>NC_133772.1:55582486-55649392 GCF_003597395.2 Chelonoidis abingdonii
GGAATAAATTGCCTAGGGAGGTTGTGGAATCTCCATCTCTGGAAATATTTAAGAGTAGGTTAGATAAATGTCTATCAGGGATGGTCTAGACAGTATTTGGTCCTACCATGAGGGCAGGGGACTGGACTCGATGACCTCTCGAGGTCCATTCCAGTCCTAGAGTCTATGAATCTGTGAAAGTTTATAATAGGTTGCTGTCCTCTCAGAGGCAACTCATTTCTCACAGCAAACTGGATAATTTATGCAAGGTTTTTAAATAGTACCCATTTCATTCAATATGTGAGGATGAAACCAAAGCACTAGTTGTAGTGCCTAAAAAAGGAAGTTATAAAATATCATAATCAAATTCATAATTCAGTAATGTTATTGAGCAAATGGAAATAATAAAATTAGTAAATTTTTTGTATGCTGGATTTACCATATCAAGTTTTCGAACTTTCTTGAAGATAAGAGATTTAAAGTTTATACGGGTGGAAGATACTGTTTATAAAAGGTTTTCTTTTTTCCTCTCACTCTTCTTGGCATGGTGATTCATGGTTATTCAGGGTGGGGAAATTTCCTCCTTTCTTAGTTTTCCATGACTAGGGTTTTCTTTTCAGTTTCAAGTTGTTTCATTATATTCTCATTAATTTTAATGGTCCACCATTGTCTTTTCCTAGATTGTACAAGGCTACATACTTGGAGCTAGTCTTGTCTGGTTGGGGTGGATTACTTGACCTCCATCTAGTGAAGCACAATCACCAGAATTACGACAAACTCAGACTAAGAAACTGGAGGGCAAAAAAATCTGGAACAAACATCTTATTTCTACAGGGCAGACAAAGAAGTTTTGTGGGGGCCAGTTCTTCCTTATACCTTCCCTTAGCTACAGGCCTGCAGTCCGGTAATAAAAGTTCCTCACCTTCAAGAGTCTGAAAGGTAGGTGGTAGATGACAGGAAACAGAATAATTTGTTTGTCCATGGTGGGAAAGAACATTTTGGAAGGCACAGAAAAGGAGGATGAAAGAGGAAAGAAGAGCTAGACTGGAGGATTTTAGCAGGGTAAATGGGGGATTTTAAGGGGAGAGAGAAGAGATTGGGTCAAGGCTATGAGACGGAAGACTTTGGAAGGGAAGAGAGCAAGGGAGGCTTCAGGGAAGGAAGTGACAAAACCTTGAGAGTCTTTAGTGGGAGAGAGGAGACATAAAGATAAAAGATACAAGAGCACGAGCCAAAGACAGCTGTTGAGAAGTACCAAAAAAGCACAAAAAAGTAAGCAGGCCGAAAATTACTGGGAAGGCCAGAAGATGACAAAGTAAGGTGAGCAGCACATCATAAGTGCCTACAGTCATACAGCATTTCTGTGTCAGAGCTGTAATTAAAACCCAGGCCTCCTAATTCTAGGCCTGAGCTCTAATTGCTAAATCAAACTCTTTTTAATAGGGCAAGGGGGAAGGGCAGAAAAGAACAGTTCAGAATAATAAGGAATTATACTGCCATAAGTTTTTTTTTTTAAAGAAATAACATCTTTCATTATTCAGTTGGATCTGAATTCAAATAGCAATTTAGATATTCTTTCCAAAATCTCCATGTTTAGAATATCAAAAACTGAACTGCAGTCTAACAAAGATGGCATGGCACATAGCTTTGAAAAATGTTCACTGTCAGAATTCTTTAAAAAGTTTAACTTTTTCAATAAAACATACCTCCATCATAGTTTCTATCTAGCCAAACTGCAGTCAGTTGTTTCAGATAAAGGTTTGTTTTCAGTACAAAGCTTTCATTCTATTTAACTGTCAGTGTTAACCCATTTTTAAAAAGTATTTTCAACAGGTCCATATGTCAGAATCTGACATCTCTTGTATTGATGTCATCTGATATTTGAGAGATCAATAATGAGTTAGGAACATTAACATTTACAACAATGCTTGCTGTTGCACATGAAAAAAGATTTTATTTATTCTCAGTACACCTCTACCCCGATATAACGCAACACAATATAACACGTGTTCACATATAGTGCAGTAACCTCGGGGCTCTGGCAGCAAGGCTCCCGCAGTGCTTTAAAGGGCTCTGACCTCTGGCAGCTGTGGGGAGCCACAGGCTCTTTAAATCACCGCTGGAGCCCTGCCACTGCTACCCCGGGGCTCCAGCACGGGGGCTCAGGTGGCGATTTAAAGGGCCTGGGGCTCCCCACGGCCGGAGCCCTGGGCTCTTTAAATCAGCTCTAGAGCCCTGCCGCCACTACCCCAATATAACAGGGTTTCACCTATAACACGGTAGGGATTTTTGGCTCCCGAGGACCGTGTTATATCGGGGTAGAGGTATATTTGTTCAATGTTTGTTGAATATTAGCTAGGCATTAACCTAAAAGCGGAACGGCTTAACTACTATCTACTGATTGTCTCTTACTAAAAGAATGTTTTAATTATTCCTTAAAACTTTAAGATACAAAAATATCTTTATTTTTTTTTCATTTAATATGATACATTCACTTTCTGTCTCAAGAGAATAGATTTTGCATTTTAAAAGCTACATTATTGCCTGACTTGACCAATTTTTGATATAGATTCCAGGAGACATTTGGTAGTAGAACTGGTGGCTCTCATTTTAGTTGATATGACAGTTTTTATAATTGCCAAAAAATACATTTGGATTTTTATTTCTGCAGATTGGTGAAGCCAGTGCATGCATGAACAGGCATTCTGTATGCATTACTCTTGCTTAATACACAAAGAGTGGGTGTTCACACATAGTTGCCTAGGTCAATGGCTCAGAAAATTAACATTTTTAAAAAGAGTCACTGTCAGATTATTAACTTTTAAAGAAAGACTCCATCCCTGTGTTTATATATGAATACTTTAGAGTAGAAACATTGATTTAAAATGATACTTTTCAACTTTTTATGGTGCTTTTCTCAGGGTCATGTGGGAGAAGGTAGGAGACATAATTGGGACGGGGGGGGGGGGGGGGAAGGAATTCTATGACATAATCCTACAAAGGCCTGGCCTATAGAGTTTTTGTATCATTATAACTATTTTGATTACAAGGGTGATTTTTTTTAACCAAAACAGTTATATTGGTACAAAGCCCTTGTGTAGATGCAGTTATATCACTATAGGTTATTCTCATTCCCATGTGGGAATAGCTATACCAAAACAACTGAGGTACAATTTTGAGGAGGTAGACAAGACCTGAGCTATAGAAATCACCAAGAAATCTTATGTAATTTTGCTCTAAGTACAGAGTTTCTGTCTCCCTGGTCTTGGAAAAAGGCTCCAAAGCCTCCTGGTCAATCTCTGAAGTTATTCTCATGTATTCCAGAATCTCAGCTTTCATTAAATTGCTTGCTGTTATGTTTGTGAAGAAAACCTCAGAAATGTGAACTACATGTATCAGTTCAGAGAAGTCTCTGCAAGTCTATAGACAGTCTGGAAAGAATGATTACTTATCATTGCTTGAAGGCAGGGCCGAATTAACCTTTTGTGGGACCTGGTGCCAAACATATTTGTGGTCTCCCATGTAGTTGTTGTGGGCTCCGAGTGTGGGCCTGGTGTGGCAGTGCCATTGGTGCCATAGTATACCTGGTACTGAATCTCAGAGACATTTTTCATTTTGATCATACACCTCTGCATTGCCATACACAGCTCCCTGAGCCCCCCGTTTTTCTCATTAAGCTGTATATCCATGTGGGTTTACCAGTGTCCACAGTGAGCAGTAATTTCACAGTGATCAGGGGAAACTCCCCACCGATTTATCTCCTTCCTCATTCAGACCTATGTCACCTGTCACTGTATATGGTTGTAGTCTCAGCTCAATAAAGTTTCACAGCCAGCAGATACTGATCAATTCTGACCAACCCCTCCCTCAGTGCTCATCCTGCCATTTGAGCAAGCCATTTGCAAATACCATTTCCCCAAAATGAGGACTTAGTCTTTTCATTGTCTTTAATGGGCTATATATAGAAGCAAAGGACCCCATTCTAGACTCTAGGAGCAAAGTGTATTCTATGCTGCACTGGTTTACTATTGTAACAGGAAGGTCTCACATTACCTAGTGAATAAGCAACACCTCCTACAGCACCTAACTTTTTCTGATAGGCCTCCTGCCCAATTACTAAATGTAAACCTGCTTACTTACAAGGGCTGAAAATATCAAGTAGTATGGTTACAAAAGCAAGACACTTCTGAATTCAACAGGAATTTTGAATGTGCACAGGACACAGACAAGACTGGTTCCTGCATAGTTACAGAACTGTGGTAAAGTGGAACAATTTTCAGCTTGTGTGATTGGAGGATATCTGATCCATATTGTAAGACTGTCCTACATAAATGAGGAAAAGTTGAGGTGCCTTTGTTATTCTTTTCTTCCACTCTTCATTTCTGTGGGAAATTTGCCAATGCAATATCACTGTCTTCCTTTTTAAACAAACAAAACTAAAAAAAATGGCAATGGCTGTCGAAAATAGCAATTCCAGTCCTAGTTAGCACTGGGAAGACCCTAGCATCTGTTGCTCAATTTTATCCTACTTTTTCTACAGCAAATTATGATGGATCAGTATATTTGATTTGGGAGAAATGAAATAACAGCTGCCCAAATTGAGCTTGAGCACTCCTGAATTTTGAGAATGTTCAAATCTGGAAGGCATGTGCTAGATTCCTTTTCTGAATATTAGATAAATCTGGAAAGGAAAAGTCAATTTCTGCTTCCATGGTTCAGATGTGGAAATCCTCCTGCATGCCTGGTACTGCACCTAAAGCTGCCAGGTACAGTAACTCCTCATTTAAAGTCATCTTGGTTAACGTTTTGTTGTTACATTGCTGATCAATTAGGAAACATGCTCATTTAAAGTTCTGTAATGCTCCCTTCTAACTTCGTTTGGCAGCTGCCTGCTTTGTCTACTGCTTGCAGGAAGAGCAGCCCATTGCAGCCAGCTAGTGGGGGCTTGGAACCAGGTGGACCAGCAGCCTCCCTATCAGCTCCCCGCTCCCCTAAGTTCCTGTGCAGCAGCTGCCCAGCAGGCTAGAAATTGCAGCTGTCTCTCCCTCCACTGCCATGTGCTGCTCCTGCCCTCTGCCTTGGAGCTGCTCCCCAAGACTCCTGCTTGCTGTAGGGGAGGGGTGGAGCGTAGGAAGGGGAGGCTAATGTCAGGGTCTCACCCCTCCCCCTGCTCCTGCACTCTGCTTACCAGGGCCAGCTCTAGGAACTGCGGGACCCAATTCAAA
The DNA here is from genome assembly GCF_003597395.2 of Chelonoidis abingdonii. Classification (NCBI taxonomy): domain Eukaryota; kingdom Metazoa; phylum Chordata; order Testudines; family Testudinidae; genus Chelonoidis; species Chelonoidis abingdonii. Next base: position 55,587,691 of record NC_133772.1, read on the forward strand.
TACCCAGCAGCGGTCCGGGTCTTTGGCAGCACTTCGGCAGCGGAGGGTCTTTCACTCGCTCTGGGTCTTCCATGGCACTGAAGGACCCCCCGCCGCTGAAATGCCGCCGAAGACCCGGAGCGAGTGAAGGACCCCCTGCCACCAAAAACCCGGACCACTGCCGGATAAGTAAAAAAAATTAAAAAGGCGCCTAAGGCACGGGGCCCTCTTAGGTGTGGGGCCTAATTCCAGGGAATCGACCTAAAGCTGGCCCTGCCGCTTACCTCATCTTCCATAGAGCAGGGGGGACACACCAGGACTCAGGATGGAGGGAGCTTGCAGCAGCTGCAGCTGCGGTTTCAGCAAGCTAATCTAATTAACAAGACAGTGTACTTAAAGGGCAAATGCGCATATCTCCCTCCATTCCTGCTGCCTTGTAGAGTGAGAGAGTTAACCCTTGAGGGCTCAGTCAATTGCTAGTTCATCATTTAGCAGTAAGGGAAATGTCCCACCCTCTGACTCCTCTACCTCAACCAAACTTCACAATCATCATCACTGTGTACCAGTACTAAATTGTTTGTTTAAAACTTACACTCTGTGTGTGTATATATATAATATAGTTTTTTGTCTGGTGAAAAAAAATTCCCTGGAGCCTAACTCCCTCATTTACATTAATTCTTATGGGGAAATTGGATTTGTTTAACATCGTTTCATTTAAAGTCACATTTTTCAGGAACATAACTACAACATTAAGTGAGGAGTTACTGTATTCTAGTAGAGCCTCCCCTCCCTTACTTTTCATTTGAACTTCTCCTGGTGGGGTCCACATACCTCCCTTGCTAGGCTTCAGATAGAGAGGTGCACTGTCCATTCATTCTACCCAGTTCCTTCTTTGGAGGCTATCAGGCGAGGTCACACCAGCATCCCTAATCCAGTCTGGGGAAGTCTTCTGAGGGTGATATCTGGGCCAAAGCCTTCTATTCTTTAGGCATACTTGTTCCCCATTCACAGTGCCACCCACTTCTAGCACCTAGCTCTCCATTCACAGCAAGCTGCAGCACATGGGGTCTCAGTTTCCCCACTCTTTCCCCCTCCCTTTCCTCTTGATAGTGGCCAAGGGAATGCTGGGAAATGTAGTTCCTTCCCTGCTCCAGGGCTTGCTCTCCAGGCAGGGAGCTGGCCAAGGAACAACAGCTCCCAGGGCCCCTTGGGTTCTGAGCTCCCATGCTGGATCCCTGCTGCTCCAAGGTTCCGCTTGTGCAGTGCTGCAAGAGGGGAGAAAGTGAGTGTTATGGGCCCCCTTCTGAGCTTGGACCCGGCGTGATGGTGCCATTGGCATCATGGTAAATCTGCCACTTATCTTTCTTAGCTTGCAAGAGCTCTGCCTCTTGTGTGTGTCTAGTGATGGATGCCAAAGATGGCTTCTGTCTTTTCTTAAATCTTCCAAAGTTCAGATAGGTAAGGGTTAATGTCTCTTTCACCTGTAAAGGGTTAACAAACAGTGAACCCGAACACATGACCAGAGGACCAATCAGGAGACAAGATACTTTCAAATCTGGGTGGAGGGAAGCTTTTTGTTTGTGTTCTTTGTTCTCTGTCCGTGTTCTCTCTGGGGTCTGAGAGGGACCAGACCTAAGCAGATTCCTCCAATCTTTCTAAAAAAATCTCTTCTGTTCTAATTCTAGTAAGTATCAGGATAAAGGTGGCTTTAGTCTTTTTAATAGTTTTCTTTATTTGCAAATGTGTAGTTTGCTGGAAGTAGTTTAATTTGTATTGTGCTGGGGGGGAGGTTTTCTTTCTAGTGTCTATAAGCTGAAGGACCCTGTAATATTACATCTTCAATTTACAGTGATTATCTTTACTCTTCTTTCTTTTATTAAAAGCTTTCTTTTTAAAGACCTAATTGATTTCTTTCCCTTTGTTAAGGCTAAGGAACTGAGTCTGTACTCACCATGGAAGTGCTGGGAGAAGGGAAGGAGGAGTGGGGGAGGAAAGGTGAATTTCCTCTGTGTTTTAGATTCACGGAGCTTGAATCTGTCTCTCTCTCCAGGATAACCCAGGGAGGAAAAGCCTGGGAGGGGGGGAGAAGGGGGAGAAAAAACCTGATTTCTCTGTGTTGTGATTCAAGGAGTTTGAATCACGGTGATCTCCTAGTGTACCCAGGGCGGGAAAGATCTGGGAGGAAGAAAGGAGGGGGAAGGGAAATGGTTTATTCCCCTTTGTTGTGAGACTCAAGGAATTTGGGTCTTGGGGTCCCCAGGGAAGGTTTTTGGGGCGACCAGAATGCCCCAAAACACTATATTTTTGGGTGATGGCAGCTTATCAAATCTAAGCTGGTAATTAAGCTTAGAGGAATTCATGCTGGTACCCCATTTTTTTGGACTCTAAGTTTCAAATTGGGGAATTATACCATGACAATGCCAAAGATGGCTTCTGTCTTTTCTTATATCTTCCAAAGTTCAATGAACTTGTTTCAAGAGGCAGGATGACCTCATGCTGTTCTTCCCTTCCTGTGGGCATCCCATTCCCCTGCATGATTTCTATGTAAATGAGGCCTCCATTGTTTCTGATTCCATCATGCTTAATTTACATAGGAGACAGTCAGATAGTTGAGACATTCCCTCTTGTCTAGTCAGACTGTAATATAAATAAATATCCATAATTCCTCACCTAGTGTTAATACATGAATTGCACAATGACATTAATCACTATTGTGTCACTAGCTTTCAGAAAACACCTCACTCTACACACTTTTATAATATAGTGGTATTGTGTACAATCAACTGATTCATTTACTTATCACTTAAGGTCCAGTCCCCTGTCTTTGTAGATCAGTAAACCTTTGAAATGATTTTTGTGAGGGGAGTCCCTCAAAATAAAGTTTATTCAAGCTGGGAATAATAATGGAGTCTGGTGGTGAAGGAAGCTCCACACTCTTTCTTCCCCCACTTGTTAGCTTAACAGCTTCGTTTACCTAATATATAAAAATGGACCTTCATTGTCTTTGCCTGAAGATTTGGCTGGTCAGACAATCAATTCCTTTGTCTAACCAGGCCTATTTAGCAACTCCCCTGACATGGCTGCCTTAGATACCTTTCAGTTATCATTCCAACATGTGTCCATAACTCTTAATACCCACCACTTACATACATTGCACAAGATTGGTAATGATCGGTGAGTTAATAGTTTTCAAATGACACCTCAGAAGGCATATTTTGTACAAAAAGATCATTACAGTAGTGTGCAGAGCATGAAAACAGGGGTGCTTCGTGTCACAGGGTTATACCAATATAACTATGTCGGTTTCACTATATTACCAGTATAAACTAGTAAACTTTGCCATCTAGATAAGACCTTACTGAAATGCTGTTCTCTTTAGGCAATAATTTGAATTTCTTTTAATGCCGCATAAACAATCTTACGAAGAAAGTAAATGGCAGAGAGAGTCTAGTGAATCATATAAATTTGGATATACTTTTATGGAAAAACAGAGGTAAGCCAGAAGGAGAGGAATATTCTCATGTTTAAAAAGACTAGCACAGATGATATCTCAGTAAGAATAAGCTATCAAGCAATGTGAGGCAACAAACATTTGTGACATTTTTCTACAGTGCAGAAGCAAAATTAGGCAGAAATTAAGAAAAGTAATTGAGCTACAAAATACCAGTGGCCTCTCTTTATAAAAGATTGTGCTTTTTACCAATAAACTTCTTGCATTTAAAGAAAAGCTGGATTATCTGAGATCCCTGTTTTCAATTTTAAAATTAGCTTTGGTTTGACCACTTCAACATTGCTATGAAAGTTCTGGTAGAAATAAAGAACTGTAAAACAAGACAAACTTTAAAACTGCAAAAAATGAAGAAAGAATACATCCATTTAGTGACGAGGCATCTTATATTGCAAAGTTCTAAATAAGGTACTTTATTCTAAATAAGGTTCAATTATAGTACTGTAATATGATCATACACTTGGCAGTAATTGAATAAGATATCTTCACTGAGATAACATAACGTTTCCAATTCTGGATAGCCAAACTCCATTATTCCATTAAGAAGCAGTGGTCTGAATAGTTTTATTATTCCTAGACATTCTTAACCCTGAACAGAGAGACAAGGTGGGTGAGGCAATATCTTTCATTAGACCAACTTCAGTTGATGAGAAGTTGGTCCAATAAAAGATATTACCTCACCCACGATGTGTGTCTAATATCCTGGGACCAACACGGTACAGCAACACTGCATTAACCCTGAACAATTACAAATGCTAACATGTAATGGAATATTGTTAGTAATACCATTGTATAAAATACTTTTATTATTGAAGTTTGTTTTCAGTAGTAATAAACTAGTTTTGAATGCATAAAAAGGGAAAGCTTACCAGCATTTATAAGAGGCAAATAAAAATAGAACCTAGATAAAATCTATGGCTTTCTCATATGGTGTATGTAAATAAAGATAAAGGAGAGTGTGTCCTGACTTTCTATTCCTCCTAAGAGATTTTACCTTTTTCTTTATAAACAGTTCCTTAAAAAGGTATATCCTAATGGTTGAAACCTCATTGCTATTTTCTGTTTAAAATATGTTTATTTTGTCCAGTAATTAATCTAAGTTAATGTCCAAGATTAAGAAAATGAACTTATAAAACATGGCATATGTTTGAAATTTCCATCCTTAAAAATGTCCCCAGGAAATGCTTAAAAAGTAACCTTGCCTAATTATAAAGATTTTGCAGTACAAAAGCAAGTCTTCATCTAATAGCTATGCACAATGTTACGTATTCTAGAAGTAAGAAAATTGACCCTTTTCAAGTGAATAGTTTGTTCTGCCTTCTCCAGATTCTAAAGTAGGATCTCCTCTGCTCAAAATTACATATGGTACATCACATGGAGCCTCAGATAATTACTAGTTACCACTTAGACTCTTAGTCGGCAATAACATCACCATAAACAAAAATATAATTTGGTATGTCCATGATAACAAAACAATGAAAATACATTCTGTGAATGCACATAATATATATTAGCTGGTATCTGAAAAATATAGGAAGTGGTGGAATTCTGCAAGAGGTACCTCCTTTTCTGTACTGTTACTTTATGACACATTGCAGAGTAGCAACTTTGTTAGTTTGAAATCAATCTTCTGTTCAGTTTTCTTAGTTATTAATAGAAACTTGAGAATCACCATGCCAGACCAAACTGAAGATCTATAGAGTTTGTCTACACTGCAACAGTTAGTGTAGCTCGAGTGTAGTAACTCAAGCTACACTAACCTTCTGCTTTCAGTAGGGTTACTCACATGCTTAAGGTTAACCATGTCCTTAAGTGCTTTGCTGGACTGAAGCTTTTGTGTTTGTTTCAGAAATAAAAACAAGGTATTAGTAATGGAGCAAGTACTGCACATACTATATATATTTCTTGGTTGCACATACATTATCTATGCTGTTTGGTGCATGCACCGTTTAATTCAAATAGTGGTTATTCTTCATAATGCTAATAACAGTTACTATTCTAGTCCATGTTATGGATATAAATAAATAACTAGGAAACCCATTTTGGACCGGACAGCCAGAGAGGCACGTGATAGGCAAAAATTACTAAGAAAGACTTGTACATGTATATGAGATAATGAACATACTTGTCTGAATCACCGATAAGGAAGCCCAGATCACAGTGCAGATTTGGACTTCAGGTCCAGACTCTGATCTTAGTTACAATGATTTATATCCAGAATAACTCATTTGAAGTGAGTTTTATTACTCTGGCCTATAGACAGGCCAAACTACAGAAAACAGTATATGGTATAAACTGTGCTGCAATTTCAATATACAGCAATATCAGAGGCCAAATTTTTCTCTTAATTACACAAGTGTTATATCAGTTTTTTCAGTAGGGTAGCAAAAATATAACTGAGGCTGGAATTTGGCCCCTAATTTGTCCATTTGGTCATTTTTGTTTCCAAAGGTCAGAATCAAGCCCTTAGACCTTAAAGTAGCTTGAAGTAAAAAAAAAAAAAAAAATAGAAAACCAATCAACTAAACTTAGGGCCCAGTCCTACAGTCTTTACTTGTGTGAATACTTCTTTCTCAAAGAGATCCATTAATTACTCAGTGGAAGTACTTGCCTAAGTTGGGACTCCTCAAATAAATGTTGCAGGATCAAGTCCTAGTGTTACTCCTATGAGATCAAAAATGTAAGAGAAACTCAACAACACAAAAGCTCCCCCACCTCCTCACCCTCTCTAAAGTTGCTCTGACCAATTGAACCAAGCTAGGGAAGTTATTCATGCAACACGTTTGCTATTTTCCCTATTGTCAAACAATAACAATCACTAAACCTGACATGTTCAAAAGTAGCCATATGCCTGAAAGTGCCTGTATTTAAAAACTAGCAGATGGATGAGACAAAGTACTTAATCAGCTTAATTCATGATTATGCCGATTTTTTTCACCTGCTCAACAAATATCGGATTAGTTCTGAATCTTGTCACGCTAGATAGCACCCATAGTTCAAAGTATCATGGCAAACTTACATATGAGCAAATGAAAAACTTAGGTTGAAAATCCAAGCTAAGGTTAATCAATTACATAAATACACAAACATGTGGAGGGTTTTTTAGCTAACCAGAAATGATAAGATGTATGTTATACTATATGCACAATCAAACAGAAAGAACCGAACTGTTATATGTACAAATTACACAAAAAATACAGCAGGGTTTCTCAAACAGGGGTCGCCGCTTGTGTAGGGAAAGCCCCTGGCAGGCCAGGCCGGTGTGTTTACCTGCCCCATCCGCAGATCCGGCTGATCGCAGCTCCCGCTGGCTGCAGACTGCTGCTCCAGGCCAATGGGAGCTGCTCCAGGCCTGGAGCAGTGATCCGCGGCCAGTGGGAGCTGCAATCAGCCAGATCTGTGGACGGGGCAGGTAAACACACCGGCCCGGCCCGGCTGGGGCTTTCCCTACACAAGCAGCGACCCCTCTATAAGAAACCCTGCACTAGAGGAAAGGACCACACATGAAAACTTACTGGCAGTTCTTTGAGATGTGTCCCTGTGGGTGCTCCAATTCAGGTGCATGTGCCCTTGATCGGAGCTTTTCAGTTAGCAATATCTGTTCAGCCCGCGCATGTGCCCTATGCCTCCTTGTGCCAGGTACTCAGGGCCGGTGCAACCACTAGGCGAATTAGGCAGTCGCCTAGGGCGCCAACTGGTTAGGGGCGCCAAAAAGTTCCTTTCGTATTTCCCCGGACATGTCCTTTTCATCTTTAAATAGCCGAGAGGAATTGGTAGAAAGGTCCAGGATTTTCCTCCCCTCCCACCCATGCAGAGTGTGGCATGGCTGATTGGGCGCCTGGGCCTGATTGAGCCGCTCCCATTGGCCTCTGGCAGCCAGAGCCCCTCCCCCGCTCCCCAGCACCGTGTTGCCAGCACTCTGTCAGGGAGGGGCTGTGCACTCTGAGGCCTGTTTGGTTTGGTTCCACGTGGAGCCAGAAGCTCGAGCGGCATGGTGGTAAGGGGAGTCCCGGGGGGTGGTAAGGGGAGTCCCGGGGCAGGGGGGTTGGATAGGTCTGGAGTTCTGGGGTGGGGGCTGTCAGGGGCAGGGGTGTGGAAAGGGATCAGAGCAGTCAGGGGGCAGGGAGAAGGTTGGGTGGGCTGGGAGTTTTGGGGTGGGGAGTGGTTGAATGGGACGTGGGAATCCCAGGGGTCTGTCTGGCGGCAGGGGTGTGGATAAGGGTTTTTGCAGCCAGGGGCCAGGTAAGGGGTAGGATCCTAGGGGGACAGCTAGGGTGGGGGGGGGTCTCAGGAGTGGGCAGTCAGGGGACAAGGAGCAGGGGGGCTGGGGCTTCTGAGGAGGGCAGTCAGGGGGTGGGAAGTGGGAGGGAGTGCATGGCGGCGGGGCTTCGGTGGGGATCTCCACCCCATCCTCTTTTTTGATTGTTGAAATATGGTAACCCTAAAAAAGCAGTGCCCTGGCTCGGCAGGGAGGAGCCACCTTCTGGAGGCATCAGAGAGCCAGAGCACCGGCGGTGAGCCCCAGCCATGGAGAAGCTGGCGCAGCACAGGGGGGCAGCAGCCCTGCAAAGGAGGCAGCACTGCTGACAGGGAGCAGCCGCGCCCCTCGTCCCTCCTGCCCAGGCTGTGGCCCAGCATGCCCCCCGGCTTCCCGCTTGCAGATGCATGCAGTCAGCAGTCCCTGTGTACCCCATGGCTTCCCCCTCGTCATGCTCAGGCTCTGCGGCTCCCAGGCATGTGAGCCGCTGCTGCCCCTCCCGGAGCAGCTCAGGGCCCCGCACCCCAGCAGTGGTGGCTCACATGCCTGGGAGCCGCAGAGACCGAGTGCGGCGAGGGGGATCTGGGGGGCGCATGGGGGCCCACGCCGGCATGCATCCACTGCAGCCTGCAGAAGCCCCTGGGGGGAGGTGCCGGGCCGCAGCCTGGGCAGGAAGGTCGGGGGTTTGGCTGCTCCCCACTAGAGGCGCTGCCACCTTTGCAGGGCTGCTTCCCCCGGTGCGATGCCAGCTCCTCCAGGCTGGGGCTCACTGCCGTCACAAGCGGGATGCTCTGGCTCTCCAATGCCTCCGGAAAGCAGCTCCTCCCTGCCGAGCTGCTGCAGTGGCCCAAGCCCAGCAAAGCCAGTGAGTGGTCTCGGGGCAGGGGCCACCAAGGTGGGGCGGGCTTGCAGAGGGGCTGTGCACCCTCCAGGGGAGTTCAGGGGGCAGGGAGGGGGAACCTAGTCTGGGGAGCAGCCCCTGGGCACGGCTGGTCCCTGGACAGACTGGCCCCTGGGGTCTATAAAGGCTCATTGGGATTTGCCCCTCAATGAACTGATGTGCCTTGGGGGGTGGGGGCGCAAGGTGGAAGTTTTGCCTAAGGCACAAATTATCCTTGCACCAGCCCTGCAGATACTCAGGCTACATAGGGGCAAGCATGCAATCCACTCTCAGTCCTTTCTCCAACTAAATGTCCCCTAAGGAATGGTCCAAAACAGAGGGTAAAGAAGGTGAGTAGTGGAGCACCCATTGGGAGATATATCTTGAAGAAGCGCAGTTACTGCGCTAAGCAAGTAATCTCTTCCTCTTCTTCAAGTAGTGTCCCTGTGGACGCTCCACTTCAGGTGACTTCCGAGCAGATGGATGAGGAAGCTTCAGAATAGAGTCCAGAACTGATGATAGAACTACACTACTAAGTGCTGAATTGGATCTGACAGCATGGATCGGGACATCATGTATATATTGAAGCCCATGTAGTAGCCCTACATATTTCAGACACTGGTACATTCTTCAGTAATGCTGCAATCTGGTTGAATGTTCTCTCTCATTCTGGGGGGAATGAACATCCATAGCATCATAACCAGTGATGATACTTCCAGTAGTCTCTGAGTGAAGGAAATGAAGAGCTGAGGTGACTTTCTAAATTGCTTGGTCCTATTTACCTAGAAATGCCTTTCTGACATCCTGGGCATATAAACAGGATTCCTGTAGAGAACTATGTAGCTTCTGGAAAAATGTGGAACCCCAAAAGAACCTTAGGTAAGAATTTAGGGTGTGGATGTAAAGAGACTTTGTCCTTAAAGAAGATCACAAGAGGTGGGGATCTGCCATCAAGGCTCCAATCTCTCCAACCCTATAGGCCAATGTGATGGCTACTAGAAAGTCCACCTTCACAGATGAATGCAACAGAGAATATCTTGCCATTGGTTTGAATGGAGGTTTCATAAGGTAATTTAGTACCAGTCTGAGATCTCAGATCAGGGTAGGGTTTCTAATCTGAGGATAGAAATTCTCCTAAACCTAGATAATACCAGATGACCAAATAAGGAGAATCCTTCTACCACAGGATGAAAGGCTAATATTGTGCGAAATGGACCTTAATCAAACTAAGTGGTAACCCTAAACTCTTTAGATCTGACGGATAACCGAGGATGACTGAAAGTGGCACTGAATCAGGCAGAAGGCAATGACACCACCCCTAATGAAAGAATCTCTTCCATTTTTGCAGGTCAGTAGTGCAGATTGATAGGTTGTGCCACCCTAAAGGGTGTTGTTGACTGCAAGATATCTAACAGTTAGTGCTCTGAATCCTTGATCTCTTTGAGAGGAATTTGAAGAGTGTCAGCTACCCTCTTTATGAGGTCTTGAAATCACCGAAAACCAACAGCTCTGGATGGTAGCTGAGGCATAACCAGCTCATCCAGAAACAAGAATGAAATAGGTGTTTGAAGGGTGGCCTCCTTATCTGCTCTAGCTTCCTGCTCCTCAAACATCTTCTCCTGTTGGTGGGCTGGCTGGAAAAAAGAGAAATGTACATCTCTGGCCTCCCTATCAGAAGGTCTGACAAATTGTTGTTGATATGCAGCCTAGGGTCCCATTATGGCTATTGGGGGGCTCCAAAAGGAAGTGGCAGTGATATGCAGGGTTGGTTCCCACCAGCCTTGATAATGAGCCTGACCTTCTTTATGACTTTCAAAGACTGGGTTCCTGAAGCGGTATGTTGGAGAACCCTGAAAAGAAATAGAGCAGGCTGACTGGAAATCTCCTTCATCCTCCTCCATCTCAGCCAATGGAGGAACACACACAGAAAATGGTGAAAGATCAGGGTCTCGGTACCAAGAGACACTTGGTACCCAAGCAGATATTTTGGTTCATCCATTATTGAGTGATCCTTTGTATATCTGAACTCCTGTGGTTCCGATGGCTTGGCTGAACTTGAGGGTGGAAATCCCAAGTGTCTGCTTGCCTTTCTTGCTGTTAGAAGGTATCAAGGTCCTATCAGAGCTGTGTCTCTCCTTCGTGCTCCAGGACTTTATAGCCCTGCTGAGTGTACTTAATTTGTAATGAAAGAAGTGCCAGGGCTCAAGACATTTTTTTTAAATTCATAAATGATGCAGCAACCTCAGAGGTGCAAGGGCTATGAATTGCCCCCTGGCAAGTCCTGGCACAAATTAAGCACTGCCTGCCAGTACCCAAGAAGGAGTTCTTCAGTTTAATGGCACCTAGTCAAGAGGTCAAAGCTTTGGAGATAGTAAATCTCTCTGGGGACCTGGGTTTTTTCAGTTCTGGCTCCTTACGGTGAGAGTCCATGCTGTTCTTCTCAGAAGCCTTTTCTGAAGGCTCCAAAATCTCCCCATGATTAGGGATAGCCTGTGCAGAGGTAGAAGGGGCGCTGGATCTATCTGGAGACAGATATATGGGGGTTGATCTCCTTACCTGACCTGACACAAGCTGGCGAAGGGGAGCGTTCCATTATTAGTAGCTTAAGCTTAATATCCCGTTTTTTCCCCTTCTCTGGACTTTAGGACCAGGCAGAAGTTCCATGTCCGGGAGATGTGAGACTCCCCCAAGCAACAGACACACTTGGCCACAGCTCACAGGTAAAGCCTCTCAGGCACACTTAGAGTCCCCAAGTGTGCTCACAGGTAAAGCCTCTCAGCAAGAGAGTTAATATTTGAAACCTGGCAAGCTACGCATGCCCTGCCAGGCAAAAAAAAAAAAAAAAAAAAAAAAAAAAAAAAAAAAAAAAAAAAGTCTCTACAAGGGGAAGGAGAGGAGTAAAATAATCCTCTCACTACTTATCTAACTCATTAAAACTGTACTACCAACTAACTATGCAAACTATCTTAACCACTCTAGAAATATTAGAAAAGCCAAGGCATGCTCAAGCAGGACACGCCAGGCCTCTGTCTCATGCGCTTGAGAAGGAGCTGAGGGCAGTTAGCCCCCGCACCCCTATATTGCCTCAGTATCCAGCATGAGATAGCATAAGACACATATGCAGGCTGAATGCACACTGCTAACTGAAAATCTCCAATCCACAGCTCAACATACACATGCACACCTGAAGTGAAGCACCCCTAGGGACACTATTCGAAGAACAGATTATTACACACACTACTATCATCTCTCTGACAAATTAAGGCCTAAAACTAGAGAAAAGGTCAAACTTTAACATATACTCTCACTGCTGGTTTTCACAAATCACAATAGACATGTCACCCACATCACTGGCTGAAGCACTCCCAAGATATACATGGTGGAATATACAGCTACAATCAAATAAAAGAGAAGTGCATTCACGCTCTCATCTTTATTTAGTTTAGACTCATTCCCTTTTGTTTTGGTACTTATGATTATGAGTCTTTTCTAACATACCTTTAAATGATCTCTAACTTCTCTAATTTATCTCCTGCAAATTACAGTAAATTAATTTTTCAGATGAAGTGGTTACAATTAGATCTGTGACAAACTCCTTCGCAGATGGTCTTTTTTTATCTTTTCAGTGCCTTAATTGGATTTGTATTTTGCTACTATCAAGCTTAATAGATATCCATTTTACTTTTTCTTGAGGGAGCTCTGAGTTTTGAAACATTATCTAGTATAGCAAAAGCAGTTTGGAGGGGGAATATATTCCTCAATATTAGTATCTATTGTGACAAAGTTCCTCCTCTTCCTTGGTGGGTTCTTCACTTTCTGGCCAATTTGCTCACCTCAGAGGTTCATGGCAGTCCTTCTGTTAGTGGCATTAACCTGCCATTCACTTGGCTAACGTCATCACTGGCCAGGATTGGGGAAAGGAGAACAATCCCTGCAGTCTCTGCTGACCCACCTAGTGGGTTGGGGGAAAGGCCAGGGACCTTCCCCTCTGATGGGACCCACAGTCCAGGTCACCTCCTCTTGTCTCAAATAGGGAGTTGAGGCAGATGGGGGGAACCCGGGCCCATCCTCTACTCTGGGTTCCAGCCTAGGGCCCTGTGGATTGCAACTGTCTACAGTGTTTCTTGTAACAGCTGTGTGACAGCTACAACTTCCTGGACTACTTCCTCATGGCCTCCTCCCAACTCCTTCTTTATGCTCACCACAGGACCTTCCTCCTGATGTTTGGTAATGCTTGTACTTCACAGTTCTCCAGCAATACGCCTACTCACTCTCAGCCTCTTGCTCCCAGCTCCTCACACATGCACCTCACTGACTGAGGTGAGGCCCTTTTTAAACCAGGTGCCCTGATTAGTCTGCCTGTCTTAGTTGAGTCTAGCAGCTTCTTAATTGGCTCCATATGTCCTAATTAGCCTGTCTGCCTTAATTGGTTCCAGCAAGTTCCTGATTGTTCTGGAACTGCCCCTTTTACCTTACCCAGGGAAAAGGACGTGCTTAACCTGGAGCTAATAAATCTGCCTTCTATCATTTTCCTGTAGCCATCTGGGCTGACCCTGTCACACTATAGATATGTTAAATGTCACCCAAGCATTTCCTAACACATTCAAAAGATTGGAGACTATTCACATATCAGCATTTATGGTAGTTTGACACCTATAAGTACTATGAATTAGTGTTGTTTATGGACAATTTTGAATTTTACATATTTTTAATTAATATTATTGTGGACTCATTACATTTCCAATTTTCTCATAATCCCATCCCAATTCTTATTTACCTGCATTTTAAAATTTGAAGACTTTCCCATACATATTTTATGTACATAGAGGCACTAGTCATACAGTCTATAATGAAGCTGTATATCCCCGATGATTGATGGAGATATCTTGATCATTTTACAATAAAATTACAAGAGGTGTTACACTGCCTTTCCAAAAAAAATTGCATTCCTTCTCCTAATAGTATATATTGTCAGGGATTCTTTATCTATAATCCTGCTGTACATGTTTGTAAATCCATTAAATGCATTGTCTTCTGTCAAATATTTTGGTGAATTTAAAGATTTTATTTTGATTTCATTATCTCACTGTATTAACTAACCATGAAATTCTATCTTTCAGATAATTTTAGGTTTCTACAAAAGACAACTTTACCCAGATCATATTGAAATTTTTACCAAATCACTTAAGAGATACTGAATACAATTCATTCTTCAAAATTAACTCTGAGCTGAGAGCTAAGATTTATTGTACTGAAACAATGGCATCTTTAACAAAATTTAGGATTGATTAGTAGTAGTAATGATCATTTATATCAAACCACAAACTTACATGCTATTTTTCAAATGAAGTGAGATGTGTTCCCTGCCTTGAAGAGCCTCTGAAATGAGTTAAAGTCTCAACAATTTTTGATGCATCACTAATGGAAAATTGTCTTCATAAGGAGAGAAGTTCAAGACAACTGGGTCCTAGATCACCATAGGATTTTGCAGAAAATAGGCACTACCTTGAATTGCACCCAGAACCAAGTTAGCAGCCAGTGCAGAGTACTGTATAATGTTCTCTAAAAGAGAGGCGGTTGTATCCCAATAGAGTGCATGATAATAGTCTAGATCTTGATATGGCAAGGCATGGATAACATATTAAGGACAGGAAATAAAAAATAGAGCAACAATTTCTTGCACAGCTACACATGAAAAAGTCATTCCTGGCCCATAGCCAATACTTACAAATCCAGGTGCAGCAATGAAGCTAATAAAACTTCAACAAACCTTGACAACATTGAGGTCACCGTTTTATTTCTTGTCTTGAAGTTTTTTATCCCTGATAATCTAACGTTTTGTTATTTTGTGGTGATTAATATATTTATTGCTGATAGAAAATTTGTTCTTATGTTTACATTTATTTTCTCGTTATGGTTCTATCTAACAGTCTTCATTCTGGGGTTACTCTTCCCTTATATTGAAGCATATATTGCTTACATTGAAGGTACTGTGAAACCTTTAAATAGTAGTTCACCTACTCCGAAAGCCTCCCTATGATCACTTCCAAAGCTGTGAAACATGAAATACTAATGGGATTAACTTGGTATCAACCGTAACTTGAACTAATAACATGTAATGAAGTAGTTAAGTGCTATTATGCAAGACAAATAGACCTGAATTTCTTCTCCCCTTGTCCAACAGCCAAAGATTGTGTGTCTTGGTATTTACACTTAAATGAGAGGATTAGGGTGGGACTGCACAAGCAGACAGGATTGGTACAAAAAAGGAAATTACAATGCAAGAACTAAGTTTCCACTCTCAGTCACAGCCCCATCCATGATAGTATTCAGTGGAAACCACACTGGCTTGTACCTAGGTTCAGGTATGCCAGTAATTAATTGAATAGTAGCTTGGAATATCAAGTTCAAGAAAGCACTTTTTGGATTCGTTTTGGATTGATATTTTCCACAGCTTCTATGAGCCACTGGATGAAAAAATAAAAAATCTATTATTCTTAGGACACTGTCTATTGTTGCTAATATAGCCTTTTATATAGTTAACCCTTTAGTCTAATTTAAAGGCTGACTTAGCCTATTCTAATATTCAGCTAATAAGATATTTCAGCTAACAAGAGCTTTGATCTTTCTTTTCCTTCACCAATTGGCTAATCTCTTCCAAATTTCTGAGTCAGTAACTAAATTGATTTTATGTGTAAGGCCATTAAGGTTTCTCGTTAACTCCTCAGGGTTCCCCCCTCCCCTTAGATACTGTCACTTAACATCCAGCTGTCAATTTCAGACACCCTGAATGCACATGTATCTATGGTCCCTGGAGGAAAAAAATCTATCTGTGAATGCAGATGGAAATGTAGAACAAGCTGACTACTGTGGTCTACTGGTTCAATAAAGAACTGTAAGGATTACTTTGTCTTTCTTCATTCTTAATTTTGACTCTGGATACAAGAACTATGGATCGGAAGGAAAGGGATAGAGAAATTCTGTCCTCCAAGCCTGAAAAAGAATATCAATTCCCACTGCTGCAGGATCTTTCTATTTGGTTTATGCCTTGTGATTCTTTGTCAAAATAAATAGCTCCACTTTGTACTAGCCCAGTATTGCCATAATCTCCACAAATTATTATTAAATATTAGTACTCAGTAACATCTAGAGACCTGAATCAAAGATTGGAGCCTCAATATGCTATTTATTGAGATAATTATTATCACTCTATGATAAGCAACTGCCACAGCACATCAGCATGTTAGCGATCAAAGAATATTTTATAGACATATCAGAAACAGTGAGTTGTAAGAGGACTCATGTGACTGGAAAGAGGACAATATGATATGCTTGAAAATGAAAATATGCTTGTTAGAAAGATTGACATATTGGCAATAAAAGGTTGGCATCGTTGGTGGTGCAAAGGCAGGAGTCAACAGCTCAGCAGCATATAAGAGGTGATAACTAGGGTGAGGTTAGGTCATGAAAGGCCTTGAAAGTTAAAACAAGTAGTTTATGTTTACAAAAAGGAGGAACCAGTGGACAAATGCAAAGAGGAATGTCAATGCAAGAACCCAAGAAAACAGACTTTACAGCAACATTTTAAATGGCTACAAATTCAGCAAGTTGTTATTTGTCAAAGCCAGAAAAGAGGAGGCTGCAAAGTCGACACACAAGATGATAAGGACCTTGACAGCTTTAGCTAAGTGAATGGATAGGAAAGGCTGGATCTTAAATATATAGCGAAGAAAGCAGAAAAAAGATTTAGACTCAGCCTGGATATGTGGGTAAACATCTTTGGATATAGACTAATTTCTCCTAGTCTATTTGTTTTCTGCTTGGCCAGATGGTTTGGTTGTACTTACTAATAGCAGGTTCCCCTTCATCTATGTTAAAATATATATTAATTCAATGAGAAGACGATGATTTCATGAAACCCTGCTAGTTTATATGTCATAGTAATGATAGCCATTGTGTTGACTAACACATTTGTTTTTTAGGATGTTTGTAATTTGTTAGGACTAGTCTGATGGATCTCAGCTCTAGCTAGTTTATACTTGTAATGGATGGAAGGGACAAACCCAAAATTGTAGCAAGTCAAGAGCTTAATTGGTTTGAAATGCCTTTGTCTTGTCCCCTCACCAAAACAAAAACAAAACTCACAAAAAACCCACAAACCCAAGCTGCCAGCAATATCAAGTCTGGAAGGAACAACAAGGAAGGAATCAGGGATTAGAAGTGGGATGACCTCACTGAAGGATCATGAGTCTGCAGCTGTGATGGTCTTGAGTCTGGTGTAAACAGGGAGGAACTCCAGGAAAAAATCAAACCCATATAGAAAGTTTAATTGGTTGGAATAAGAGCTGGATGGGAACGGGATTTTCTATTTTGCAGTAAATTCCACAATTTTGAAATTTTGTCTGTTTCTAAACAGAAGAAGAGACCAAAACAATCAAAGTTTTCAGTAAAATGAAATTAAATAAAATATATTTTGGATCAAAATATTTTGTTTCAATCAAACTGAAATCATAAAATAGGACTAGAAGAGACCTTAAGAGGTCATCTAGTCCAGTCCCCTGCACTCATGGCAGGACTAAGTATTATCTTGACCATCCCTGACAGGCGTTTGTCTAACCTGCTCTTAAAAATCTTCAATGACAGAGATTCCACCACCTCCCTAGATAATTTATTCCAGTGCTTAACCACCCTGACAGGACTTTTTTTCTAACGTCCATCCTAAGCCTCCCTTGCTGCAATTTAAGCCATTACTTCTTGTCCTATCCTCAGAGGTTAAGAAGAACAATTTTTCTCTTTCCTCCTTGTAACTACCTTTTATGTACTTGAAAACTGATATCATGTCCCCTCCTAGTCTTCTCTTCGCTAGACTAAAAAAATTCAACTTTTTCAATCTGTCATCTTTTCTAGATCTTTAAGTCATTTTTGTTGCTTTTTTCTGGACTTTCTCCAATTTGTCTGCATCTTTCCTGAAATGCAGCACCCATAACTGGACACAATACTCCAGTTAGGGCCTAATCAGCATGGAGTGGAGTGGAAGAATTACTTCTCATGTCTTGCTTACAACACTCCTGCTAATACATCCCAGAATGATGTTTGGGGTTTATTTGCAACAGTGTTACACTGTTGACTCATATTTCCTTTGTGACCCACTGTGACCGCCCCCCATCCCTCTCTGCAGTACTCCTTTCCCAGGCAGTCATTTCCCATTTTGTGTGTGTGCAACTGATCATTCCTTCTTAAGTGGAGTACTTTGCATTTGTCCTTATTGAATTCACCCTATTTACTTCAGACCAATTCTCCCAATCATTTTGAATTTTAGTCCTATCCTGCAACGTTTTTGCAACCCCTCTCCACTTGGTGTCGCCGCAAACTTTATACATGTACTCTATATGCCATTATCTAAATCATTGATGAAGATTTTGAATAGAACCAGAACTAATCCCTACGGATCCCACTTGATATGTCCTTCCAGCTTGACTGTGAACCACTAATAATTACTTTCTGGGAATGGTTTTCCAACTAGTTATGCACCCACCTCGCAGTAGCTCCATCTAGGTTGTATTTCCCTAGTTTGTCTATGAGAAGGTCATGCGAGACAGTATCAAAAGCGTTACTAAAGTCAAGATATACTACATCTACCGCTTCCCCCCTTGACAAATCCATGCTGACTGTTACTTATCACCTTATTATCTTCCTGGTGTTTGCAAACTGATTGCTTAATTATTTGATCCATTATCTTTCTGGGTACTGAAGTGAAGCTGACTGGTCTGTAATTCCCTGGGTTGTCCTTATTTGCCTTTTTATAGATTGGCATTATATTTTCTCTTTTCCAGTCCTCCGGAATCTCTCCCATCTTCCATGACTTTTCAAAGATAATTGCTAATGGCTCAGATGTCTCCTCAGTCAGCTGATTAGGTATTCTAGGATGTATTTCATGTTTTGTTCCAATTTTAACTTTTAAAAAATGTTTTAATTTTTTATAATATAAAATATTTCAAACAAAAAGTCATTGTGAAATAAAAAAAGAGGAACATTCCAAAGATGTCTAAAGGAAATGTTTTGACCTTTTCAAAGCACTTCCATTTTTTCCCCAAAATTAGATGGTCAAAATCAAACCCATGTCTGCTAAATATTTTGCTTTTGACAAATTGGCATTTTCCAACAGAAAAACATTTCAACCAAAAATTTCTAACGAGCTATAATTGTAAGTTTCTTTGTCAACAGGTCAAAACCACAGGAAGGGAGAAAATTCTGAAGCTGCAGACTCTCCAGGTTAAGGCGAAGTGTCTGACCTGTCTCCTGAGAAAATAGATGGGAGCTA
The DNA here is from genome assembly GCF_003597395.2 of Chelonoidis abingdonii. Classification (NCBI taxonomy): domain Eukaryota; kingdom Metazoa; phylum Chordata; order Testudines; family Testudinidae; genus Chelonoidis; species Chelonoidis abingdonii. The sequence goes on from NC_133772.1 coordinate 55,606,637, forward strand.
AGTGGAAGTTGCAATGGAGAGCATGAAGCAAGTGAATGAGGTAAGGATATCAAACTTGTCTCTGCCAAGTTGACACAATCAAAATGACCTTGTCTTTGTGTTGTTTGATCTTTTTGAGAATGTTCAAGAGCAACAGCATTGGGGGATAAGAGTGAAGAAGGCCCTTTGTCCATGCAATGAGGTGGCCACTTCTAGTGATCGAGGACTGAGTTTCCCTCTTGAGGAAAACTTCTTGCTCCACATATTGGTTGCATTGGCAAAAAGGTCCACATTAGGAATCCCCCAAGTTAGAAATGTGCTATTGAAAACTAGTCATAACTCTGAGAAAAGTGTCTTCTGGGGTCATTGGCCGTGTTGTTCTGTATACCCAGTCAATAAGATGATGAGATGACTGCAGCAATTCCAGATTTATCATCACTTTGGCACAAAGTGAGGGGGAGCATGCTCTGCCTTGATGATAGATGTAGAACATGCAAGACACATTGTCTGTCATGATCTTGACTTAGCTTTGATCACTGGGAGCAAACTGCCCTCAATACTAGAAAGTTGATGTGTAGTAGATTCTCTTGGGATGACCATATGCCCTGGGTGGCATGAGGACCAAGATAAACTCCCCATTCCAAGAGCGATGCATCTAAGGTGGCAATGGCAGTAGAAGGGGCTTAAGAGATGGGGACTCCTGTAGAGACTATGGAGGGGTTCTTTCACCAACTGAGCAAGTCCAGAACCTGACGGGGAGTCCAGAACCTGTTCATCAAGACTGTGCTTGTTTGGTACGTAGACTGTCTTGAGCCATCCCTGGAAACACTGGAGATGAAATCTGGCATGCTGGGTCACAGAGATGCACGTGGCCATATGGTGCAGGTGAAGACAATTCTTTGCTGAAGTTTTCGGGCTTAACTGAATCTTTGCAATAAGATTCTGCAGATTAGTAAACCTGTCTACAGGTAGGTAAGGCCTGGCTGTCACATCATCTAAAGAGGCTCCCATAAAAATCTGTTTTGATCTCACTTCGACGGATAGACTTTTCAAGATTGATCTGGAGGCCTAAGATGTGAAACAAGGACCTTGTCATTTGTACTGCAGATGGGACCTCCTGATAGATCATTCCCTGAGTAGCTAGTCATCAAGATAAGGGAAGACAATTATGATTAGATGACGTAGATGAGTGGCTAGAACTGCCATGACCTTTGAAAATACCCTTCAGACAGAGGAGAGGCCAAAAGAAAACACTCAGTATTGAAAGTGGTTGTGGTTCACTGTATATCAAAGAAACCTTTTGTGAGAAGAGTGCATCGCAACACAGAAATGTGTGCCTTGGCAATCAAGAGATGCAAACAAATCCCCAGAATCTAGAAAGGGAATTATAGCTACCAGGAACACCAGTCTGAATTTCTGTTGTTTCATGCAGTAGTTGAGATGTTTCAGATCTAATATTCTGGGGATCATACTGTATTTGGAATAGAACCTTTTCCACCTGTGCTGAAGTGGAACTGGTTCTATGGCCCTTAAGTGTTGTAGGGAGGTGATGTCCTGACTCAGTAACTAATTGTGAGATGGTTCCCTGAAAAGGGAAAGGGAAGGGTCAGGGAGGAAGAGATGGATAGAGGTGAAATGGATGGAATAACCAGATTTTTACAAGCTCCAAAACCCATTTGTCTGATTCTCTCTCAAGCAGCTGAAAATTGGGAGAGGCAGAATCCAAAGGTGGGGCAAGGAAGACTGTTGAATAGTGCAGCAGTAGATTTGTGTAAAGCAGGTAGTTAAGAATCTTGGCCAAGCCATCAAAACTAATGCTTGGACAATGCAAGTGACTGTGATTAAGTGGTTGTAGATATAGGTGTTTTCTTCTTTGAATACCTCAGTTTCTTAGCCAATGATTCAGGTGATCTACAGAAACCAGAAATATGGTCTGGCCACGAACTCTACATTGTTTGAGATATGCTATATTTTTCTTATTTGCAAGAATATAGATCCTTAGGAATCAGAGTGGCTCTTAAATCCTTCAGGGTATGAAGTGAGTCAGAAAAAATTTGAAGACAATATCCTCTAGAGTAGTTTGTACTTCCCTCAGAAAACTGGATAACTGGACCCAAGATGCACATTGCATCATGATTGCAGTGGATATGGAGCAGACTGCAGTATGAGCTGCATCCAGAGAGGCCTGTAGAGATGCCTTCATCAAGAGCTGATCTTCACTTATGACAGCCTTGAATTGTCCCCAATGGTCCTATGGCAAATGTTCAATAAAGGTGTTAAATTTATTATAATTTAGGTAGTCATACTTTGCCATGAGCCCTTGATGATTTGCTATTCTGAATTGTAGTGTTGCAAAGAAATAGTTTTTGTGATGGAAAAGATCAAGGCGCTTCTAATCCTTACTATAGGGAGTAGCTTGTGTGTTGTGTTACCATCCGTGCTCATTAACTGCATACACGACCAAAAAATTTGAAGATGGATATGAAAATAAAAATTCCGACTCCTAGGCTAGGACATGGTATTTCTTGTTGGCGAATTTGCAGGTCAGGGTTGCCATAGCTGGAATTTGTCAGATGGTGCTGACTGGCTCTAAAAGAGCTTTTTTAATCAGGAATGTGACACACGTGAAAGCTGAGATGTGTAAAATGTGCCAGAGTTTACAATGAGAGTCCTGAACTTCCTCAGGTGGAATCTGAAGTATAATCACTGATTTGCTTAATCAGTTCCTGGAATTGCCTGAAATCATATGCCATGGGTGGTGGTCGAGGCATTATAGCCTCATCCAGCAATGACAATGAAATATTTATATGAGGTGCTACCTCCTTATCAGCCCTTGCCTCTGGTTTTTCCTTCTGTTCTGGCTGGTGAGGAGGGAGAGAAGGTATGAGAGAGTGAAAATGCCTATATTGCCTGCAGGGGGAACTCAGAATCTTCAGGAACTGTTGACTGTATCATGCCCTTGGATCCTAATGAGGCCACAACAGTGGACCATAAGGCATAGGAGCAGGTAGCCAGTGTTAGTCACTACAAGTCGTCAGAGGCCCAGGTTGCCTCTTCTCTCCATATGTGGAGGAGAGTAACATCCCATTGAATAAATAGGAAATCCCCAAACAGAGAATTGAGTCACTATAATCCCTGGCTGGTAGAAGTTGGTGAATCTAGAGGTCTTGATGAGAGAGGTACCATTGGTGACCCAGAGGACTTTGGCATTAATAGATGTGCAGAACCAGACAGTAGAGTACAAATAAGTGCTTGGAGTAGTGGAACTCTTGCAGTACTCAAGCAACTATGGTGGCTAGCATGCGCCCTAACTTTAACCTGCACAAGCATAGCCTCAGATGGAGTCTGAGGGTATGTGACAGATTGCTGGGCAACAGCAGCTGAGCCAGGTCCTTATAGTTTCCCGTATCTTCAGTTCTCTTTCTTGAGATAGAAACATCTTCCCTTGATGATCAAATCTGTTTATCATTATACCTAAGTGCTGCAGGCTCAGAGTTTGGGTGACATGATCTTGTCCTTCCAATGTTTGATAATGGCTTTAAAAGCCTGACATTGTTATGTTGGTATGTGTGGCTCACCCAGTAAATCCTCTAGGAAGGTTGTCCAGGAAAGGATGTATATGCACATCCTATTACCTCAGAAATGCTCCCCATGTTTCAGGAATGAAGAGGAACCGAGGCACCAGAACAAGACATTAAGGGTAGAAGCCTTTAGAAAGGCAACCCCACCTTCCTGCCTCTTCAGCAGCTATATCCAGAACGGCTGAGCACAAAAAAGGGAGAGAAAAAGATGTTAGAGGATGTCTGTGTGCTGAGGTAGTTAGGATACCCCTATTTTCTGCAAGACTTTCCTCTAGCATTATCACAATGGATTCCTTGCAGAATACATACAAGTCACTTAAAACAATTTTTAAGAAACTAAAATATTTTTAGTAATTTCATACTTTACCAATATTACTACAAAGTTATAATGATTTAAAAATTTAAATGACTGATAGAAAGGCTATAATTAACACAAAAATAGGTTTCAAATGTCTGCACTGCCTTCTTTTTTAACTAGAAAGCAGTAGGCAATTCAAAAGTAACTTTTTTCTTGATTCACCCCTCAAAATGGCTCCGGGTAATCCCATCAATTTAAAATGCCTCACAAGAATTTGTTAAACCTTAAAGGAATTATAACGCTGATGTCAAAAAACAACTCATATTAATGGCTTGTCTGATCATCAGAGATTACACCATTTCTCTGAAAGCAGTGATCTTTGACATTTTATACAAATAAACAAACCATTCTACTTCAGCCACAAGTCATAGGATAAAACTAAAGAAACCTGACTGATCAATGATGGCATGTTTTTCAGTTCTCCAGACTGTTTTACAAAAAGTTCATTAATGAGTTACTTTGATTATGTATGATGTCAGCATAGGTGCAAGTTACAGCACATCATACAACAAGGTAACATAGTATTTTAATTATTGCACCCAACTTAGAAGAGTTAGAGGGAGATTTTTAAACATACAAAGGGGAACTAGATATATAACTCCCAAGTGTGTCTTTGAAAATCTCCCCTAGTTTTTAAAAAATATTGCAACAGGCAAAACTGATAGGTAGAAGACAAGCTGCTGCAGCATATTAAGGAGTTTTGCAATAGTTACACAACCCCATAGTACAGAATACTATCATGACATGCAAAATCTAACAGAAGTTTGTTATTGCACCTGACTGAAAAAAAATCAGCTACCTAAATGACAATTTAGTGATATTTTCTGACAAAATTAGCAGTTTTATAATCTTTTTTGAGGACTAGCCACATGCAAAGTTTGAAGTATTAAATACATATGTTTGAGTTATTCAGACAAAGAAAATGTCTTGAATTATTTAAACCAGAAAACATATATTAGTTTCTTCCTTGTTCATCTAATTAAAAATTGGCGGCCTGAATTTTACTCACACATCACAACTTTAAAAAACCACCAAGCACGTAAAGTTGCAGGCTCAAAGGATATTTTTGAGAAAGTTCTGAACTTATGAAAGTAGGAATTTATAACATAAGTTCCAACCTTAATTGAAACTATCACAGTATGCTATAATAAAGGCAGTAGCTCAAATCAATAAAAATCTATTAAGCTATTTTGTATGACTATGCTAATTTTCTAGCTATAAAAGCACAAACAACATTGAGTAGTGTTTAACTCAGAGAAGTCCAAGATACTTCACTTAAAATTACTGTAGAAAGATATGTTGCATTCATTTGGAACCTTTCACAGTTGCCGCATCTTACTGACAGAGACAAAAACGGTGAACAGAGAAGTGGGTTCCAATGCAATTTGGAAACATTGCACAAGAACAGTTATTTAATTTAATCTTCAGACAATTACTAGTAAAGCTGCTTTGTGTGCTGGGCTTAATTCTTGGGCTGTGAAGTCATGAAGTAGTGCTCAGTAGAGCAGAAAGGTGAACAGGGTCCTAGTAAGTGAAAGCAAAGAGACCATTTAACATATAGCTTTATAAGCTTGGCTAAGGTAGGGGCCTATATTTTGGGGAATAAACACTGCTTCCACAATGACATTCCCACCCTACTAACTAAAATCACAAGCTTATAAAGCAACCTGACAACAATAGAAAACCCTTTGACTTGTGGCTCTGAGCAGATTTTCTGTCAGACGTAATCTGTGGATATTATCATTTTGCTTGTAAGAGAATTGCTTGGCATCACTAAATTTATAACACTTCAACATCCTATATTTTATGTTTTTTTCAAAACAAGTAAACATTATGTTCTAAAATATTTTTATTTTTAGATGCCATTAAAATAAAAATTCTTCAGTTGAAAGAATTGTTTTTTCTTTAATTTTTTATAAACTAGTTTGATACATTTCATTTGCAACAATATGCTACATACATGTTCTGTAAATTTTTTGAGATGCTTACTATATATAGTTCTTAAAGACAAAAACAAAGAGTGGAACTGCTAAGTACCTACCATGTGTAGAGCATACTGATACTATATTAATTCAATTCTAGGCCACAAACTAGCCTCAGGATCTGCTGACACAGATGCTCACGCTCATATGGAGATCCATTATACTCCACAGGACTTCAGAGGCCCAGCGCTCCATGCTAGCAGAATCCAATGGAGGAAAAGGATTGTAACAAGACATAAGTTAAGGAGAAGTAAGAGTCATGCATTGCTTTTCCGTTTTTGTCTTATATATGTATATACCTTGATAATATGAAAAGTGTTTTTCAACAATTCCATACTCAATGACATTCACAGTAAAATGCACTTGTAGGCCAAAATCCTGGGTAGCTTCATGTTAGGATGAGGACTCCCACTCGGGACACAGTGGCTCAGGCATCATTGTATGCCACATCCCTATGGGCAGAATGGTTGATACATGTAGCAGTGGCTTCTCCAGCCCTCAGTCTTCTTGGGATAGCTCTGCCTCACCATCTGTGCTGGTCAACAAGGGTCCCAGGCTGAGCTGACCTTGTAACAGGATCCTCCTGTCTTCTTTTGTACAGCAGAACCACACCAGCTGCAGAAGCAGGACTTGCCCATTATAACCATATAAATATTCATCATATATGTAATCTAATATGAAACAAAAAAAACTCATGATTTTTGCTTTTGCTAAAACAAACAAACAATCCAATTGCGACGTTAATTTATAGAGGTGTGATATTCCGCTCTGACCTCTGCAAACAGCTAAAATTCAACAATCATATTAGTAATTGATCATCTGTACTCCAATCAAGGGGAAAAGTGTTCGGAAATGTCTAAGACGAAGCAAACCAGGCAGTAGCAAAAAGCATAATGATTCAGAAGTAGAATACTAAGATCTATAAATACGTATTATCCAACAACATTGCTGGTTTTATCATGACTACTGATTTTGGTTTTCAGTGAAAAATTATTTTGACTGATATCTATTCAAGCTGCAGAGAATCCAGTGGCACCTTATAGACTAACAGACGTCTTGGAGCGTGAGCTTTCGTGGGTGAATACCCACTTCGTCAGACGCAGGTAGTGGAAATTTCCAGAGGTAGGTATATATATGCTAGCAAGCAAGCTAGAGATAACGAGGTTAGTTCAGTCAGGGAGGGTGAGGCCCTGTTCTAGCAGTAGAGGTGTGAAAACCAAGGGAGGAGAAACTGGTTCTGTAATTGGCAAGCCATTCACAGTCTTTGTTGAGTCCAGAGCTGATAGTGTCAAATTTGCAAATGAACTGAAGCTCAGCAGTTTCTCTTTGAAGTCTGGTCCTGAAGTTTTTTTGCTGCAGGATAGCCACCTTAAGGTCTGCTATAGTGTGGCCAGGGAGGTTGAAGTGCTCTCCTACAGGTTTTTGTATATTGCCATTCCTGATATCTGATTTGTGTCCATTTATCCTTTTCCGTAGTGACTGTCCAGTTTGGCCGATGTACATAGCAGAGGGGCATTGCTGGCATATGATGGCGTATATTACATTGGTGGACGTGCAGGTGAATGAACCAGTGATGGTGTGGCTGATCTGGTTAGGTCCTGTGATGGTGTCGCTGGTGTAGATATGTGGGCAGAGTTGGCATCGAGGTTTGTTGCATGGATTGGTTCCTGAGCTAGAGTTACTATGGTACGGTGTGCAGTTGCTGGTGAGAATACGTTTCAGGTTGGCAGGTTGTCTGTGGGCAAGGATTGGCCTGCCACCCAAGACCTGTGAAAGTGTGGGATCATTGTCCAGGATGGGTTGTAGATCCCTGATGATGCGTTGGAGGGGTTTTAGCTGGGGGCTGTATGTGATGGCCAGTGGAGTCCTGTTGGTTTCTTTCTTGGGTTTGTCTTGCAGTAGGAGGCTTCTGGGTACACGTCTGGCTCTGTTGATCTGTTTCCTAATTTCCTCGTGCGGGTATTGTAGTTTTGAGAATGCTTGGTGGAGATTTTGTAGGTGTTGGTCTCTGTCTGAGGGGTTAGAGCAGATGCGGTTGTACCTCAGTGCTTGGCTGTAGACAATGGATCGTGTGATGTGCCCGGGATGGAAGCTGGAGGCATGAAGGTAGGCATAGCGGTCGGTAGGTTTTCGATATAGGGTGGTGTTAATGTGACCATCACTTATTTGCACCGTGGTGTCTAGAAAGTGGACCTCCCGTGTAGATTGGTCCAGGCTGAGGTTGATGGTGGGGTGGAAGTTGTTGAAATCGTGGTGGAATTTTTCTAGAGTCTCCTTCCCATGGGTCCAGATGATGAAGATGTCATCAATGTAGCGTAGGTAGAGAAGGGGCGTGAGTGGACGAGAGCTGAGGAAGCGTTGTTCCAGGTCAGCCATAAAAATATTGGCGTATTGTGGGGCCATGCGGGTGCCCATAGCAGTGCCACTGATCTGGAGGTATATATTGTCATCAAACTTGAAATAGTTGTGTGTGAGTATAAAGGCACAGAGCTCAGCAGCCAGTTGTGCTGTGGCATCATCAGGGATACTGTTCCTGACAGCTTGTATTCCATCTGTGTGTGGGATGTTTGTGTAGAGAGCCTCTACATCCATGGTGTCTAGGATGGTGTTTTCTGGGAGGTGACCAATGCATTGTAGTTTCCTCAGGAAATCAGTGGTGTCACGGAGGTAGCTGGGAGTGCTGGTGGCATAGGGTCTGAGTAGAGAGTTCACATATCCAGACAGTCCTTCAGTGAGAGTGCCAATGCCCGGGATGATGGGGCGTCCAGGATTTCCGGGTTTGTGGATCTTGGGTAGTAGCTATTCAAGCTATTTTCATAACTCTCAGATAAATAATTCCAAAATTTTTATAGAAAAATATTTATCACTGTTATCTGTCCCAGTTTTCAAATGTTTTAGCCAATTTCTCCTTGTTGATTCTATACACTGCATTTCACAGCTGTGGCACAACAGGCATGAAATATATATACACTTTTAGATGGTTAAGAGCAAACCAGAAGCATTTTACACTACTTTCATAAACAGAATTACAGTATCCAAATGAACAATAATATTCAATGTGTAAGCCAATTCTAAATCCTCTTGACTCCACAAACCCAAACAATGAACTGCTATTCATAAATGTCATCAGATCAAATGAAGTATAAAAAAGGCTTTACCTGCAAACACAAGCCCCTCAGTATTCTCATGACATCATAAAGCACTGAAAAATACCACCAATGCGCTGAAAATAAAATTTCCAGTAAAATACCTAAATCCAGGAACTGTAATACTGCTTGAAAACTTCCTTCTAATCATCAGACTAGAAAGACTTGGTCCTTAACATAAAAAGTTAAAAAACAACACACAAAGTTGTAAATATCACAAACTTTAGTCTTTGAAGTTGAAACAATGTAGTTGTAATAGTCACAGCAGAAATGCCTAAGTTATGCAATACTTTTTGTTTAAAAAAAATGCTGGGAAACGAAAGCAAAAAAACCTGAGTTCTAAATCCAAACACCAAGGCATTCAATTAATGCTTAATAAATAATCCAGAATACAACCAAAACAAAAAGTACTGATAACTATGGAAGTATAGCAGATAGTTTTCTTGCAATCTTACATTTCAACAGGTGCCCATAGCAGAATGGGTAAAATCTGAAACACATCAGACATTCCCAGTAGTTTGGATTCCAAAACCTTCAAGAATACACAGACTAGTACTAAAAATTACCATTATACCTCTATTAAAAAAGAAGTGTCAATTAAAGTGTTAAAATACTTTGCAAACTTTTATTTTAAAGAGCTAGTCACTACAGCTATAAAGATATACAGAGGCTGATTTATTTTCTTAAAAACATATGCTCAGAAAATCAATTTCCTATTTGTAGAGATAATTAATGAACAGTAAGTATTTATTATCAGAAGACAACATGATTAATGTGTTATCTCAACACAAGTTATGATGGATACAGAGAAAAAAAGCCCACATAATTATAAGAACTTTTAGGAAGTTTATCTGGAAATCACATTGGAACAAGAGGGTAGATGCTCGTGCATTCAGAATCCTGCAATTTAGCAAGACTAAATTTTCACTTACGTTTTCTGAGACTTAAACAATACCTTCAGAGTTTGCATCTACATCATCCAAAAAAGATTTTATCATCGTCAGCAATCAGTGTTATGACAAGCTTTAATACCTAACCAACAACACAATGCAGTTTGATTCATTTTAACCATACAGGGAATATTAAATTAGATTTTCACTACTATAAAATTACTCACTTTAAGTGTCTACATTTTCCAAGGCTAAGGGCTGTCTAAACTACTCCCTTTTAAAATGTTGATTAGAGTGCTTTGAAGGCAATTAAGTAAAGGTTAATTCATCCTTTGGCTTCTGAGAGGGATTTTCAAAAGAACACTTTTTAAAATGAAGCAAAGCAGGAAAGAATAAATAAAATGTATTTACAAAAATCTCACACTAGTCATGTACAGATATACAAAAGGAAAATTGAGCGGGGCTTCAACATGAGAAACTACTATAAGAACATACATTTAACATACCTATAACCCTTCTGCCAGGCAGAGCCAGCAGCAAGAAGGGCCGGGTTCAGTATCTAGGGGTTCCTTTTCAACAATACAACACAAAACCATCTTGAGCCCCCACCTAGTGACCTGAGACAATTACATACCACCCCCTGGACTCCTCTAAGAGGCAATACTTCGCCTCTCACAAGCACAGAATCTGAGTGTAGCAAGTGACAAAGAGTCCTGTGGCACCTTATAGACTAACAGACGTATTGGAGCATAAGCTTTTGTGGGTGAATACTCACTTCGTCAGACATCTGTTAGTCTATAAGGTGCCACAGGACTCTGTCTCTTTTTACAGACCCAGACTAACATGGCTACCCCTCTGATACTTGAATGTAGCAAAAACTTTTATTAAAAGGAGAGAAGTAACTTAGCATTAATTTGGGAAAACATCTCAACTAGGGTTCATAAACACAAACAATAAACAAAAGATCCACCCCCAAGCAAGTTGGGTAATGTCCTTCTCTCCTCAGGATCTTAAGTCCAGCAACCCAAAAGACCCTTTAATGTGCCCATCCCTTCTCTGTACCCCACTCACAGTTGCTGTCCTTGGCCAGTGCAGCCCCCGAGTTCAGAGGTTCATCCACAGAGTTCACCTTCCACCCTGTGTGGAGGGGGTAGGGTTAGGAGGCACCTTACATGCTCCACTGCTAGGCCCCAATGGCCAATTGCTGCGCCTCTGCAGGGCTCTGCTCTGACCCCCTCCACCAGCCTCCCTGCTGGCTGCTTGCCATGCGTCTCCACCAGCCTCTCTGCCGGCCGCTTGCTGCGCCTCTCTGCCAGCTGTCCTGCTGGCCACTTGCCACGCCTCTCCTCCAGCCACCCTGCTGGCCCCTTGCCACACCTCTCCTGCAGCCACCCTGCTGGCCCCTTGTTGTGCCTCTCCACCAGCTGCCCACTCACTGAGATGTCATCAGCCTCCCCTCGCACCCCCCAACACAGTTCTCAGTGATTTCAGCTGTTAGTGAGGGAGCCTCACTGCTGGTGCACACTGGACAGTCTCAAAGTAGCTCATTCAGACTCTGCTTACATACAGAAGCATCACTCTTGGACTGCTGACCCTAAAGGGAAGAGCTGTGCAAGACTCCTTCTCTCAAATTCTCATTACTGTTGCTGTGGGTGAGGTGTGGGTTTTGTATCCAAGATACAAAATCTCAGTTTTCTGTATCAAACTGAAATGCTGAGGGAGAAGGTTACTCTTTGCTACAGCTTCCTTTATGAATCTGAAACAGTGGACAGGGAATCTGCGATTAAGACACAGGTGTGGGACAAGAATTCACAGTTGCCAGCAAATTTTCTGATTATTGAAAGCAAGTTAGAAAGAATCCAAGTTTTAATTTGTATTTACAAGCAAAAACCAGAAAGTTAGCCACTGGATTTGACTGTATAAATACGAAAGACAACTAGTAAGAAATACTGAAAAAATAAATTCAGTCTGCCCTAGGGAAATTGACAGCCCGACCAAAAGTCAGCAACATGCAGTAAGCTGTTCGGTTCCCAGTTATAAAGCTGGTTTTCAACTTTGCTGCACTACAGGTTTTAAGCTGATAATAATCATCACTTTTCAAGTGGACAAGGGTCAAAAGTTATAAATTTACTGCCAGTGAAACAACTGTGGCGTAAACATTCTTTCTATGAGGCTACACACACACACCCCCAACCCTCATTTGCCTGCTTCTTATAAAGACCAGAATGGCTCAAAGTTTGTTGCAATTTTTTCACATAAAACTACAACTGATGTTTTATTTTCAGTAGTATTATTATATTGTAATTTTATTATTGTCAATTAAGTGTATTAACCAGACTGCTGAGTTTAAAAGGAGTAATGTTTTCAAAGTACAGACAGCAAGTTTAGTCATGTCCTCCAGTCCCTCCTTCTCTCACATTAAGCCTTCATTTATCGCACAAAAAGTTCCACTTCCCATAACCCATTCTATTCTTTCATTTCCAGCAACGTCCCTATTGTGCTCAATGGACATCAGAGGAAAGGATGTAAAAATAAAATTGATGTGCTTTTTGTAAGTTTCACTTTGTTTCTCCAGCAATTTTAAGAAATAAAACTTACCAGAGTTGGTCGGTTTTACTTCAACATCCCATCATTTGCTGTAGTCCCAACACAATGGAGACTGTTGGAGCTGCCCCGGAGGGGAAAAATAGTACAAGATGGGAGGATGGAAGGAGAGAGAGCAATAAAGAAAGGAAAAAGACAGAAGGAAAGCAAAGTGTGAGGGTGCAGAGTGAGGGAAATAGCTAACAACTCAGGAAGGGGAAAATTCTATACCAAAGATTAAGATGAGGGAAAGGGATATTACCTGTATTTCTATTACTTTGAAGATATCATTACTAAGGCTGTCAAGCGATTTAAAAAAATTGTGATTAATCATGTGATTAATCGTATTGTTAAACAATAATAGAATACCAGTTATTTAGATTTTTTGGATGTTTTCTACATTTTAAAATATACTGATTTCCATTACAACATAGAACACAAAGTGTACAGTGCTCACATTATATTTTTGCTTACAAATATTTGTGCTGTAAAAAACAAAAGAAATAGTATTTTTCAATTCACCTAATACAAGTACTGTGGTGCAATCTCTTTATCATGAAAGTTGAACTTACAAATGTAGAATTATGTACACAAAAAAAACTGCATTCAAAAATAAAACAAAGTAAGACTTTAGGGCCTACAAGTCCATTCAGTCCTACTTCTTGTTCGACCAGTCACTGAGACAAACAAGTTTGTTTACATTTGCAAGAGATAATGCTGCCCGCTTCTTGTTTACCATGTCACCTGAAAGCAAGAACAGACGTTTGCATGGCACTGTTGTAGCCAGCATTGCAAGATATTTACGTGCCAGATGCACTAAAGATTCATATGTGCTTTCATTGTCAACCGCCATTCCAGAGGACAGGCGTCCATGCTGATGACAGGTTCTGCTAAATAATGATCCAAAGCAGTGCAGACCGACACATGTTCACTTTCATCATCTGAGTCAGATGCCACCAGCAGAAGGTTGATTTTCTTTTTTGATGGTTTGGGTTCTGTAGTTTCTGCATCAGAGTGTTGCTCTTTTAAGATTTCTGAAAGTGTGCTGCACACCTCATCCCTCTCAGATTTTGGAAGGCACTTCAGATTCTTAAACCTTGGGTCGAGTGCTGTAGCTATTTTTAGAAATCTCACATTGGTACCTTCTTTGCATTTTGTCAAATCTGCAGTGAAAGTGTTCTTAAAACCAACAACATGAGCTGGGTCATCATCCAAGACTACTATAATATGAAATACACGGCAGAATGTGGGTTAAACTGAGCAGGAGACATGCAATTCTCCTCCAAGGAGTTCAAAATTTAATTAACACATTATTTTTTTTAATGAGCATCATCAGAATGGAAGCATGGCGTCTGGGGGCCAAAGGTATACAAATGTTTAGCATATCTAGCATCTAAATACCTTGCAATGCCAGCTACAAAAGAGCTATGCGAACACGTGTTCTCATTTTCAGGTGACATTGTAAATAAGAAGCGGACAGCATTATCTCTTGCAAATGTAAACAAACTTGTTTGTCTTAGGGATTGGCTGAATAAGAAGTAGGACTGAGTGAACTTGTAGGCTCCAAAGTTTTACATTGTTTTGTTTCTGAGTGCAGTTTGAAATCTCTCTTTAATCTTTAATGCTTTTATATACACAACCAACAAGATGCTTTTAATACCACAGTAGTATTTGTTACTCTTACTGGGGCTGTGATATATATCTGTATAAATAGATTAAAGAAAAAGTAGGCAAAGTAAACAAAATAACTAGAGAGAAGAGCATTCTTCCCTCCACCCCCCTCAAAAAAAAAACTGCCTTAGGCAGGCACAGAATTTGCCGGCTCCCATGCACAGCCCCCTTGGCCTGACTGCAGTTGCCCACCAAATACAGAAGTCAAACTATGCCTAGGCATATAAGCAAATCTAGTTAACCTTAACTCTGAAATTCAGAGGGTAAACATTATGGAAGAGGTCACATATTAAAGTGCTTTGTGTACATGCATTTTACTCTTCCCACTGAGGCAATTAATAATTAAACCACATGTGAGAAATATTTTTAAATGTCACAAATTTATAAGCAAATATGCACAATTTTATTCCTGTGCCCGCAGAGAACTAAAGTCCAGATCTTCAAATGTATTTAGGCACCTAAAAATGAAAATAGGCACCTAAAGACCTGTGAAATTCTGGCTCAACCTGGCTAAATTTGTTCACTGAACAGTCATTAACATGGTGCCCTGATAGGTAGAGAGCCACTGTTATCCTCTCCAGAAAAACAACTATTACGCAAGGCTGGCTATAACTATCATCTTGCATTCAACAATCTTGTTCTCAGGAAACACGGATGCATAAAATTAGGTACCTTTCACATGAAAAGACTTATTAGGTCACTTAGTGGTCAAGGAGTAGATTTTTATTGCTTTATATGATACACAAAGATGTATTACATTATTTTCTCTTCCTATTCGTTAGGAATTTGTATTGACTGATCAAACTGTTTGAACCAGAACTTTTCTACAAGAAGCTGAATAGACAAGACTCAACTGCACAGGTTAAAACTTTTACTATGTATTTGTTACATAGCATTCATATTTGTATAATCTGTGACCATGTTCTCTACTCTAGAACTTAAGACAAAGCTGTAGGAGTTACATCTGAATAGCACTAATCATCCATTATGTTATTGCAATTCCAGAAGTCAGTGGCCAAAAGATAAAAAAAGACTAGAGTGACCATATTTCTTTAAGTAAAAATGGGACAAACCTGGGGCATGCCCGAGCCATGCCGCCCACTCCCATCCCCACCCCCAACCCCATGGACAGTGTTTGCCAGACCACTCTTGCCATGCTGCCTTCAGCTGGGGCTAACCTGCTGAGCCCAGTGCCGCCCACAACAGGGGCTGGGGCTGACCACCTGAGCTCTGTGCCGTCTAGGGGGTCAACTCTGAAGGCAGTTCTGCCTGCCAGCAGCAAATTTCTCTGCTCCCCTGTGCTGCCTTCAACTTATCCTAGGCAGCAGCCACTGCTCTCCGCTCTGCCTTGCAGCCAGGACAAATGCCCAGTTTGGGCAAAAAAGTAGGGATGGCCAGGACAGAGCTGGAAAAGGGGACTGTCCTGGCCAAAATGGGATGTATGGTCACCCTAAACAAAGCCAGTGGCAAGGAGAGGCACTAAGCGCTCGCAAGTCTTCCTCGAACACCTGAGGAAAAGTGTGTGCAAGGCAGGACAAGATTGTTTGGAACATCTAGTACATCATATAGCACCTAATGTCATATACCATAATTTGGATTTGCAAGATTTAAGAGCTGAATGGGAATGTCCATAATGGACTCCACTCTGGCTTGCTCCTGGGTTAGTTAATTTTTAAAAAGACTTAAATGTGCAGGGTTTCAACAGTGTTTGGCACTTTAGAGGAGGGCTGTAAGAAAAAGATGAGCATTGCAGCACGGTCTGAAAATTATAAGGATGGGCTCCTTCTAATCTCCTCCAATAAGTCTTTTCACAGTCTGAAGCTCTTGACTAAGCACACTTTAGCTCCAACAGCTCAGGGCTTCACCTCAGGACCTGTTAAAGATACTGTGCCCAAGATAAACATAGTTATCTCACTGCATTGTGAATAGACAGTCTTTAATGTAGTCAGGCCCCATCCCTTGGCCAATTGCTACCATAGCTCAAAGCATGTGGAACATGCTAAATATTTAGTGCAGCTGCAGCACTACCATAATTTATACCAGCCAGTAGACTTTAGGACCAGGATGAGGTGTGTAATTCTAATAGTTAGGGACAGGGAAGTTGCTAAGAAGGGGACATAGCATCAGTGCAGAGAGCATAGTGGAACTCAGACAACAGGTGAGTTTCAGCTGGGGATGAAGAGAGATTTTTGAAATGAATGATTACATCAATGTATTTTAAAGGTATATCTGTCACCAAGCAGTAAAGAGACTCACTTTTTTCACAATATTTAAAAACCAATCTGTCTGCAATTCTATATTATAAATCCAATGGGTGGTAGTATTGTTTTTTTAAAAAGCCAATGCAATGTGACAATGGAGTTGTGTGATAGTTCTCATGAGGTTTAAAACCAAGTCTCCAGTTAAGAACTATAAAAAGCGACAAAGAGTCCTGTGGCACCTTATAAACTAACAGATGTATTGTAGCATAAGCTTTTGAGGGTGTTTGCAAGTTAAGCATAACTATACACACTTTAGACAAATGGAATTACAGTAGGTAAGTACAGTTGAGTGTTCCACAAATAGGTCTTGATGCTGCAAACCCTTACATGAATGCTTAATTTTACTCTTGTAGCTCTTATAAATAATGGCACACCTGATTTGCCACATCTATAATATCTATTAAGATAGAATAATCAGTCATGGGGTCTTTCCCAAAACAGGCTATATACAATCTTCTCTTAGAAACTCCCCTCTTTCTTTCTGGGATTGAAGTGACTGGCAGTAGAATAGTATAGATTCAATTATAACTTTACAAAGAAACCAAATAGTTGTACTACATATAATCATTCAACAGAATCCTTCATACAGTTATTTAAAGATATTAATGGGATATAGAATGGCAACATTCCTTTGAATCCCGTAACATTTCTAGTAGGAAACACAAAGCATATATTTATTCATAAACAAGGATAAGTTTTGTTGATCCTTTTTGTTGATTTTAGATTGATCCTTCTAAAATAGAACACACATGAATTATTAAACAATATATATGGTACACGAGCCTGAGTAAACTAACAAACACAGAGAGTATCATTCCTTTTAAATGAGAATCAGTATATGTTTTTAAAATATGGTCATGTTTGATGTAAGTTCAGAGCCCAGTTCTACACCCTTTATTCACAAGTTGTACTTGTGCCAGCAATCTCATTGAATTCAATCAGGCTACTTATGTGTAAGTAGAGGTTACAGAATCAGACATTACTGTTCTAGTTTTGTAATTGTCATGTACTTTAATGCATTGATTATTAGATTATTATGTTATGAAAACAAATAATAAGCATTCCTGCATATTTAACAAGTAACTGTTTAATTTGTTTTTAAAATGGTACTGCTCAACAGTGCTTCGAGGTGGTCGAGTAGCTTTCGAGAAATAACATTACTGCTAACAAGAACAGGAGTACTTGTGGCACCTTGGAGACTAACAAATTTATTTGAGCATAAGCATATGCATATATATATATATACACACACACACACTCTTCTTATATGTTCCATTCTATGCATCCGATGAAGTGGGGTGTAGCCCACGAAAGCTTATGCTCAAATACATTTGTTAGTCTTTAAGGTGCCACAAGTACTCCTGTTCTTTTTACGGATACAGACTGGCACGGCTGCTACTCTGAAACCTATTACTTCTAACAAACATATAGGATGCATCTTCATATATCTGTTGCCATTCAACCCAGTCTCAAAGATCAGACCATTGTCAGTTTTTCCAAATACTAAATCAGTAAATTGGAGATGTCCACAGTTAAATAGTTTGGAGAGGGGTCAAGAGATTCAAAAAGAACACATCAGCTCCAACACAGACATTTTGCTCACATAGTTCTCTTTCTTCTATCATATTTCCCAAAATAAGATAAATGGCTAGCAAATATTGTGACCTTTTTCTTATTATGCTAACGTTCTTAGTCTAAATCACAGAAGTTAACTGGTTGGTTTATATTTATAATTAAATATGTAAGTAGCCCTAACTGAAGTCATACTTACAAGATGCTGCCATAATTTAGGTATGCTATGTTTAAGTAGTTGCTGAAAGATTTTAGTATGCAACTGAATGCTAGTAAGGAAAAAAAAGTATAAATTAGAGGCATTTTAACAGTACTTCTGAATGTACTTGACCTTAAACAGACAAATCCTTAACAGGAAAAAAAAAATAGTGCCTTACATTTTGTATTTTTAATAAGAGACTATAAACATGGCCAATAAAGACAAACAGCAGTTAGTATCATTTCAAGATTTGAGCTCTTGTAAAGATGAGCATGTCACATGATTCATGCATGAATTTTAACTGGTTGCATGAGTGCAACTGTATGCAGGGGTAGCCATGAATGTGCATTAAAAAAATCACAAGCTGCATGAATTGTGACCTGAATATGCATGACAAATAGCAACCTACACTTACATACTGCATGAGATAGCCTGTGAGCATGCATATGTTAAGACAAATAACTTGATGAGTGTTGAACTTTAATAGGGTAATTGCTTACATTGAAGAGTAATATCAAAGCATTTGGATATTTTAACGGTCTTATTCATAGTTTTTCAGACAGAGTAGATAAAAGAAAAATCATTGTTCCATTTCAAATTACATTACCATATTGAAAAATCTTGTAGTAAGAGCTGAAGTTCAACATACATCAGTTCTACATATTATAATTTTGTCTATATACTAGAACAGAAGAAAAAGATTAAGTGTTTTACAGTAAAACAAAACGTCTGTATTTATTTTGTACTGTCTTTTTTTATATTCCAGAAATGGCAGCTTAATCTGAGAAAGGCTACTAGCCCCTTGTTTCAGATCACCTATAAGCTTTTTCCATTATAAGAATATGTCAATCCCTTCTGAAACAAGAGGTTAGCAGGAGCTTCCTCTTTTTCTAAAATTCTGCAAGAGTACACCTTGATGCAATCAGAATTCTATATTATCCAATGGATATCTCTTTCTCTGAGTGCCCCAAAAACAGAATCAAAGGATCCACTAGTAATTCCATTTTTGTTTTATCTATTATAAGATTTCAAATTCTTGACTAACATATCTGTACTCTGGAGTATTTCATCCTAATATGGATAAAAGTACCTTTCATTCCACATTTGATTCAGTTGTCAACCAATGCATCTTTGTAGATTTTCCTTAAATGAGAGTATCACTAACACTGAATTAACATATTTCTTGTATTGTAAACACATATGGAGCAGAAAATTATCCTAGGCCAAATAAATGGTCAGTGCTCTAAAATAATTTATCTAAAGCCTTTCCTCATTTATTCACATTTGTCTTCTATATCAAGTTTGAGTTTCAGAATATATAGTTTTGAAATGTTGGCTTTGGATCCTCTAGAATTACTCATTAGCTTTTCAGTAGTCATTAAATAAGCAAGTGGTCTTTTGAAACCTCTTATTTCTCAGAGGGTTGAAATATAGTATTTAACTGTATATAATTAAGTATTAGAACCTTATCTATACTGAAAGTTTTTTGTAATGTTTCCAGCTATTATTAACTATCTTTAATGTAGTGTTGTGCCCTTTTAAGGAAAAGGAAATATTCATCTCTTCTCCCACCCTTTCCACCTAATCTGTTCATACTTTTTCCTGTCTCTGTGTCCCTCACAACAACACATGGAACCCAGACTCTCTTTTCCCCTAGTCCCCTGACTGGTTCCCTTTTCTCCACAGGAAGCTCCTGTCCCCATTCTGGCTCCTGTTCCTGAAGGCAGCTCCTGTTTCATTTTCTCTTCCTCTCGTAGCTCCCACCCATAGTGGAGGCAGATATAATGGAGTGTCCAGGCTCTTTATTATAAAAAAAGCTTGGACACTTGTAAAAGCAGCTGAAAACAAGGAAGAGAAGTACCATACAGACAAAAATAAAGTCCATAGACCACACAGGTTGAGAAACTATGTGTTAGGCAGCAGACTAAGAATTGCTAGTCAATATCAATTGATAACTACTTTTGAATTACTAATACCATTCATAAATTACTAAAATTTATGTCGGATGACATGAAAATTGTTCACAGTATTTATGCTCCATTCAATAACAATAGCAAAACTACTACAAATATGTATGTTGTTGCCTTTTCAGGAAGCTACAGTTGTCAAGACATGCACTTTCTTCCAAGCAACCACAGGACTTATTGTCTACGCCTTTGTCCTCTGCCCACCAGTCCTTCGCTGTCATCCCTTCTTGTTGTTACTTTAAACTGTTTGGGGAAGAGACTTCGTCTTTGTTTTGGAAAGCACTATGCACATCCATAGCCCTGCAGATCCAAATCCCACTGAAGTCAACAAAAAGACTCACATTGACTTCAGTTGGCTTTGGATCAGGACCTATATAAGTAATAAGTAACTGTTACGTTCACTTCAGCAAAGCTTTCATGAAGAATACGATACGACTTTCGGTGTATGTTTTACAGTTACTTTAATATTGCTGGTATTTTATTGTATAATTAATTATATACTAGTATTAGATTTATTAGTATTAGAGTGCCTACAGCCTTCAATAGGAGTCTATTATTTTAAAACTAAGTACATAAATAAAATAAATAAAGTGCCAAATAGAAGTGTTCTATAACGAATGTAGGAATTGCAACTTGAAGTCAAATTTTAAATGCAAACAAACTGAATCAACAGATTAGACTCACTAGTGAAAATGACAGTGTACTTATCAAGAGAATAACTGAATAGTTCATCTAAGTACTTAGTTTTCTGTAGCAGTTCTACTAAGGCCCAGAAAGCATCTTCTTCACACATGTTCATCAATAGCATAGCAACAATGTAGGACATACATAAAAAGAACAGATAAGCAGTTGCTAAATAATAGAAGTGGTAAAGGCCCCCAAACCAAAAAGTTAAATGAACATTAACTTGCATTTTCATTATCAAATCTTTTACACAAATCATTTTTCACTTACTTTTCTAATATAGGGTACTACTATTTAAAACACAATCATGAGTGACTATACTTATACAACTCTGCCCCCTTCTGTTAAACTTAGCACACATGAAAGATTTATTATAAGAAAGGTGACCAAATAGTAAGCTTAGCTTACATATCATATAGATTTGCTGTTAAAGGTGATAAAGATTTCTTCCCCAACTCACCTCAAAGTTCTTTGCATCTTTCACTTTGACTGTAGCCTATTTGAGAATTTTATTTTGCATAAGCTAATAGGACCCTGAAAAGCTTTGCCTGACTTTCTCTGGCCTCTGGGCTTTTACCCACAAAGGGTAGGAAAAGATCTTTCTAAATGCAAGAGAAATATAGAATTATATCTTTGAACAAGAGAAGCAAACTATAACTCACTACAAATTTATTATTTTCTATTTTGTTAACAGCACACCTTTGACAGAAATCCCCTCAGTGATGTGTTATTTTAAGGTTGTTAAATGAGTTATTAGTATTAAGACTACATTTTAGTCATGGGTATTTTTAGTAAAAGTCATGGGCAGTAAACAAAAATTCATGGCCCATGACCTATCCATGACTTTTACTATATACCTTTATCTAAAATTTGGGACGGGGGACCATGGGTGCTTGGGGGAGGGTGGAGGTGCTCTGAGTACTGGGGGGCAGTGGCCCAGGACCCCCGCTGGTGCTGGGGGGAGAGGGGTTGGTGGGGCTGGCAGGCTCCCTACCCGGCTCCGACCAGCATGTCCCTGTAGCTCCTAAGGAGAGAGGTGGCCGGGGGGCTCTGTACACTGCTCTTGCCACAAGCACCAGCTCCACAGCTCTGATTGGCCGGGAACCACAGCAAATGGGAGCTGCAGGGGCGGCACCAGCAGGCACGGGCAGTGCGCGGAGCCCCCAGCCACTCCGCCTAGGAGTTGCAGGGACATGCAAGTGGGAGTTGGAGAGTCCCCCCAGGTAAGCATCACCACGCACTCCTGCCCCAGCCCTGAGCTCACTCCCCATACACCCAAACTGCTGCTGCTGGCCCAGGGGCTACCGTGACCTCCATGACAGACATGCAGCCTTATTTACTATTAATTGTCTAACTTTCTCTATGTTACCACAAGGGTTACTTAGATAATAAGACAAAACACAAACACAGCTGTAAACCCTTAAAACAATTTTTTTCCTACTGTTTAGTAAGCAAAAGATCAGGATTCTCATTACACTTTGTGCAATGGAAACCTTTGCTTTACCCTAGCACTGTATTGATCATTCCCAAGTCTCCTCCTTTAAGATGTGTTAAT
Organism: Chelonoidis abingdonii; assembly: GCF_003597395.2. Classification (NCBI taxonomy): domain Eukaryota; kingdom Metazoa; phylum Chordata; order Testudines; family Testudinidae; genus Chelonoidis; species Chelonoidis abingdonii. Next base: position 55,629,065 of record NC_133772.1, read on the forward strand.
TTAGATTTCATAGACCCCTTATTAAACTCTAGATGCATTACATACATAAAAGTACAAATTTTAATGTAATATGGGAAGCACTAAGTAAGAAACCTTAACAAAAAAATTAAAGACCTCCCCTCGACAGCCAAAGTCTTCCTCCTGGCCTCCATCATAACTTCTCCCCACTTACTCACCCCCTAAAGTAACTTATGCAAACAAGCAAGTTTTGTCTCATGCTCTGCAGGTCAACAGAATTGGGCTCTAGCAAACTGAGGTAGCAAGAGATTTCTTTGTTGCAGTTCTGTGATAAGCATTGCCTAGGCCAACTGGCAATACAGATAGGCCAGCTACTTTAAGTGTATTAAAGAAAGTTTGCCCAGTTGAACAGTAGTAATAGAAAAAACCTATTTAAACGTAAGTAAACTAGTGGGGAACAAGGAGACACGACTGCTATTAAAGTGTTCAGTACCATCTCATCTATTCCATTCACTGCACTAATATAAACAGCACTTAAGATCTTATTATTGAGCAATTCTTCATAATCATACCTTAACCAGTCAAGTATCAACCACCTCATTTTACAAAGAAAGTAACTGAATGGTCACAGAAAGCCACAGCTAACAAAACCAAGAATAGATCCCAGTGTTCTCCATACTTCCTGTCAGAAAGAACTGTCAAATCGGTGTGTCACTTACCTCTGATTTAATCACTAGACAACACTCCCCATCCCACAGCTGAGAATAGAACCCTAAAGTCTCAGTTCACAGTGTTCTACTGCTGTCTAGCAAGGAGATGTAACTCTAGCAAAGTGGCTTCTCCACATAGCTGCAAAGAGTTCTTACTGCAGCTCAGTTAAGAGCAACCTGGACTAGAGATCAGAAAGTCCAACATTCAAATGACCCATATAGGAATTTACTATTATACATGGTAGAAAAAAATGAATTCTTGGGGTTGTATTTTTCAAAAGAAATGATTTAATTCAGACTGAGAAAATATCCTTAAAAAGAATATTTACAGTGAAAAGCTATTCTCTATAAATGATAGTATAATGCACAACATACGTATGTTCTACATTTCAGTCATTTTTCCTCCCATGCATATGGAAATTGCCACATGTTGGAAAATTTGAAGATTAAGAAATGTTGCAAAGGCTTTAGAAAAGATGGCCCTGATCTCCCTGAAGATGGGGAAGTTTCAGTCTCACTGGAATCAATAGGAAAAATGAGTCATCTTTATTAGGGACATTCTTCCTCACCAGTGAGGTAGTGGCCATTTTTACTAAGAGCACAAGTAGCTTTAAATCCCTGTGTGTACACACACACACACAGTTAACAGAATCAGAAGCAACAAGCTGCGCTCAATCAAGTCCACATCATGAATGACTATATCACTATCATCACCGCTTCTGCTGCTTATTATTTGTTAAACCCACTAGTGTCTTTTCTTAATATTAGATTGTAAGCACTTCAGGGGAAGAAACATCTATTTAACAAGGGCTAGCTGTGATAAATGAAAGGAACAAGTAAGGCAAATGGTTTGGTTTTTCAAGAATAATAAATTGCTTTGTACTAGTAAGATTTGCTAAATTTGAAGTACAGTGAATTTATTAGTGTTACAATGATACCTGGTTCATAAAATGTGGATTAGCTTCATTCCAATTGTCAAGTAATTTGCACCATATTTTCAGTTTGTAAGAAGTGATTTTTGGATAACTGGAAAAAATAATTTGATTACAAGGGATACATAAAAGTACTGTGCAATGGCTGGAAATCCATTTTTTAAATTTTGTTTTATAGTACCCCATTTACTACTTTCCCATTCACAAGTGATTTTCCACTTGATAACACATCTCTCTATAAATCATACCTTGAAGACAGTGAGGTCCTGCTCAAAATTACAAGGATGTTGTAAAGCAAAACATGGTCCTGTGTACAGTATGTTACGTGGAAATAAACAATTAATATTTGTTTTTCCACACTGCACAAGAAAGTGATATGGTATATGTAGCAGGGTAGATCCCTGCTCCTGCTCCTGCTCCTGCTCCTGCTCCTTCCCTGGGCTGTTTTTAACCCCTTCAGGGCCGGAGCTGGAGAACGCAGCCTTTTAAGCTGGGCTGATTGGGGAAGTGGCTGCAGCTGGGGCCACGCCCCAAACTGAGCTGCAGGGCCTAATAAGAAGGCCAGGGAAGCCAAGGGCAGAGAGTCTTCCTTTGCCTGTAGAGGCAGAAGGGTCTGGCTGCTGAAAACCAGAGCAGGTACCTAGGTAAAGCAGCGCTGGGGAAAGGCTAGGGAGCTCCTGCCTGGAAAGCCCCAAGTTGCAGCCTAGAATTAGGCCAAGAGATACTGGGGTTGTAGGGTGCAACCCAGGGGTAGGACAAGGCAGCAGGTCCAAACCCATTTGCTGCTGATGAGTGGCTAATACTGCAATCTGCCCCAGGGTGTGGGGCTAGACAATAACTGGCAGTAGCCAAGACACTGAAGCAAAGTGGGGATGGGGGGGGGGGGTTCCCAGAGAGGGGAAAACCCTAAGACAAAGGAGTTACTGCCAGGGGGGCAGAACCCCATGTAAAAGGGGCAGTGGGGTCCAGGGAGGGGCACTTGGCCTGTAACAAGAACCAAGGTGGATCACCGGCCTACTGAGGGCGCTCTGAGCTGGAATTTGAGCCAATTCCTGAAGTGACCAGCAGGAGGTGCCGCAGGGGTGAGTCTGCCGTGTTACAGTATATAAAAATATAGAGTAAGTAGATTAATTGAATCATCACATTCTTGACCTCTTAAGCTAAACTACTACTGAGTCATGGCTTTGAAAAGAAAGATAAATAATAAAAACAAAAGTGGTGCAAAATGCCTATTTAAGATAACGTGCCTCATCTGTGTGTCACTGAGTATACGGTCAGCCTATTGATAGGCACTCCAAGTAGGGAGCCCAACACTGCCTCAAAATTTCCAGTCTTGTGGTCTGAAGTTTTCCTTATCCCAGTATTTCCTCTGTTGAAATCTTTATACGTACACCAATCATCTCATAATAATAAAAATAATTGCAAGAGTGGATATTTTAAGCTTGTTACTTTCTAAGTTTCAGATGAAAAAACAAGAACCAGATTACTCACTCTTTCTCTGGAAAGCAGAACTATACTCATCCCACTCACCTTCACTGACTCCCTACTTATTATCTCTTATTCAAATCCAAATGGCCCTTTTATGGAATAGCTGTAGTGGTGGTGCAAGAGTCCCGAACCTGAATGTCTACCTGCAATTAAACAGCCCATTTAGCCTGAGCTCCTTAGCCTGAGTCAGCCAGCACGGGCTAGCTGTGGGTGTCTATTGCAGTGTAGACACAGCCTAGTTTTCAAAAACCCTTTGTGGACTCTTGCAACTCTACTTGTGACCTCACATGTTCTTATTTCTTCACTCCTCTAGGTCTTCTGAGTTCCACTACAACTATTCCACAATAGGGGAGAAAGAAAAGGGACAAAGTAATCATGCTATCTAATGTACCCCTCTGAGAGCCACTTTTCCCATTTTGGCATCCAGTCTGCAGAGGCTTCTCTTTTCCGAGCACTGAGACTTCTTTTTTTCATCCTGCTCTCTCAAGTCCTCTTACTCATTACAAAGTTTTCCCTGGTCACATTACCTTTCAGCATAATTAGCCTCTGGTGCTAAATCCCTGGAGCACATATGGAGTCAGTACCTCTGCAGCCAGCAACTGCCAGTATCAGGCCGCCCTGTCAGTGCTTAATTTGTGCCAGGGCTGAGCTCTGGCATCTCTTTCAATACAAATTGCACACTGGGGGGAAGTAGCAGGGCCCAGAGGTGATGGGGGAAAGCCCAATTCGCCCAGAGTGCCATTTTCCCTAAAGCAGGCACTGATAGGTGTAGTTTGGAGGATGCAGCATCCATGTAGACCAGGGGTGGCCAACCTGAGCTCGAGAAGGAGCCAGAATTTACCAATGTACATTGCCAAAGAGCCACAGTAATACATCAGCAGCCCCCCATCAGCTCCCCCCTGCTCCCAGTGCCTCCTGCCCACTGGCAGTCCCGCTGATCGGTGCTGCCTCCCGCCTCCCAATCAGCTGTTTTGTGGTGTGCAGGAGGCTCAAGGGGAGGAGCAAGGGCATAGCAGGCTCAGTAGGTGGGAAGGGGTGGAGTGGGGGCAGGGCCTGGGGCAGAGCCAAGGGTTGAGCAGTGAGCACCCCCCGGAAAGTTAGCACCTGTAGCTCCAGCCCCAGAGTTGAAGGTTAGACGAAAGCTTCTAACCATCAGAGGAGTAAAGTTCTGGAACAGCCTTCCAAGGGGAGTAGTGGGGGTAAAAGACATATCTGGCTTCAAGACTAAGCTTGATAAGTTTATGGAGGGGGTGGTATAATGGGATAGCCTAATTTTGACAATTAATTTGTCTTTGACTACTAGCGGTAAATATGCCCAATAGCTTGTGATGGGATATGGGATCTGAGTTACTACAGAGAATTCTTTCCTGGGTGTCTGGCTGGTGAGTCTTGCCCATGTGCTCAGGGTTTAGCTGATCACCATATTTGGGGTTGGGAATGAATTTTCCTCCAGGACAGATTGGCAGAAGCACTGGGGGGCGGGTTCACCTTCCTCTGCAGCGTGGCCCACTGGTCACTTGCTGGAAGAGTGTCTGCACCTTGAAGTCTTTAAACCATGATTTGAGGACTTCAATGGCTCAGACACAGGTTTGATACAGGAGTGGGTGGATGAGATTCTGTGGCCTGTGTTGTGCAGGTGGTCAGATTAGATGATCATAATGGTCCCTTCTGACCTTAAAATCTTTGAGTCTATGCCTATACAAGGAGCTGCATATTAACCTCTGCTAAGAGCAGCACGTGGCTCTGGAGCCACAAGTTGGCCTCCCCTGTTGTCCATGCTATGTTACTTACATTGGCTGTTGGCTGTCATTCTTGACAATTTCACAGCTCTGCACTGGAGCTGTGAAAATGACAAGAAAAGCTAACAGGCGCCCTGCTCTGAACTCCCCCCACCCTGGGGCAGTTGTGGGGGCTACAGCTGGAGCCCAGCTGTCACCTGGGCTCAAAGCCAAGAGTAAGGTGGCAGCAGGGATCCCCACAGTAATTACTGCAGCGGCAGTAACTCAACTTAAGCTTGTAGGGTGGACATGCCCTGAGAATCACTGTGCCAGCCTCAAAGGATAATGCATTTATCCTTCCTCCCTGGAATGCACTGTGATATTTGTATGAAAAAGCTACATTACAGGTTTCCTCTGTGTTATGTATGTTGCTAAACGGCTGGGTCTGTGCGTTAACCAGATGGGGAAAATGTATATGGATTTCTCCCAATCCGGAGCAGCCCTACAAGCCGGGGTGCGGGGGTCCAGCTTTGCATGACTTACAGGGAGCAGCCTGCTGCCTGCGTAACCCTGGTGTGAGCTCATCGGCGGTCTTGGGCTTTTCGGGGTTTTCCTCCAACGCCGGCGGTTCCAAGGGAGCCCCCGCGTAGCTGAGCCGAATCCCGCGGCGCCAGGACACAGCGCCACCCCACAGGCTGCCGGAGACACAGCAAAGCTGGGCCCCCAGCCGGGCTGCAGCCAATCGGTCGCGTCCTGTCGGGAGCCCCGCTGGGACTTCAAAGGGCTCGCGGCTGGCGATACAGACTCCGCCGGCGCCTCTCTCCCCACAGCGGCCCGATGGGGCTCGAGGGCGGCCGGGGCGGTACCTGCAGGGAAAGGAGCGCGGCTGCGACCCCGGCGAACCAGAACTCGTCCAACTACCGGGGACCTGGGCAGCCGTTACCCGGCGCGAGCCCCATTCAAACCCGCGGCCGCTCTCCGCTCGCTCCCGGCAATAGGGGGCCTGAGGGGGACAGGCGAGTTGGCGCGTTCTGAGCAGCAGGGGGTGCCAGCCGGGCTGCCCGGGCACACAGGACCGGGAGCACCGTGCGGTGCCTGCACCCCAGGGCGGCGGGGGCGGCACTTGGGGCAGGGGCAGCGTGTGGAGCCCCCCTGACAGCCCCTACGCCTAGGAGCCGGAAGGGGGACGTGCTGCTGCTTCCTGAGCCATGGCATGCGTGCAGGAGCGGCCGAGACCTCGCTCCCCAGGTGGAGCTCAGGAGCAGGGCAAGCCCGAGACCCCACTCCCCAGATAGAGCTCAAGGGCCAGATTAAAATGGTTGATGGGCCGGATGTGGCCTGTAGGATTGAAAGGGACCTCGATACGTCATCTAATCCAGTCCCCTGCACTCAGGGCAGGAGGAAGTTAAAAATAATTTTGGACTTGGCTACCTGACAGCCTCTCTCTCCCCACAGTTACCATTGGGATTAGGAACAGTGCTTCAGCTAGACTCCTCCAAGCGCTAGCTGCTTTCGGGGTACTGCTGGCCCATGAGGGCCAAAACCTGTAGTGGCCATGGTACCATTTATTTTCTAAGGCACTTTGAGAGGGGGCAGGTTGTAGAGTTTAAGGTGTAGTTAGGGAATTTTTATGGTTTGTGGCTAGGGTGGTGTGAGCAGCACTCAATGTCTTCTGAGTTTTTAATGTATTGGAGTCTACTTGATGTTTTAAATGAACTAATGTGAATTTTACTTTCATTTGCTTTGGCCCTAATTAGCTAATTATTAGGGCTGTCAATTAATTGCAGTTAACTCACATGAATAACTCAAAAATTAATAGTGATTAATCGCACTGTTAAACAATAAAATACCAATAGGCTGTATGACTGCATCAAGGTCTTCATTCAGAAATAAATGGTTATATTTGTCTAACTAAGCAAAGATGGAAAGGTGCCCTCTTGACTACAGCTGCTACCTGTTGTTGAAAATGAACAGTCTGCTAAACAAAAAGCCAAATTCTTCTCTCACTAGCAGCTGCCAAAGTAAGGAGGGACTGCTCCGTAGTGCACCATTCCAATGCAAAAGGGCCAGTCTTGCTTACTTGCTCAGGTGTAGAGTCCGATTGATTTTAATTCCTTGCAAACAGAAAACAGGATTTGACCCAAACTGTAGAGCAGCTCAAATTTTCTTAGCCAATGTACAATACTATAGCAAAAACACTATCTAACTGTGTTCTAGAAAAGTCACAGGTCAAAGTTCTAATGTTTTACCTTTTGATAATTAAGGAGTATAGTCTTTTACTAGCTTTATGCTTTTTTCAAGTACACATTTAGAAGGGCTTAAGTGTATTATACAGTTATCAGTTTTCATACAGGCACATCAACATGTTAACAGAGCGCTTGTGAACCTCACACATGTAGTGTAAGGATTCATTAACAAAGTAATTAGGAATTTCTGCATTTTGAATTAGATAGAAAAAAAGATTCTTTGGAGAATTTTTCCCCTTTTAATAGCTAATTATTGCAACAAGTAGTCTTTTTGTATTTTGACAAGGTCTTGTAGCAGCGATTTATCCACTGCTTCCACTTTCTCTTACATTATTGGTGATTGGGTGATTTTAGTGCTTTGGTGCCTCCAGCCAGAACAAAAGCCCCAAAAGGGAAGGACAAGAGAAAGTCCTTTTCTCCCTATGGAGAACAATCCTAGCCCTCTTGCTGCAGGTTTTGTTTTACCAATTTTATAGGTAACTCCCTCCCCAACAAACTAAATTATGCAACAGTAATCTACTCTCTACCCAAAATGGCTTTGCTCCACTGATTTCCAAGGCCACTTCCTACAGTGCCTATCACCAGTCATGCCTTCTTCTTTGGCTCCCGAATGCATGAAACCCTCCCCAGAGTCCTTCTGTAGCCTGTGTCAAGGCATCTTTGGCTTTTATACAGCCCTTCCCAGGCTACTCCCTGCCGGTTCTATTCAGGCCATAGCTTCTTCTGCACTGAAAAGTCCTGCCAGAGGCCTAGCTTCTTTTTCTGGTCTCAAAGTCCCCCCGGCTGCCTTACCTGGATAGGTGTCCGGTTTTCAACTGGAACACCCAGTCGAAAAGAGACCCTGGCAGCTCCAGTCAGCATTGCTGACTGGGCCTTTAAAAGTCCGATCGGCGGCGCACCGGGGCTAAGGCAGGCTCCCTGCCTACCATGGCTCTGCGTGGCTCCCAGAAGCAGCAGCCTGTCCCCCCTCCGGCTCTTAGGCGTAAGGGTAGCCAGGGAGCACCACACGCTGCCTCCGCCCCAAGCATCAGCTCCACAGCTCCCATTGGCCAAGAACAAATGGGAGCTGTGGGGGTGGTGCCTGCAGATGGAGCAGCACATAGAGTTGCCTGGCTGCGCCTCCATGTAGGAGCCGGAGAGGGGACATGCCACTGCTTCCAGGAGCTGATTGAGGTAAGTGCTGCCTGGAACCTGCACCCAAGACCCCCTCCCATGCCCCAAGCCTCTGCCCCACCCCTGATCCCCTTCCTGCCCTTGGAACCCCTTGATCCCAGTCTGGAGCACCCTCCTGCACCCCAAACCCCTCATCCCCAGCCCCACCCCAGAGTCTGCACACCCAGCCAGAGGCCCCACACCTCTGCACCCCAGCCCAGAGCCCCCTCCCGCAACCCAAATCCCTCGTCACTGCCCCCCCCACACCTCCAGCTGGAGCTCTCACCTCCTCCCACACCCCAACCCCCAGTCCAGAGCCCACTCTTGCACCTTGAACCCTGCATTTCTGGCTCCACCCCAGAACCTGCACTCTAGTCCAGAGATTGTAACCCCTCCCACCCCCCAACCTCCTGCCTCAGCCCGGAGCCCCCTCCCATACTCTGAACCCCTTGGCTCCACCCCCCAGCCTCAAGTCCCCTCCCACATCCTGAACTGCTCATTTCTAGCCCCACCCCAGAGCCTGGACCCCCAGCCAGAGCCCTCACCCCATCCCACACCCAAACTCCCTGAGCCAGCTCAGTGAAAATGAGTGAGGGTGGTGAGAGTGAGTGACAGAGGGTGGGGGGATGGAGTGGGTGAGGAGCAGGGCCTTGGAGTGGGGGCGGGGCCTCAGAGAAGGAGGGTTGGGGCAAGGGTGTTCAGTTTTGTGCAAGTAGAAATTTGGCAACCCTGTACGTGGGAGTGATCCCAACAGTCTGCTGCCTCATAACTCATTCCCTTAGTAGATTCCCATACCAGCTCCTGCCTCAACCCTTGTCTCCAGAAAACTTCCCAGCACTAATCTGCTCATACCAACTCCCTTCACCTATCAAGTTAGATCTCTTAGCAGGCCTGGCTCTCACTCATACCTGTGCGGGGGAATGCAGGCACTGGTCAGAGATGAAACTTGAAACCCTTAAGGGCCTGCTCACCCTGTGACAGTCTCTTATGAGACAGTGATCTAATGCTCTGAGCACTGAACAGGGAATCAGGGGCTCCTAAATTCTAATCCTGACTTTCTCATTTACTTGTCTATTGTCTTTGGCAAGTTGGGGTTTTTGCCAGTTTTATTATTATTACTATTTTTTAAAATGCTTAATACAGAGATGTATTATAGAATGGATCTGATCCTACATTGTTTGCTCTACATCTGGCATCTAATATGTTGTGACAAAGTTCCTCCTCCACCTTGGTGGGTCCTGCGCTTATTGGCGGATTTGTTCACCTCAGTGATCTTCCCTTCTTCTGGATCCCACAGTCTGAGTCAGCTCCTCCTGTGTCTGATCACGAGTTGGGAGGAACCCAGGCCTGCCCTCTACTCCAGGTTCCAGCCCAGGGCCCTGTGGATCGCAGCTGTCTATAGTGCCTCCTGTAATAGTTGCAGGACAGCTACAACTCCCTGGGCTACTTCCCCATGGCCTCCTCCAAACACCTTCTTTATCCTCACCACAGGACCTTCCTCCTGGTGTCTGATAACGCTTGTCCTCCTCAATCCTCCAGCAGTACACTCTCTCACTCTCAGCTCCTTGCCTTCTTGCTCCCAGCTCCTCACACACGCTCCTTCTCCTCTGGCTCCTCCCTGCCTGACTGGAGTGAGCTCCTTTTTAAACCCAGGTGCCCTGATTAGCCTGCCTTGATTGGCTGCAGGTGTTCTAATTAAAGTAGCTATCTCTACTGCCTTCTAGAAAGATCTTAATTGGCTCCAGGTGCCTTGATTAACCTGGAGCAACTGCCATTTGGTTACCAGGGTACTAGGGATCTGTTTAGCCTGGGGCTAACATACCTGTTTCTCAGTACTTTACTGTAGCCATCTGGCCTTGCCCCATCACAATAGCTACTGCAAAATTCACTCCAAATTAAAAAATAAGAGTCAGGAATAACAGTTTTAACCTTCAAGGGTAATGGAACAGAAATTCAACTTTACAAATAAGTTGACTCGGAGTATAATTCTGAGTATGGAAGGTGGAAAAAAATACCTTATAGACTGCCACTGTTGTTGTAGAGAAAAATCGACCAATATAGAAATAATCTGTGACCCATAAGATAATGTGAGGAGCCTAATTGTCATTTAAAAGTAATCTTTTACTTTTGTGCTACTCTTGGGGAAAAAAGGAATAATCAGTATGTCTTTTCGGGTTAGCAGAACTCTGGTGACTACTAGTAACCATGGAAATGAAAAGAGAGCTAATCAGAGACCAACACCAAACTAGCAAGAATGCTTAAAAGCATAAAACAGACATATGACTAATTTTCCACACATCGAAGCTGAATGCTTCATTAACAATTACATTAAGGACAAAAAAATAAGTCCAGGAAGCCTTTTGAGTGTATTAGGTATACAGCATATGTCATTGCTTCCCACTGAAAACACAGGAAATGCCTTTGAAGGCTTGGGATTAGGCGCACAATGCATCTGAGCTGGTTTAAAGAAATGAAATAAAAATGGCTATTGTCTTTGAAAAGCATTAGTAACAATGTGCAACAAAAGAATAAAAAGGCATAGCTGATGGAGTGTTTTCTCTCAAAGGGTGGAACTGGAGTTATGGAGCTTATGGAGCTAATGATCAGTAACGTCATAGTTAGCCTATAGCAAATGACATCCGACTGCTTGCTCACCAGCTGAAGAGAGTCCTGAATTTAATATCAGAGGGGTAGCCGTGTTAGTCTGGATCTGTAAAAGCAGCAAAGAATCCTGTGGCACCTTATAGACTAACAGACATTTTGGAGCATGCGCTTTTGTGGGTGAATACCCACTTTGTCAGATGCATCTGACGAAGTGGGTATTCACCCACAAAAGCGCATGCTCCAAAATGTCTGTTAGTCTATAAGGTGCCACAGGATTCTTTGCTGCTGAATTTAATAGACACAGAAAAGATCAGCAACAGCCACCACTCAGCTGATGATATCATTAACTAAGCATCTTATGAGCCATATAATTATGCTGGGTATTTGATTGCTGTATTTGTGATGGACCAAACCCAGACATTGCCTACCCAGCCACAATTATGGTCCTCAAAGACATACATCCTCAAAGAGGAGGGAACCGGCAAAAAAGAGGCATTCCTTGCTACAGTATGTGATAGTTGTCAGGGAAAACCTTTCCAGCAGTGCATACCCATAAATGATATCTGCTTTGAAAGAGCACTAGAACAGTGTTTGTCAAACTTCGAGTCATGACTCAGTACTGGGTCGCAGCATGTCAGGCATTGATCACTTTGGTCAGCACCACCGACTGGGATTTAAAAGTGCCATCGGTGGTGCTGCCCAGCTAAGGCAGGCTAGTGCCTACCTGTTTGGACACCACGCTGTGCCCCGGAAGTGGCCAGCAGTGGGTCCAGCTTCTAGGCAGGGAGGGCCACGCTGCCCCTGCCCCGAAACTGGCTCTGCACTCCCATTGGCATATAGTGCACAATGATTCAAAAAGGCAAATCTGTCAGCCTGATCAGTGCTAACCCTACCCTACATGGTTTCATAGAACCCTGCCCCACCAGCACCAAACTTAGCATCACTAGACAAACTTATAGTGATCCAGGCCCTCCTCCTTGTCTTTCTTCCCTGTTTGCAGTTCAGAGACAGTACCAGAGTGGGAATTCCTATCCAACTTTCCTACTTAGGAGGCTGAGCTCCTGGAGCAGCTGGAGTACCCTAACAGACTTTGTGCCAAGCATGACTTGACGTAAGCATAATGACTGCTGGTGTTGGAGTGTACTAGGCAGCTGGTATGCCAGGTTTATCAATGAGACAGAGGCATCTGCATCAGCAGAATGAAGAATTATGTCCTAGTGGGGCCTGGACCACCTGCACCAGAGTTCAGACAGTCCTGACTAGTCTATTGCCAGTTGTTGCCCTGATATTGTTGTTAACCTCCCTGCCCCATCTCTCCTCTCCACACGTGTGAGAAATTGAATGTATTGCCTACCTCCACTAATCCCAGTCCCATCTTAATTCCTTCTACCATTTCTCTTCTTGCCTCATGTTCAACTTCTTGAATTTGTTTCATTTTCTCGTGCTCTTTCTTAATCACCTGCTTGTGGTGATTTCAATTTAAGGAGGCCAGCAGAGGATACCATTTTTCACAAACGGGTGAAGGCGAAGCCACAGCAGCTGGAGGTGAAGGTCACAAACTAGCATAGTATAGCTGAGTGGATATTCAGAGGTGGCAAGAACTTGGCAGCTGGGTGGTCCGCCACATTTTACTTTGAAGAGGATCCTGCAAAACTCAGGACTCTTAGATCCTGTTCCTGTTTTTGCCACCACCTTGCTATATGACCTTGGGCAGTCATGCTTCAATTTCTCCAGCAGTAAAATGAACTTGGTAACATTTACCCCTCTCGTGTATCACTTTGAGATCATCAAATAAAAAGTGTACAAAGTATTATTATATATTATTGTTTGATTAAATATACATTTTTGTTATAAAATATAGCATATTATTGTGGATATTCAGGGAAAAATATAAGTGATGGTTGTGATATTGTTCCATGGAATAAAATCAAATGCACCAATAAAATGGATCTACTGGTACTTCCTTTCAAGCAGTGTAGACAGAGAATCTCTTCTATTCTGAGTAGGTTTATCTAGATGAAGTCTTCCTGCTTTCTACTAGAATCAAGACCGCAATCTCAATCTTGTTATCCCAGCAGTCCAGCTGCCATGCTGCTGACTGGAGAGACTTTGGATCCCTGTGGAGAATCTTGTCCCCACCCTGAGACAAGAGATCCAATAAACTAGGAAGAAGGACTTGTATACTTGATAATAGGAGCAGAAGATTAGAGAATCAAAGCTGGTGAACATGATCCAGGGTTATCAAATTGGTTCTGTCCTGTGTGACTTTCCAAACTGCATAGTGGCTCTGTCCTGTGTGACCTTCCAAACTGCATAGTGGCTCTGTCCTGTGTGACTTTCCAAACTGTCTTCTGGATCAGTGGAATTGGAGGCAATGCATAGAGGAACAACTGATTTCACTTCAGGAGAAAAATGTCTTTTGGTAACACTTGGAGCTACTTGCTCCTGAAGGTAATGGGCACCCTCTAAGGTGACAAGGAGATCTTCTTGGGGCTTGCCCCACTTATGGAACAGATAATGAAGGACTGAGTGCCTAAGGGACCTTTTGTGCTATTGAGTTTACTATCAAGGGCTCTGTCAAAACGTTGTCCTTTCCTGGCAGATGAAGATCCCATTTGAGTTATCTGATGCTGAATGCTGCACTTCCACATAGGGTGACCAGACAGCAAATGTGAAAAATTGGGATGAGGTGGGGGGTAGTAGGAGCCTATATAAGAAAAAGACCCAAAAATCAGGACTGTCCCTATAAAATCAGGACATCTGGTCATCCTACTTCCACAGCAAAATAATTATATGCCATAGCTGATAGATCAAACCCCTCCTTGGTAATTGGTGTAATAGTACCATATTGTAGTCTGTCAAAATTTGGATAGGTTTTGAATTGATGAAATCATTACAAGCCACACAAATAGCTCCTAGTTCCAGCGCATTCATGTGGAGCCCTGTTTCCTTCAGATTCCAGAAACTTGGAAGATGGAGGAAATACAGGTGAGTACTTCAGCCGCTCCAAAGCATCTGTAACTTACTGGAGAAAACAAGGGAGGCAAGAAGGGAACTCCCTGCCAGACATGTTCCTCCTTCATCTCCCACAGCAGGGAGTCCTGAATATCCTAAGACATTGTGACACAGATGTCCGTACTATCAAGATGGAGATGGTACACCTCTCATTACCAGCTCTGCAGAAGCCTTGGAAATAATTTAATAAATTGTGTCATGTGAATGCATGAAGCCATCATAAGGCCTAACAGCAGTAAGAAAAGCTGCACATTTGTCCAACGCTAGGATCTCAAAGAGGAAATTGTCTTCTGGGTGATCCAGAATCTTTCTGTTGGCAAGAAAGTTTTCAGAGCTCCAATTAATCTCATTTTTTGTGCAGGGATGAAAGTGAAATTTTTTTTTGTTTCTGCAGCTAGGATAGAGAACAAGGAGAGGGGCACCACAGCGTACTATTTCCTTTTAGGGAACATCTCCACAGACCTAGCATGTGTCACAAAGGAGAGCAGGAAATAAGGGAGCAGCTGATTTCTGCAGCATGCTCCCCCATGTACCGAATAGATTTCCAACTGGAAATCTACAGGGAAGGTAATACTCCTAGAAAAAGTATTAACTCCACAGTTAAGCTTCTCCCCCACTTTAGAGAAGAGTGTATCACACAGCCACAGATGTAACAGCCAGCAGAATCAAGTTTTTTAGAGCCTTACAACTAGGTGGGGAGGGAATCCCAGAGAACAGAACTGAGGTGAAGATCATCCTCAGGGATTGCCAGGGAGTCACAGAGCTTTTCTGTGTGCATGCATCCTTCAGATCCAAACAGCTTGCAGGGTGCATCACTTGTACACTTCTAAGGCCAAGAAAGTAATGGAAGGTTAACCTAACAGAGCTTTAAAAGTAGTTTTCCTTTCCTGTGAGTTTTTTTTCCAAGGAAGGAGAGCACCTGGAGCCTTAGATAAGAAGTCAGGAATTTCAGGCACAACATTGTAACACAAAATATTAAAATAAGGACCAATTGTATTCCAAAACAATTACTAAGACTTTTTGTGCCTACACTAATTGGGTTAAACATGTATTTCCTGTTTCTTAAATGCATGTCTGTTTCATGTTTTTCCTCATTTACCACAATTTCTCCTCAAGTTTTAGCTGACTTTGTAAATTATGTTCCAGTTAGATCCATCAGCAAAGATGATGATGTCTAGACAACATCCTTTTAGCAAATGCCAGGCAAATTATGTATTTCAGCTGTAGAGCTGCTCAGTGTGTGCTTCCAAGTATAACCTATTTACTGGTGCACATCAGTCTGGTAAGTTATTATTCATTATCCAAAACTTCATTCCTACGTATCAAGGAATCTTAAACGGGAGATTCCAGTTAATGTAAATGAATGCACAGAACATATATATATTATAGAGAAAGATATTTTTATTTCTATTTCATACCTATAAAAAGCTCTAGGTGCCCTGATGCATAATTAATATTACAACAGAACCCTAGCAACATTAAAATAATTATTCAAAAAGGAAAAATAAGCTCTTTATTCCATAATTATTATTATTTTCAGTAGAAAGTAAATATGACAGTTTGAGTATAATGTTTTAGGATGAATCATCTGTGCAAATCAAAAGCATATATTTGTAATCTCGATATGTGATATAGTAATCTGAGAGAGGCGTAGTCTGAGCACAGGATTGGAAAGTAAGATCTCCTGTTTAGGGTTGGCCAGAAACCAAGAATTCCATTTTGCAAAATATTTCAAGTGTTCAATATTTGTTTTCATTGTGTATTGGAATGAAACTGAGACCTTACAAAAATTTTCATGAAAAAAGAATAGGGCACACGCCAAGGAGATGGGAGAGCAAGGTTCAAGTCCTTGCTCTGCCTGATTTGGAGCAGGGATTTAAACTTGGGTCTCCACCAGGCTATGTAGTCAATTTCTTGCGGTGGAGCTGGTACATGTTGTTTAAATAATTGTATATTCACTGGGTCAGAGAGGAAGAGACTGGTTCTCTAGTCCAGGGTACTCACCCTGGATGTAGGAGTCCTAGGTTCAAGACCCTCCTCCAAATTAGGCAGAGCAAGGTCTTGAACCCCCGCATCACAGGTGAGAGCGTAAACTACTGACATTAATTGGTCATTCCCCCTCCTCCCCAATTCCATTCTGGATCTAAGAACCCTTCCTGACAAAACCTTTGCTGAAACCTACATATTTCTGGGGAAAGGTTTGGGTTTGACAAATCAGGATTGTCCAGCAAAACACATTTCATCAAAAAATTCCTGACCAGCTCCACACCTGAGTTCTAATCCCAGTCTGATTGTGACCTCTCTATCACCCTAGACAAGTCATTTACATGTTCCTTTTCACTTTCTATCTCTGAAAAATGGGTGTATTAATACCTATTTAACACACAGTGTGTGATCAGGGTTAATTAAATAATAATATTAATAAAATACTTCTAAGATCAAAAGAACATAATACATACTAATTATTTTCAATTTTAAATACATACAGTATTTTTATAAATAAAAATATTGTGTATTTTAAAATATTAATTTCAAGAACATAAAAAAAGTCTTCCTGGCTTTCCTCCCAGCTTGAAATTGAAAAGGAGTTTTGTACTATGTAAAAGCAAAGATAACCTCACATTATATGGAAGGTTTGAATGGTCATCAGTACCCAGTAAGTGTTAAGTGCAGCTGAGGTAGGGAGTCACAAATAAACCCATCTTTATCCCCAGCTTAGCGCAAATACTAGCTGACTGTGGTACCAAAGAGCTAGTATGCCAGCCAGGGATTACTGGAGTTCAGCCATGCCTCTTTACAATTCAAGCATGCCACCAATAGACCAAGGAAAGCAGGAGTGAGTGTCGTACAGTCAGCTGATGATTCCCAGCTACTGCTGGCAGTTGGTAAGACTTAGAAGAACCTTTTGGATGTTCTTAAACTGACATCAGTGCACACCCAGGGAGCACTTAGATGACTTATTGCCATCTTTGCATCCCCAAGGAGCTCTGTCAAGCATTCCATAGCTGCATCAGGAACTGGGTTGCTGAGTTGAATTTGATACTTAGATTGTAAGCTGTTTTGATAACAAACCTGGATAATTTTTCAGATACACCTATGTTCCATTTTCAAAAGAGGTTTAGGAATACAGAAGGCTAAGTCTTGTAGGCTTGGTTTACACTACATAGTTAGGTCAATGTAAGCTGTGTTGAGTTGACCTAGCTGTAGAAGTGTCGTAACTTAAATTTGGCTCCCGCTGATATAAGTGCCTCTCTATGCCAATTTAGTAATACCACCTCCCCAAGCAGCGTAGAGACACCATCAATGTAATTAGGTCAATGCAATATCAGTGCAGACACTGTGTTGCTTGCATCAATTGCTAC
Source organism: Chelonoidis abingdonii (assembly GCF_003597395.2). NCBI lineage: Eukaryota > Metazoa > Chordata > Testudines > Testudinidae > Chelonoidis > Chelonoidis abingdonii. The sequence continues at coordinate 55,646,250 of NC_133772.1, forward strand.
TGGCTTTCAGAGCTGTCCCACAATGCCCCACATTGACAATAAAACCTATACAAGCACTCCTAGTGAGGATGCACATTGCCGACACAAGGAGTTAAGTGATGGCTATATGTCAATGTAAGATAGATCAACAACATTTTGTAGTGTAGACATGGCCATAGACTTTCAATGAAATTAGGCCCCTCAGTGCCCAAAGCACTTTGGAAAATGGGACTTAGGGTCCTTGGGGATTTAAGTACTTATAAAAATGCTACCCCCTATCTTCATTTGTCCTTTTATAGCACTTAGCACACCGGACCCCAGTCCTAATTGGGATTGGCTTCAATGGAGTTGCATGGGATGTTAATTAAGACTGAATATGGACCATTGTGTTCCAGAAGAATCTCAGCTTCTCTTTCTGTTTTTGTTTTGGGTGTGATGAATTTATTGGTATTGTTTGGGTACCAGTTAATTCAATATATGCAATGAACTGATGAATAGAGGCAGCAGTGAATCAAGAAGGGGAAGACAGTGGGAAGATGGTCTCTAAAGTTTGCATGAAGCCTCACCAAGAGGTAGCAGATGGGGAAGCAGAAGAGAAGAATATGGGGGGATTTGATAGCTGCTTTCAACTACCTGAAAGGGGGTTCCAAAGAGGATGGATCTAGACTGTTCTCAGTGGTACCTGATGACAGAACAAGGAGTAATGGNTTAGTTGGGAATTGGTCCTGCTTTGAGCGGGGCATTGGACTAGATGACCTCCTGAGGTCCCTTCCAACCCTGATATTCTATAATTCGATGATTCTATGAAGCAGTGATATGTGTCCCCATTAACTAAAAAATCAAAGAGTGACTAAATCTAACTGAAATCAGGAGGTTGAGCAGTGCGAGACAGTGCTCAATCATTTCAAATTTCCAGTATCACACCTAATTTATGGAATCATATTTGTATGAATATCACTAGATTTGCATTAATTCTGAATTGAGGAATCATCATATCCACAATTTAAATGCTATAATATTCATCTAAAGAGTCTGAGAAGAGGGAAGAAAATCCCTCACCATCATAAGAAATGCATTTTAACTTTACATTTGTTTGCATGTGAAATGAACAGTGAACCAGATTTTCCCCTCGTTTACAGATATAATCCCATAATCCTGTAGATTTTAATAGGGTTGCACAAGTGTAACAGAAAGCAGAATATGGCTAGCTCTGTGTGAACTGAATGTGTAAACAGAAAACCACTAAAAAAAATTTATTATCAGTATCAGTGTCCCTTATCTCCTTTCAACAACATATGCAACTCTGAACTAACCCTGGGAAAAGTACAAAAAACATTGTCAGTGAAAAACAAAATAGATTGTTTAGATGATCTTCTGACCTCAGAACCACATTGCCAGCGTAAAGCATGCCTTGGACAGCTATTCAGGTAGTTTGTGAAGCATTTTCAAGCTATAAAGCTGTAAATAAAAGTTTTCTATGGTGTTAAGGTTGGTCACACAACTAAGTGTTCCTGTGCATCACTTTGAGCATTTAGGAGACAGAACGCATTATTTTGGTTAGTGTGCAGTATGGTATTGAAATAATACTTAAGATACACTATACCGTAATACGAATGATGTGAAGAAAGCAGCACTAAAGGGAATAAAGAACTAGGAAATCTGAAGCCCTTTCACTTTGATTTCTATGTTTTACAACAAAAAGCATATCTGTACTAACCATGTAAGGCCCTGCTCCTACAAATACTTACTATCAGGCATAGCGCTTACTACCATGAGTAGTCCCAGAAACAGCAGGAATACTCACAGTAGTAAAGCAATATGCCCAATATTACATTTTTGTCGGACTGCACTATAAATCCATGTGTGAATGTTTGCAGGATTGGGGCCTTATTTGGTAGTTTATGTTGATACATATCAATACAGAACTGCAATGTATTAGTGTAGCATTGGATGTCTATTATGTCTAGTATTGTAAACATACATAAAAGGAAGAGTCCAAAATGTAGATAAAAAGGGTTCATTTCAAGTGCTGAATTCAGATGTAAAACTTATACAATATTTTATTGTGAATGTCTTTCTTTAAAACATTGACCTGTGTTGCTGTTTACTGTTACTAATTACTGTTTATAAAACTGAAGTTTCATACTCTGAATACAATTTAATGTCTTATGAATTTAGAGATATAGCAGAAATTGTTTGTATAGTCAGTCACCTCAAGCAATTAAGATAATTGTCATGATGCTTCAGCAATATAATTTCAAATAAAACGTCATTTTCTGACATTTACATTACAAAAAGCACAGTTAAAAATGTAGCCACTGACAATTTCAAAGATTTTAATGTTATTTCTAAGTAGGAGCCTTCTGTGCTTGAACTAATTCAGGTTGAATGCTTGTAACCTGAATTTTTTTTCAGGTAAACTTAGAGAGAACAGCCTGAAGGTAACAAGTATTTACTGGTACCTATGGCTATAAGCAATTACTGTGTCTGCAATATGATGTATCTGCAGTGCAGTACTAACTATGCTGTACGCTGTGTCCAATAAGTCAGATAAGATTACACAGACACACAAGGAAACAACTTTTGGCTTTTGTTCTGCTGCTTCCCATCAACATTTGAAAACCTTCAGGCAAACAAACGTATATTCATAATACAGGTCAGTGCCCAATGGTGTTGCAAAGAAATTCACTTCCAATTTCCTTGAAAACGACACAATTTATGTCAAGTTTCCTGTAAAAAGATTGAAAGGACCTTTAAGCTAAAAATCTTGGTGAATGTCCTCTGCTGCATCTGACCTGGCTGGGGTGCATCCATGGCTTTCCAAAACTCTTCGGCCTCTTTCTCCAATATTAAAATTTGCCTGGGACTGGTTTGGCACCAGGTACAAGTCAGAGCTGCTTCAAGGCTGCATTAACTTGTGCTAGCTGGAATTGCCCTCTAGGATCCATTTCATTTCTCCAGGATCACTGGCTGTGTTCCAGTTTATGCCCCTTTTCATCCCTGACATGCCTCTGTGATGTTCCTCTCTGGTGTTACCTGGCCTAGTGATTTGCTAGGTCATTCCAATCCTTGACTCTGGGAGCCAGCCTTACCCTGCTCTGCTGTGAGAACCCCTACTCCTGGGCTGTTCATGCACAGCCTCTGGCACGTAAACTGCTCCTTGG
>NC_133772.1:55649857-55731969 GCF_003597395.2 Chelonoidis abingdonii
CTCGCTATCATCTCTTGCGCCACATAATGATCAGAGCTCTCTAAACCTCTACTCATAAGTCATGTGCTCCAGCCCTCTAATCATTTTTGTTGCCCTCTGTTGGACTCTTTCCAATTTTTCCACATCTTTCTTGTAGTGTGGGGCCCAAAACTGGACACAGTACTCCAGATGAGGCCTCACCAATGTTGAATAGAGGGGAATGATCACGTCCCTCGATCTGCTGGCAATGTCCCTACTTATAAAGCCCAAAATGCTGTTAGCCTTCTTGACAACAAGGGCACACTGTTGACTCATATCCAGCTATGGAAAGGATACAGCTCAAATAAATCCTGAACTGAGTTGTCATACTAAGATGATGTTGATTCCATATCCGTTGTAAATGGCCCATTGCAGATGCTGCAATGTCAGTCCGATGGAGAACCTCCGTGTGAGAACTGGAGGAGCTGGTAAGTATAGAACCCAGATACCAAAAGATGGAAACTGATTTGATGGTTTCATTTTTCAAGAGAGTGGAGTTGGAGGTGGACCTGGTCCTGGATTTTTCAGTATTGTCTTTGACCATGAAATATGAGGACCAATCTTAGCTGACTGCTCCTCTATATGCTGGAGTGCCTCACGAAATCTATTGGGGCTCTGGACTAAAAGAACAACGCCATCAGCGTAATCAAGGTCTGTGAGCAAGAGATCACCGATCTCAATGCCTGTGGACCTGACAGAATGCTGCATTATGAAATCTATTGCCTGACAAATGAGTGCAGGGACCAAAACACAACCCTGCCTCACACCAGATGCTGATTTAAAAGGTGCTGACATCCACTGCCCCAGACGAACGCGGGCAGTGGTTCCATTATGCAGCCATGGGATTTGCTAGGTTTATATGACTTGGAGTGGTTTGAGAGCAATGGATGGACAGAGGAGTATAGGGCTTCAAAATCTGGCCTAGCAATTATATTTTTATTCATTTGTGCTGTAGTTTTTATTCATATAAAGGATGGAAAGGAAGTATTTCAATCATCAGCCAAGACTACAAATATTGCTTTGGTATCTTAAATACTAACCAAACAAGAAAGAGTATGTACCATTAGACAGTTCCATGAGGTGCTTACTAACATTTTCTCTCCTTCCTCTCTCTATGAATAGGAAAACAGGCATGGTAAAAGCAAACAAGGCTATCCACCCCAAATGTAACTCCACTGAAGTTAATGACATCAGGTATAAGTTCGGTGTAACTAGTTCATATATACTGGAAAAAATTCCCATTAGAAAATGTGTTTTCATTTAAATTTAAATTTTCTGCTAGAAAATGTCTACTTAGACAAAATTTTCCAAATTTTTGATTGGGAGAATTAAACCAAAAAACATTGTTTTGAGTCTACATTTTTAAACAAAATTACATTTTTTGTTTTGAAATGTTGTTTTTATTTTAAAATGTCAAAATTGTTTCATTTCAATTGAAAATGTAAAAAAAAATATCATTTTGACATTTCCAATTCAAAACTTTCCAAAATTTTTTGTTCCACAAACATATCAACACTTCAATTTTTCATTCCAATTCGTAATGGAAACTAATTTTAAAAATGTCAAAATTGCCCACAAGACAAAAATTCTAAACAGCTCTAATACTTAGCCAAGCGGGCTAGAAAGCACACTATTATTCCACTTGAATGTCTGAAATCATGTTTGATTCATGTCGTATGTCAAATGTATTTGTCTAATATTGTTTTCTAGCATTTGCAGACTTTTTTTACAGCATGCATCCTAAAACCATTGTGATAAAGCTATCTGTACTTACAGTAATTAAACTGTATCTAAGTAAAATCATGCTTGTGATTAAATAATATTGATGGTATTTGTTAATTCAGATAATGGCAGATGTAAACCCCACAGATCATGACACCATACCTCTTAGCCCTGTTTGCCCTCATTTGCAGGAGCTGCTCCTGAAGGACATGCTATTTTGTAGGACAGAACTAGAAGAACGCTATAGAAAAGTTTGCACTGTATCTAGCCCACACTATATGCCATCAATGTAATTATGTGTGACACAGCACGATAATAACATAGCAAGCTTGAAGAAATCCAAAATGATAGTCTACTTGAAGCTGCCAGTTATGACTCACTTGTAGTTTGAATAGTTTGAAGGTACATTAATGAAAATATCAAATAATGAAATATATATATGGCCATAAGAAAGTGCACACTGAGAAGATGGCTGATTTTCTAAAGACACTAGAGAGGAAACTGTGATGATTCTCAGGGCACCCTAACCCTCTGGTACCCCCTCCCTCCAGGGTGAGGGAGTCTTGCCTGTGCCTGACTGAGCGTTAGCTCTACATATACACTCCACTGAAGTCACACTACAAGGGCCTCCCCCTGACTGTGTCTGAACCTCCAGCCCATCTTTTCCAGGGACTCTCCAGAGGCTGGAGGAAGAACATGCATTCTCCACAGACCTGCTACTGGCCCTCCCACTCCTTTCTGCTTGTCCCCAAACACATATCCACAGATCTGTGGAGAGGCCAGTGCAGGGTCTGAGCGAGGTAAATAGTGTGATAGGTCCCCTCTGTGCACAATCTGATCCTCCAATATGGAAGAACTCAGTCTTTTTGTCGCCACTCTGCCTACAGACTCTGCCTGGTATTCAGGAGCCTAGGGAAAATATTTTCTCTTGAAAATCATGGGAAATAGTTCCAACAGCACTAAGAGCACTAGAAAGACCTTCGTCTTAAAGTTTGTAATCAGGTGTGGAAATATAAAGCTCAATGTCAGGTGGAGTTCAAATAAGTGTAATATACAATAATGGTTAGGATGTATGCCACTCCCAGTAAACGCCATATCACTAATAATCAAGTCTCTGCAGTACAGTGAAATGGGTGTGGAGAGGGAGAGACATATTATCATATGTTGTAGCCCTGACTTCAAATACAAAATTACTGAAACATGATAAGATCCTACTCTAGAACTGGAAATACTGACTGCCAATTTAATTTCAGTCTACTGGCAGATTCACAAAAACACACAGTGAACACTGCCAAGTTTGGCTTTCTGCTCCCACTGGGAGTCGGTCAGCTTCAAGTTGCTCCCTTTGGTGCTGCCACTGACACGATAATTGGCAGCAGCTGCACTCTTAGTGAGAAACCTGCTAGTAGGGATTGCTGTTCGTGTTGTCAACCACAATGGCACTGGTACTCAAGTTATTGGAGGGAGTGGCCTGCAACCTCCAGCAGAGGTCAGATAGAAGTATGAAACAAACAACTACCAGTATGCAGCCAATCTCTACTGTATAAAATAATAAAACATGCATGAAATTAACCAGTTTTCAAATATATAATTTAAAATACATATATTTCATTGCCCTTCCTACCTAAGATTTTTCTGTTGAGAATATGGCCAAATAATCCATTTAGGTTCTTGCATTGTGCCCATCAATGTTATATCTCAATAACCACATGACTTTCCTCCACTTTTTTCAGATATCTTGTCCCTTCCCTCTACGCTCACCAGGAGCCATTATCCTCTGTGGTCAGCTTTTAGACAGCTTTTAGGGGTGGCTAAGAATTTAGTAGCTTCAGATGAAAAAGGACTTTACTGACTTTTTAAATGAATGGATGGATGGGAAAAGTCCTGGATCATCATGGCAATGGATAAGCTATTTGTATCTACAGTAACTCCTCACTTAAAGTCGTCCCAGTTAACGTTGCTTCATTGTTGCGTTGCTGATCAATTAGGGAACATGCTCGTTTAAAGTTATGCAATGCTCCCTTCTAACATCGTTTGGCAGCCGCCTGCTTTGTCCACTGGTTGCAGGAAGAGCAGCCTGTTGCAGCTAGCTGGTGGGGGCTTGGAACCAGGGTGGACCAGCAGCCCCCCATCAGCTCCCCCTATCAGCTCCCCACTCCCCTAAGTTCCCTGTGCTGCAGCCACCCAGCAGGCTAGCAATTGCAGCTATCCCTCCCCCCACTGCCATGTGCTGCTCCTTTCCCTGGAACCTAACCCTCCCTATTTACATTCATTCTTATGGGGAAATTGGATTCACTTAACATCGTTTCGCTTAAAGTCACATTTTTCAGGAACATAACTACAATGTTAAGTGAGGAGTTACTGTACAAATAGATTGCAGTATCTAAACTTTGTTGAAACCTGGCAACCATTTTCTACTTATGTAAATTAATATTTCTGAAATGGAGCTAAATCATGTATGCTGCCTGGCTTTTCACGTGATTGATAAATACACAATGGCTCTTCTGTTATATGTATTGTTCACTAAATTTCTCCCATCTTTTTTATTATTATTGAGTCTTCTTTTTGTTGCTCTTTTAGGCAATGTACTCTATATTTTGCCACATTCTTTTCTGCATCTCATTGTTTGTGTCCTTTAATTTGTCCTGAGCCCTCTGGCTCCCAGCTGCCTCTGCAGCTGGTAGCTCTGGGGTGATTTAAAGGCCCTGCCTCTCTCCATTGAGGCCATGCCTCTTCCCAATGAGGCCATGCCCTGTCAGGACTCTGGTGTATCGGTAAGTCCTTTAAGTTACTTTCACCCCTGCTTGCCAAAATGTAGAGAATAAGTAAATATTGAATAGTTACATTTTTAAAAATAGATAATACAAACAAAATCCTTTTCCTTAGGCCAAATCCTTATCTCAGTTACACAAATGGAAATCCAGAATACTACCATTGCCTTCAACAGAGTTATACCTGTGTATGTGAGATCAGAATCTGACCCCTAGTTATTAAGCAATTCCTGGCGTGTTCCAATATGCAAGGACCAGGAATCATGTCTTTCTGTGTTTGGAAAATGGCTAGCATATTTGGATGCTGCTGCATATAAATAATAAATATAAATAATAGCCACAGATATTTCCTAGCCCAAATGGACTGTACACATATTTGACAGCAAGGAAACCTCTACTTCTAATTTTGGCTCTGTGAGTGACTAAGCACGTCTACACTACAAACATTTGCTGCTGCAGTTAGTATATCACTTGTATATGTACATACTTGGCTCCCTTGCATTGGCACTGCATATACTCACCAGGAGTGCTTGTTTTGATGCCCAGTGTGGTGCACCATGGGTAGGTATCCCAGCATGCAACTCACCACTATCCAATGCACTGTCTTTTGGGAAATTTTGGCAATGCATGGTGTGGCAAAAAATGAGTTGTGCGCAGGTGTGACTGGGACTTTGGGGTCAAGTTCCCATCATGCAACTTGCTCCACCCCATAATGGTATCTCTATCCCATAATTTTCACTCCTATTTTCAAACCCCAAGAACCCACATGGGATTTCTCACTGTCCACCTCTTTGACAGAAGCATGGAGCCTACATATTTCTGCACTATTGGCAGGAGTGTTGTAAGCACAGGGTGAACAATCCTCCAGTAGGTGCAGAGCTGGAAGAAGCGTGGCAGGGAACATGATGATTTCCTGGAGGACAGATTGCTGTGGGACACAGTGAGAACCAATTCAAGATTGTTAATGGAGTTCATGGAGCAGCTGCAAATGGTGGAGCACCATTTCTCAGCCCGAGAAATGAGCACTGACTGGTGGGATCGCATTATAATGCAGACTTGGGATCACAAGTAGGGCTGCAGAACTTTCAGATGCACAAGGCCACATTCCTGGACCTATGTGCCAAGCTCACCCCCACCCTCGGGACACCAGAATGAGAACTGTGTTGTCAGTGAAGATGCAATTGGTGATTGTGCTTGGAAACTTGCAATGCCAGTCAATGGGATATCACTTTGGAGTTGAAAGAGCCACTGTAGGGGCTGTTGTCATGCAAGCATACAGGGCCTTTAATCATCTCCTCTATGCAGGACTGTGACTCTCAGCAATGTGCAGGACATAATGGATGGCTTTGCAGCTAGGGGACTCCTGAACTATGGTGGAGTGATAGATGGCTTGACCCTTGGCTCTGGTAACTGGCAGTTGACTCTGGTGCTGACCCTTGACTTCATTCACCACCATGGATGCCTGCTCTGCCTACTAGACCTGACTCCTGCTCTGATTACTAGGCCAGACTGCATCTTGGTTCATAACACTCCGTGCCTGTTTCCCCAGTCTGTGAAATGGGGAAAATACTTAATTCACAGGATGTTGTGAAAATTAATTAGTTAATGTAGTACTTTGAAAATGTAAAATGCTAGTTACATATTATGATTCTAGCTAGCTGTTTATCTATCACGGGCTTCCTCTTTAGCCCTTAAAACAATCTTATCACAAATGGTGTTAAAGCCTTCTCTGCTTGAGCTCCTGCCCCCAGGACAAGCCTTCATGCTATTCTCCATCTCATTGATCCTTTTCTTCATTTCAAATCATAGATGAACATACATCTCCTTTCCCTTGCCTATAGTGTGAATCATGGCTTGAAATCATGTGGAGTGAGAGTCTCCTCTTGGTTCAATGGATTTTGCTTCTCTTATAGAAAAGCTTTATTCCAGTTTTACTCTACTGTAATCATATGCCATCTGTTCTAATTCTCTTGGAATGCAGTAATTACCACCTACCAGATAGATATTTACTGCATTTCCAAGGGAATTTTCCTTTCTCAGATCCTCTGAAGTTGCCACTACTCTGTAGGGGAGGAAGAGTAGAGAGAAACACATTGGCCTCAGACTTGCTGAAGAGGAGTCAGATTAGTTTTAGAGCTTGTCTACGTTAACATCTGTTCACAGCAAACTGGGTGTAAGTCTACTCTGCATTAGCCTGCCATACACTGTGTCCAGGTGGATCCTGCTGCCACGCACTAAAAGTTCCATACTGAGTACTGACCTACCCCACTTTGAAACGGTAGTAGATTAAAGTGCACTAGAAATCTTTTAGTGCATGGCAGCAAGATCTATGTGGACACATGTTGAGCAGCAGGCTAGTGAGGGGTAGATTAGCTGCAACTTGCTGCAAACTAAGTGTTTGTGTAGACAAGCTCTTACTAAAAGATGCTCCTAATTGCCCATGTGTCATAAAGATTAGCTAATCCCAGAGTGAAGGTAGTGGTTCCCTAAGATTCCAACCAGCTGTAGTACCCCCTTCCAGGTGTGAAGAGACATTGCCAGCAATCCCATGGGTAAAGAAGAGGGATTTTTTGCAAGACAGACCATCTTCTGTTATAGCAAAACTACTTATACAAATGTTGTTGGGTTTTTGCTGTTTTTGTTTTTTTGTAACAAGGAAAGAATCAATCCTAGTTCTGGCATCAAGTTTAAAAGTAAAAGAACATGAAAGTGGGAGGTATAAAAAGGATTATTAAAGTGGTTATGAACATTTTTCATGTACCAGAAACCATAGTTTTCAGTAAATAAAAAGTTTTGATGAGTGTTTCAATAAATTGTGATAGGTTTAGTAAAAATCAAATAATTTTTAAAAGTCAAGATTTTTGTGAAATTTTCTCTTTTTTTTAAATAAGGGCCATTTTTCTATTTAAAAAATGTTGCATTTGAAAATTTTCAATCAGCGCTATCCTGAATGTGGACACTCCCAAGCTCTGAGACAGCTCAGGTCAAGATCTGACCATTGCAGTTACTTTCTGACTCTCCAATAGGCTGGACCAAATCTCAAAACTCTCAAACTTTGAGAAGCTTTGAATCCATATCCAGATTTAAATGTTGTGTCTTGGGCCTTTGTCTAATAAATAAACAAATATTACAGAGAAGGGAAGATTATAATTTCTTAGGTCTGTGTACTGTAATCTCATTTTCCTGTTTTCTCTTCACACTACAGGACAGCAGGATTGCCAACTCTCGTGATTTTATCATCAATCTCACAATATTTAGTGTTTTTTTCTTAAGGCTGCTGGGAATCAAAAGATTGTATAAAAATTTAATCTTTCATTAAAAAGTAAGTTTCCAGCCCTCATGGCTGCAGACAAAACCTTGTAAACATGAAGAAGCTCAGAAAACAGAAGGCAAACAAAAAGAACCAAATAGTTATTATTTTTAAGCCAATTTCATGATATTTTGCGGCTTGATTTATGATTTTTGAATGCTTGGGATTAGCAATACCATGGCAGGAACAAGATGATAGGTATTTATGTAAATAAAAGTAGAAAAACTTGTATTCACCCATCTTAAATGTTGTAATGCCTCAAGGATCTGAAGAACCTGAGAAGAATGGGAAAGCAATAGCTCAGTAAGATAAACTGGTACTATAAAGTGTAACAGGAATGTAATAGAGTTCATTTTTTAGATTCTGTTAAAGAAACACAGAGCAGCTATGCTATATGATTAATCTGTCATAATAAATATGACATCAGCTGCAACCTGTTTAGGATCAGGTTTATTTCAAACAGTAACTTACAGATACTATTCTAAACCAATGTAGTCAATGGGCCAAATTCTCCTCTTGCTTATGCCAGTACAACTCATTTGAAGTACATGGTGCTACCGCAGTGCAACAGAGAGTAAAATGTGTCTCAGTACATTTGTGAGTTGTTTTTTAAGCACACAAGCACAGTAGCAAGCCATGAATGCATTTTATTAAGCCTTGCTAATTTTCTGTCAGTTCCCAGAGCTATCGATTTTATCCATGTAGATATCTTAAATTCAAAATGCAAAAAAAAAAAAAAAATACACTTGGAAAAAAATATTCTTCAAAAAAGTACTAATACAAAAATCATTGTTTGGATGCAATATTAAACGTCCTGAGTCTACAGTTAGGTGCTAATAAATTTGGAATTAATACATTTAAAAAAAATCAATACACTTCTACCCTGATATAATGCTATCCTTGGGAGCCAAAAAAATCTTACCGCGTTATAGGTGAAACTGCATTATATTGAACTTGCTTTGCTCCGCCGGAGCATGCAGTGGCTTCAGCTGATTTATTATGGAGCAACCACTTAAGGCTGCAACTAAATTTCTGTTTAAAGCCAAAATTTGCTTCCTCTCTAAACCGACACCAGCCTTGAAAATTGTAAAGTCGGGTGCAGATCTGGGTAGAGTACCTAGGGGAAAATTTAGGCCACTTGAATAGGGGCTTCCTGAAATATAGCACTCTCAAATATCAGCTGCTCTCAAAGTTTCAAAAGTCTTCAAATGCTTTTTTTTGCACAGATAGAGAATAAATGAGGGTTAAGATACATGAAGCTTATTTCTTTGAAATGAGATCTAATGCACGATTTGAAGAATAACCTGAAATTTAAAAAATAAAATGCCATTAATCCTTGTTTTGGAACTATAGAGTGGCATGACTGTGTCAGTGACTGATAGTGTTGTGATCCATTAACAGATTACCAGTACTGTAAAGACTTCTGACCAAAGTGCTCTGCTGTGCTTTACTTCCAGGTATGTTCTGAATGTTGAGAGATTCCTCCCCATCAGAATATCCTTTAGCCTAAGGGAAAGTTCACTTCCCATAAATTCAAATCTCTTCTTCTATCTATTGCTGTTAATATTTCTATACACTTCAAAACCTTTATTACTGACCACAGTCTGATGCCCCTACCATAAGAGGTAGACAAGTATAATACCTTCTTATATCTCCCCCCCTCCCACCTCACATTTTACAAATATGATAATTGAGAGGTGAAACAATGTTATTTCTGGCAGAGATGGGAGTAGAATCTAGGTCTCTAACATGGCAGACCCAACTCACTTCAATCTTAAATATATCACTTCCTAGTTCTTTACAGCTCGTCTTTGCAACCTTAACAGTTTTAATATATAATAGTCACTTATAAAGTTCTTTACAAACTTGCAGCAAGACATTTCCTGCTCTGAACAGCTTGTAATCTAACAATTAAAAAAATATAAATAAAGAGTAATGCATGGTTGGTATGTGCCATCAGATACCAAAAGCCAGGATTTGATTAACCTGATGTTGTCACTTTCTTTAATATCTCATTAATAGAAAGTACAGTAACAAAAACTATCTAATGTAAAGTGACTATAGGTGGAAAGTCACAACATATGGCCTACTGTGTGCCTGCTTTCCCACAGGAATAGATGCAGACCAGTATGCTTGGCAATCAGCATCATTGCCTGGCCAATAATTACTGTGCATTAACCCAGATGATGGGGCATGCATTTATGGAGAATCTTTCTTTAAGGTGGAAGGAAACAGTGGCGAAAACTGCAAAAATTCCCGATAAGAAGAAGCCAGAGAAATTCATCCAGCTGCATGACCCGTATGTGTTCAAAAATATTTTAAGACTTCCCAGCCAAGCAATGTATTTTCTCCTTCTCTTTTTTCCCATATGGTGTGTATTTTCATTTGCTGAATACATAATATGCTATTTACTATGACCTGCTGGAGAGTTGCTACTTAAGATCTTCCTGATTTGAACAGGGAGATTCTGCATCCTGCAAGGGCCACTTGTGGTCAATTTTCACAAGTCCAAATCAATTTAATAGCAAGCAGACCTTGATGCAGCCATGAGATGAAATCATGCTCTATGCAGGGCGGTTGCAAGGATGTTTTGCGTCATAGGCGAAACTTACACCTTGTGTCCCACCCCCCTCCCCGATGGCAGCTCTCCCTGGTCTGGGAGCCATGTGGCAGCTCCCCTCCCCAGCTCACCTCTGCTCCGCCTCCTCCTCAAGCACACCTCCCCACTCTGCTTCTTTCCCTCCCAGGCTTGCAGCGCCAAACAGCTGACTGGCGCCACAAGCCTGAGAGGCGGGAGAAGTGGAGCGAGGCGACGTGCTCAGGGGAGGTGGAGAAGCAGAGGTGAGCTGGGGCGGGGAGCAGTTCCCCTGCGTGCCGCGCCCCTCCTTACTTGCTTCAGGTGGCCGTCCCCGCAACCCCCAACCCCATGTCCCTCTGCCTAAATGCCGCCGCCGACCTCGGTGGCTGAAGATCCGGCTGCTGCAGTCGCTACTGAAGGACCCGAAATGCCACTCCACAAATGCTAGCGTCCTAGGCGACCGCCTAGGTCACCTAATGGGTTGCACCGGCCCTGGTTCTATGATGATGGGCTGAAGTAACAATGACAATGTTGTGACAAAATAATACTGCAGTGTGAGCTTGTGAGGTGATGTGATGCTAATAAACATTAGATGAAATTTTGATGTGATGACGTGATAGAATAACATAGGAGATTTTGAGACAATGAGATAACATGTTACAAGTGGTGTAATGATAATACAATGCAACGATTGGGTGTGGTACAGTACATGAATGCAACAACATCGTGATTATGCAGTGGCGCAAGACATCCTCTCTGTGTACAAGTACTGAGATGCAGCGGCGGCTCCAGGCCCCAGCATGCCAAGTGCATGCTTGGGGCGGCATGCCACAGGGGGCGCTCTGCCTGTCGCCGGGAGGGCGGCAGGCAGGGTGCCTTTGGCGGCACGCCTGCGGGAGGTCCACTGGAGCCGTGGGACCGGCGAGCAGCAGAGCGCCCCCCGTGGCATGATGCTGTGCTTGAGGCGGCAAAATGTCTAGAGCTGCTCCTGCTGAGATGTCTATGTTTCTTCCTACTCACTTCTTAGCATGTGTAACTTTAGACTGCAAACTGGGGCAGTGAGTGGCTTTACTATGTTCTGTAAAATGACTAGCATACTTTAAGAGCTGTATAATACTACTATCGCATTAAGACACAGCAACTTTTTGGCACTACATGAGGTTATTGTGAAATGCTATAGCATTTGGTAGCAAAGCTGGGGTGCTGTGAGGTGCTGATGCTGTGGGTATACTGCTGTGACACTGTGTGGACACTGTGAGGCAATCTTGCAAGGACACTTGTGCAAGGCACTACGGGATAAGGGTAAGTGCGAGGCAGTAATACCGCAGTTATGCTGTTTTGTAAGGGGATAATGTAGAAGCCTGAGGAAGTAACACTGAGCAGGTTCTGTGGTACAAGATGATGACCTGGGATCCTAGTTTTCTGTGATAAAGCCCCCAAAATTCTCTGATGAAAAAACATAAAAATTTGCATTTTCCCTTGATTTAAATGAAATGCTGAACTTTCATTTTCCATGCCTGATATATAGGTATTAGTTGAACACAGGACCGGCTCCAGGCCCCAGCGTGCCAAACGTGTGCTTGGGGCGGCATGCCGCGGAGGGACGCTCTGCCGGTTGCCAGGAGGGCGGCATGCGGCTTCGGTGGATCTCCCGCAGGCGTCCCTGCGGAGGGTCTGCTGGTCCCGCGGCTCCGGTGGAGCATCCGCAGGCATGCCTGCAGGAGGTCCACCGGAGCTGCGGGACCGGCGAGCGGAAGAGCGCCCCCCACGGTGTGCCGCTGTGCTTGGGGCAGTGAAATGGCTAGAGCCGGCCCTGATTGAACACAATGTTTTATCGATATATTTACAATTTTTAAGCTGACAGCCCAAGTGCCACTGCCCAGGGCTGAAACGGAAGCCAGACCACATAGGCCTGACAGCCCGAGTTGCACCCATTCTCCTGATTATCCAAATTATTGATTATCCAATCTGGCCCCAGTCCCAATTAGAACAGATAATCGGGGTCCACTGTATATGTTTTTATTTTTTCACAAATGTAAAAGATACAGATTCTCTGTAAAAATGCAAATTACCTGGGAAATGGATTTCTAGGATTCCTTTTGATGGTGCTGTGAGTGACATCATGGTTCAAGGCAATGATGTGGTGGTGGAAGCAATGCTGTGACACTATGGGGATGATATAGCATCATGAAACAAGGCTAGGGTTTCCACCTTTCTGATTGCAGAAAACGGAACAATCTTGTCCCACCTCCTGCCTCGCCTCTTCCCCAAGGCACCCCTACCCCGCCCCTTCTCCGATGCTGCGCTCCCCTCTCAGTTCATTACCTCTCCCTCCGTCGCTCAGTCTCCCCCACCCTCACTCACTTGCTCATTTTCACTGAGCTGGGACAGGGGTTTGGGGTACAGGAGAGGGTACAGGCTCTTGGTTAGGGGTGCAGACTCTGGCGTGGGACCGGGGATGAAGGGTTTGGGGTGCAGAAGGGGGATCTGGGCTGGGGCCGAGGGGTTCGGAGTGTGTGAGAGAGCTCAGGGCTGAGTCAAGGGATTGGGGTGCATAAGGGAGTGTGGGCTCTGGGAGTGAGTTTGGGTGCGGGAGGGGGCTCAGGGCAGCGGTGAGCAGTTGCGAGACAGGAGGGGGTTCAAGGTGTGGGTTCCAGGCAGTGTTTACCTCAGGTGGCTCTCGGAAAGCAGTGACGTGTCTCTCTGGCTCCTAGGCACAGGAGTGACCAGGGGGCTCCATGTGCTCCCCTGTCCACAGGCGCTGCCCCCACAGCTCCCATTGGCAGTGGTTCCAGGCCAATGGGAGCTGCAGATCCAGAGCTCTGGGTGGCATCTGTGTCATTGGTAGGGGCAGTGTGTGGCGCCCCCCTGGCTGTCCCTGCACCTACGAGCCAGAGGGAAATGCCGGAGGCTTCCAGGAGCTGCATGGAACCGCACGCTGTGGCCAACTGGACTTTTAGCGGCCTGGTCGGCTGTGCTAACCAGAGCCACCAGCATCTCTTTTTGACCAGTCATTTTGGTTGAAAACCGGATGCCTGGCAACCCTATGCAAGGCCATTGTGGTGACACAGCAAGGTCAAGCAGTAACAGTGAGGAGTTACTGTGACATGAAGGGAGGACACAGAAGCATGGGGGGGGGTGTGACGTCACACTGGCAGTGATGATGCTGCCGCACAAAGGGCTGATGTAACAGTGTAAGGTAGTGTCCCTGCACTAGAAGGTGGTGACACTGTAGTGACGATGCAGGGTGAGGGGATGAGGTAGTCAGGGCTGGTGCAAGGATGTTTCGTGCCCTAGGCGAAACTTCCACCTTGCGCCCCCCCCACCCCCATCCCAGCTCACCCCTGCTCCGCGCACAAGCATGAACACCCCGAGCACGCTGTCGCTGCTTCACTTCTCCTGCACTGGCCCTGGACGTAGTGGCCCAAACTGATGTCATGGCAATGACGTGACAGGGTGGGTGATGTCATAGTGATGACACAGCAACCTGCTGTGTTGAACTGAGCCAGAGGAAGATTTGTTCAGAGACTCCCCCCAGCTCGCCTGCCAAAGCGCTGCCCGGAGCTCGATGCGGGCAAAAAGCGCCCGGCCGCACCAGCAGCACTACACCCGCAACCCGTCAGCCACCGAAGCGTTACGCAACTGCTCACTCCGCCCCCTCATCGAGCCCGCACGCCCCGCCTCTCCTTCCCCCGCCCTAGTTAGTACTTCAATAGGGCGGGAGGAAAACTCCGAAGTCCCTTTCTGATTGGGTCCCTCTCCTTGAGCGTGCGCGAAGTGGTCGGAGTTCTGAGGGGTAGGTCCTGGAGGCTCGCTTGGAGGCCATTGGACGACGACTTTTGTGAGCTGCTCGCTCATTGGCGGAGAGGGGCGCTAGTTATCGGGCTGGGGGAAGAAGCCATTGGCTGGAAAGTAGGTTAGTGGTGCGACGTTCAGTGGCAAGCCAGGCGGAAAGTAGGTCAGGGACGGGGGTGCTTGTGCTGCTCATAGCTGTCACCGCGCTGCCGAGGGGCACCGACCCCCTCCCCCCATACGGTGAGGAGAGAGGGGTGGGGAAGAGGGGCTGGGGCCGGTCAGGGGACCGGGGGGGGGGGCTCCTGTCAGAGGGGGAAGAGGTTACCGTCAGGGAGGGAGCGGGGGCGAGAGACGGGGGCGATTCCTTTCCGGAGCCCAGGAGAGACTGGGGGCGAGGGGAGTGTGTGCACATGGAGGGGGCGAGGGGAAGGGAGTGGGGGTGTGTGTTGGGGTTGTGTGTGTGTATGGAGGGGTGGTGGCAAGGGAGTGGGGCTGTATGTTGGGGGGGCTGGGGATGTGTGGAGGTGCTGAGGAAGGGAGTGAGGGTGTATGTTGGGGAGTTTGGGGGTGTGTGGAGGGGTGAAGGGTACTTGTATGGGAGAAGGGGGTGATTGTGGACACCCAGCAGAAATATATATTACAAGTGTGTGTGTGTGTGTGTGTGTGTGTGTGTACACACACACACACACACACACTGTATCTACGTTACAGGTCCCTAATCCCCATACCCTGACACACACCCCTCTGCCTGCCCAGTGTATCCCCAGGCTATATAGTTTTCAGGGCTTCCTGAGGGAAGAGGTGGGGGAATAGACAGAGTCCCTCCTTCTGAGTGGAGAGCAGCATCCCCTCTCTTCCAGCCATGGCTAAGGCATACTGACTGGTTCGACTTGGGGTTTGTTTTTGTTAAGTAACCCCCTGCTGTATGGTGTGATAAATGACAACAGTTAACCATACACGTATATATAAGAACCTAATGAAATGCTAAGAAGTCAAACAGGATGAAATGGGCTTATTAATACATAGAAGGAGAAGCTGCAGGTGGATTCCACTGGTTATAGTTTACATGGTGGAAGATATCATGCATCAGTTCTTAGTGCTTAGTCTATCTTAGTTCATTGGTTAAAATAATTTGCTTTACTTATAAATCTGAGGTAAATATAATTATACTGTGTGGAAAATGTCCAGTGCTGGAACAAAGTGTGGTTTGGTCTCCTAATGTGCTCTCTGAAGTTTGAGAGCTCCCAGCCTTCCGGTAAGCAGTATTTGAATAGACTCTTTCACCATTTTGCAGAGGCAGAAGAAGAAAGAGCGGGGCAAAGAGTATTAGGCCAGAAAATCTTGCTATTTGATCATATTTCAGTGCTTGCTTTTTTTAATAAAAATATGTTTTACTCTTGATTAGCTGTTTGGAAGTTGTCATATTTAGTACTGCGCTCAGGATGTTCCGTGGTAGCTGTTATTTGTATCCATGGTGTCTTCTGTTGATCTTGATGCTGTCATTTAATGAAGCACAGGTTGAGAAAGTAAATATAATACATTTTAATAAAATGTACCAATGTACTGAGAACAATTACTGTGCCTTCTTAATACAATGATTTTTATTTTTAATTGGTTTTTAAAATTTTGGTTTACCAATTATAAAAGTCCCATTTGAGAGCAGTAGAAATTCATCTCTTCAAATACCTCAACTTTCTACTAAACTATTCAAATTGCAGAATTTAGAAACCCTGTATCCCCCTCCCCCCTTTAACTTTCAATATATGTCATGTAGATGAAGGATGCGTAAACAAGAATCAAAGTTTAGAAAGTTATTGCTAATTGTGAGACTTGTACGATAGCTTTGTTTAGACTAGGAAAATTACCCCTCGCTACTTTTTTTTTTTTTTTTTTTTTAAAGAACAGTTTTAGACGCCCCTTCACACCAATGTAAACAGGTTTTAAACATCATTTAAAACAAGTTAACTGGTCATGATCAATCCTAAAATCCTCCGATGGATCCTTTCTGTACTAGGTTCTAAGTAGTGTCTATTAGCTAACTAACTTTGAAAAACAAAATAAAAGCTACAAGACACACTATAGGAAGAGACTGAATTCCAACTGAAATGCTGAAACACAGTTCTCCTTTGCAGACCTTGAGGCTAAATTCTTCCCTGCCACCTAAACTCACTTATCCTGAAACTATCATTGTTGTATGCAATGTTGTTGTAGCTCTGTTGGTCCCAGAGATAAGATGGGTGACTTAATGTATTTTATTGCAGTGATTCTCAAACTGATTTGATCATGCCCTCTTCTTTGTGTCTAGTCATTTACGCCTCCCCCTGCTCTCACCACACAAGAATATATACCGCCAGCTCTGAAGACTGAGTGTAAAGTGGCAGCTGCTGACCAAGTGCCCAGCATACCGTCGTCAGCAGCAGCATGGAACTAAGGGTGGCATGGTATGGCATTGCTGGCACTGGCGGTGGTGCTGCCTTCAGAGCTGGGTGCCTGGCCAGCAGCCACTGCTCTCCTAAAGCTTCTCTCTCTCTATCTCACACACCACACACACCCAGAATACATTCTGTGCCCCCTAGTTTGAGAACCTCTGTTTTATTGGACCAACTTCTGTTGGTCAGAGAGGCAAGCTTTCGAGTTTACACAAAACTCTTCTTCTGGAAGCTCGAAAGCTTGTCTCTCACCAACAGAAGTTGGTCCAATAAAAGATATTGCCTCACCCACCTTGCCTCTCTAATCCTGAAAGTATAATAACTGTCCAAAGGAATAATATTCAAGCTTTTGCGACTACAAACTATATCTAGTCAGTAAAACCAATATGAACATTAGAATATCTTTAATGAGAACTGCTATCTTAATACTGTCCTTTAAGACTTAGTAAGAAAAATGGAAATACACTAACTCTCCATCTTTTTATGGTCTGTTATACCAAATTAACTCTCAAAAGTCCCCGACAGTACCTTTTGATTTTGGCCTAGAAGTGCCAATATCTATTTGAGAGTTGAATAGACTGACGCTATCGCTACCCTACAGCTTAAATTGACATAAATTATGTCGCTTGTGGCTAATTCATACTCCTCCCTTTGTGCTGTCCACACTGGTGCTTATGTCGGCAGGAGAGCTTCTCCCACTGACATCGCTACCACTGCTTCCAGGGTCTGGAATAATTAAGTTGACAGGAGAGTGCTCTCGGAATTGGACCTATAGCATTCACTAACTATGAACACTATAAAAACAATAGATAAGAATGAGTTACAGTTATCATCTTCTGTTCCTCTTAACTTTATCAAAACATTTTGGGATGTAGTTTTCCAGGTATGATTTTTAGCCCCAAGCCAAAAAAAATTATTTTTTTTTAAATTTGATCAATCTATTCAGGTTGAGTTACGAGTCTGCATAAAAATGTGGCAGTTTTTGTAAGCCTTATTGAAGGAGAAACTATCCAAGCTAAAAGAGAAAGTTGCATATTTTTAAAAACAAGTTATGACGTTGTTAAAGATGGCATTTTCACTCATACACCTAGAGCACTTTCTGCTCATCTTTCTACAGGGATGACTAAACTGGCTCAAAATTTTTAGATACTTGCAAATATGGCTGCCTTCTGCTCCCTTTACTAGTTTTTTCTCTCTCTAAAGCAGAGGAAGTTAAATGCAAAATCTAATGGCAAGGTTGAAGAACTTAGCATATAAATCCTAAATTTCAAAAAGTTTTTAACACAAAACATGAACTTGGCAGAACTGTGCATGCTGTGTTCTAATTCTCCTGATGAAATGTGTACCCTCATATAGTGCTGTTTAAATGTGTGAGATTCAGGAAAAACAAGTTAATGATGTATTTGAAATCCTAACTTTTGCTGTATTTCATTGAAAAA
Organism: Chelonoidis abingdonii; assembly: GCF_003597395.2. Classification (NCBI taxonomy): domain Eukaryota; kingdom Metazoa; phylum Chordata; order Testudines; family Testudinidae; genus Chelonoidis; species Chelonoidis abingdonii. Next base: position 55,667,920 of record NC_133772.1, read on the forward strand.
TAGTAGTTTTAAAGGTTGGTGAAATTGTATATCTTGGGTTTCCAGGTAATCTAATATAGTCTATAACAAAACCTCTTTTATAAAAACTCTGGTTAGTTAACTGTTTTACCCTCAACTATGAATGACTGATTCTGCATTAAATACACTATGTTGTATAAAAATGACACAGGTATATTTTCATCACCTTTTACATCAGATTATGTGCACAACTCTAACAATAGGAGCTACGTAGCTTATCTGATGTTTTAATCCAATCTGTGAAAATAAATGTAATGTTAGGCTACGTATTCAGGGCCCAGGCTCCATCTCCTTGGAAACCTGATTTTTTCACTCAACATTGTAAGCTCAATTTGTCTAATCAATTTTTAAGATTAGATGTAAAACCTCAAAGCAGCTACCGCTAGGTTTCAGCAGATTGACGGATTCATGATCAATTTAATAAACTGGAACAAGATGTTATTTGTGGCCTTTGAGAAAGTTGATGGCTAACCTAGTTGTCCTTGCACTAATTTGGACAGTGGCTAATAAACAAATTTCAAATTATAACGTTAAACTTTCAGTGGGCTTTAGCCCATGAAAGCTTATGCTCAAATAAATTTGTTAGTCTCTAAGGTGCTACAAGTACTCCTTATTCTTCTTGTTTAACTAAGGAATCTGAAGAGTAAAAATCTAATAAAACTTCCCCCCTTCTCACGCGCCATAAATGAACATAAGATAGGAACCGCTAACCTAGTACTAGGAAGATCATCTGTTGTTAGCGCATGTTCCATGTTTTTCTCATTTGCAACTACAATGGGTATTTCTTAGTCAGCATACAAATTCTGTGTAACCTTCTGAGTTCAAGCTCTCCAAACAGCAGGGTATTAAGTGTCTCTGATGTCAGATATCAGAGGGGTAGCCGTGTTAGTCTGGATCTGTAAAAAGCGACAAAGAGCCAATACGTCTGTTAGTCTATTAGGTGCCACAGGACTCTGATGTCAGAGTTTACCACCGGCAGCTGACTCAGAGTCAGAACAGCTTGTGTACCTGGGCTGATGTCACACTGTAGTTTGGGGGGTTGGAGGGGAAGGGAGGAGAGGAAGAGTTTCTAGTAGGAAGGATGCCAATAGGCTTCTTTTACAGCAAAAAATATCATTCACAGGAGTTAAAGCAGTAAATGGCATAATCCATTTTAAATGGCCTAGTCAGTCTACATTTTTAACTTTCTAAAGAAGACTACACAGACAAGTATAAACAGTGATAAAATACAGATTTATTTTTCATAACATGTCATTGCTTATGGGAACTATTTCTTTGCCTGTCATTAAATTAGCAAGCTTTCCATTGATATGGGGCTTTTGAATAGCAGCTTATGTGAAGGAAGTACTGTTGTCTGAAAGCTTACTCTGAAGGTAAATATTTAATGGTACACTTCTGGTATGGCTATTGTTGAAATATAATTCCCATTAAGTAGTTACAGTATCATTGTGGAGGAGTATTTCTAACACTTGTCATGTTAAAGAAGGGTAGTTTCACAGTTTCTGAACAGTTTGCGTTGGCATCATATCCTTCAAGCCATTTTGTAACAATCCTGCCATTGAGGTTTTTAGATTTCAGATACGTGACAGATTTCAAAGAATACAGTCTTCAGCAATGATTTTTTTAAAATGAAATTTAGGGAAAAACAGCTAATGCAATCTATGTATTTTAAATATTTTCAGAGTTCTGGTTACAGAATTCTATATGGAAAGCCGATTTGGAGGTATTATCTTGCGGCTCATGCTTTTTTGCAGTTTCAGTGAATTACCATATTATAGATTATCAGTTTGTTAAGACTCAAAAAAAATACTATGCAGTAATTGAGCACTAGATTTCTTTTTATTTTATTTTATGCAATTTGCCCTTCATCTTACAACTGCGTGTGTGTTAAGAAGGGAGTACCTACATGACTTGTGCCTATCTCTGCAGTTGTTTGACTGTCTTGGTACTATGGACAGCTAAAAAATTGTTAACTAAAATTGTTTGTATTTTCCCCTCAAACCTATGTTTTGAATCTTTCATGAGAATTCAGATGTCCAAGAAGACTCAGCTAATGATGCATGCTATACAATTAGCTTTATTTTTTTAATGAAGTATTTCTTCTGCCCTTTGACTTTTAAACAGACTAGTTATTTATGAAGAATATAGTCTGTGCTCCAGTCTGGAAAAAATAAAAATGCAGAGTTGAATGTAATTGTTCCAGGCTAGTGTTATGCGCTTACTTAAACACTGGTATTATCATTCAAACATAATCTTACATGGTCAGTTCAGGACTAGACAACTGAAAGAGTTTTCAGTCTTTAAACTACGTATTGGACAGAGGGGGTCACTGTAATCTTGAGATATAGGGAACTTAAAATGAGTTAAAAGAAGTTTGAAGTACTACACTTGCTCCCTACCATTTTTTTAAAAAAAAATCCAATCATATTTTCCAGTTTTTATATTTTAGCTGATTCTTTCCTTTGTGTTGAAAGAGGACCACACAAACAGGAAAAGTCTATTGACTATACAGGAGAAACTGAATAATCACAAAACTGTGATCAAATGCTTTTCCAGTTTTATACAAGATGCCAGTAGAGTTGAAGAAATGTAGTTTCTTTTAAGGATTCTTTAAACAGCCAGATTATTCATTAAACATATATATGAATATTTAATAACTTCCTCTTGGACGAGCTTTAATATACAAACATTCTGCATGGGGGAAGTTACAGAGATCCCAAGTCCATTCTTAGACTGGAAAGTTCTGCTATCTGAACACCTTAAGTTTAAATAATTGTCCATATAAAAGTTTCAGCCAGCCTTTCTTTGTCTGTACTCTTCTCTGTTTTCTGAGTGTTGTTACATTTCTGTCAATAAGACTAAGTACTGAAATGAACTGAGGAGGAATATAAGGAGAGAAGATGGAGTGGACGAATTTCACCAGTAGAGGGCAACCTGTAATCCATGGGCCGCACGCGGTGTGTCAGGGTAATCCGTTGGCGGGCTGCCAGACCATTTGTTTACATTTCCACAGCTGCCTGTAGCTCCAAGTGACTGTGGTTCACCATTCCCGGCCAACTGGAGCTGTGGGAAATGGCAGCCAGGCTTGCCCTGCTTCTCACAGCTCCCACTGGCCGGGAACGGTGAACTGCAACCACTGGGAGCTGCGGACAGCCATGCAAATGTAAACAAATAGTTTGGCAGCCCGCCAGCGGATTACCCTGATGGGCCGCAGGTTGCCCACCATTGAATTGTACCTTTCACAGTCTCACAGTAAGATCTGTAAAGGACATGAGTGAGTCTCACTGCACTTCTGATTTTTAATGATACATGAACTACTTATGGGACTGAGCATAATATATATTCATGGGCCAGCACTGGAATCTGAGTGTCTACTCTGCAAAATAAAAGCCATGTCTGGCCTGTGCCAGCCAGCTCCATCTTCTGAGGCTTGTGCTGTGGGTCTGTTTCATTGCTGTGTAGACTTCTGGGCTTGAGGCCTTGCAGGGTCCTAGAGCCTGGGCTCCAGTCCGAGCCCGGAAGTCTATGCAGCAGTGAAACAGCCCTGCAGCACAAGTCGGCTGGCGTGGGCCAGCCACAGGTTTTTCTTTAGTGTGTACCCAAAGAAGATTGGGTAAAAACTGTTGTACTTGGGCTCAGTGTCTGAGTGTACACTTTGACTAACATTCTAACGATGTTTAATATATGGTGTGAAATAGTGGACTTATCACTGGAGTTTCTCCTTGTTGCTAGGCATGGCACAGCAGCTCGCTCTCTCTCTTCCCCCCTCCTCCACCTAGTGCCCCCTGCTGATGGCTGCTCTGGTCTTCCAGTAGTTCACCTCTTCCTGTGACTTGATCTTCTGCCACCTTGTTCATTCATTTTTTGTTAGTCAAGTTTGGTTTTTGTTTTTTAATATCCTTTCACTCAGTCTAGTGCAGTCGTTTTCAACCTGTGGTCTGCAGATCCCTGGGGGTCTGCAGACTATATCTAAAATTTCCAAAGGAGTCCACAACTCCATTTGAAATTTTTTAGGGGTCCGCAAATGAAAAAAGGTTGAAAATAACTGGTCTGGTGTCCTTAAAGAAATGCTGCAAGGCTTCTGTTTCCCCCCTCACCCTTGCCCCCATTCCATCTCCCTGACATTCTCATTAGTCTCTTTGAGGAAAAATTGAGTTGGCTTGGAATCAAAGACTTCCAAATAAACTTTCCTTCCACAGAATATTGCTTATTGTCTTTTATGCTTAGTCTGTATAGCACAGTTGTCAGTGAAAAGGGAAATACTTGTTCCCATCTGCACACTTTCTGGGTGATCGTTTATCATAATGTAGAACAAAGTAGCAGTCCCCAAATGAACTGGGTCTCTTTTAGCTACCCTCTTTACACCTGACATTTGCTACAAGTGTACTGAGGTGGGGCGATTGTGTCCACAGGCCCTCATTAATCCCCCTGGCCAGTGAGGGGCCTGTATGCCCTGTCATATATGGTAAAAGTAATTCTTTGCACACTTTTAATCCATTACAGAGACTGGAGTTTTCTTTTTATGTTGCAAGTGGCTGACCTTAAAGTGCATCTGTTTCTTCCATAAATGAAAAGCTTCACTTTGTGAATTGCAATTAATTGACCATTTTACTATTTTCAAAAGACTAGAGGTATACACTCTCTGGAAGACCTTTCTGATTAAGTCTTTTCTGCTGTTTAAGTTAGTTCTAAGACAGGAGGAGAAAAATGTTTCAGATTTATGCTTGGATCTCTTAGAATTGAATCGGCTCTATAAGTGAGAAATTTGAAGGTCATTCCTGCCATATTCATAGAATCATAGAAGTGTAAGGCTGGAAGGGACTATAAGATATCAACTCAGCCTAGACCACCTCTGACAGATGTTTGTCTAACCCAGGGGTCACAAACACACGGCCCGCGAGGTCCTCGCAGCCCCCCCCCACCCTCCTCCAGTGTTTACCTAGAGCAGCTTTGACCTGACGCGCACCGGGGGCAGAGCAGGCTCCCTCCCTCCCTGCCTGCCTGCCGTGCCCCCGCGCCACTCCAGGAAGCGGACGGACCCTGCGGGAGAAGAGGCACGTGTGTGGGTGTTGCTGTTGCTTCAGGCACCACCTCCAGCAGCTTCCATTGGCCACGGTTCCCTGTTCCTTGCTCCCCCAAGTTCCAGCACACCCCGTGCCCTTGCTCCCCCAAGTTCCAGCCACTTCCTGGAGCGGTGCCGGGGCAGGATGGGTAGGCAGGCAGGGAGCCTGCCATGCTGCCGGTGCACAGCGGGCCAGAGCCAGCCTCCCAAACCCCTCCTGCAGTCGGACCCCTGCCACACCCCTCCTGCCCCCCCACCCACTGCCCTGAGCCTCCTGCTGCACCCCGACCCCCTCCCGTACCCTCCACCCTGACCCCCTGCCCTGAGCCCCCTGTTGCACCCTTCACCCCTCCTGCACCTCACACCCCACATCCCAATGCAATGCCCTGCACCCCTCATCCCTCCTGCACCCCACACCCCAACTCCCTGGTCTGAGCTCCTGCCACACCCCACACCCCTCCTGTACCCCCTAAGGGCAGGGAGGGGATGGAGTTGAGGTGGGGATTTCAGGGAAGGGGTTGGAATGGGGGCAGGGTAGGGGCAGGGTGGGGCTTAATGGAAGGGGTGGGGCAGGGGAGGGGCCAAGGGCTCCTGGGGGAGGTGTCAGTAATGCAGCCCTCGGGCCAATGTACTAGTCCTCATGTGGCCCTCGTGGTCATTTGAGTTTAAGACCTCTAGTCTAACCTGTTCTTAGAAACCTCCACTAATAGAGATTCCACAACTTCTTTTGGAAGCCTATTCTAGAGATAAACTACCTTTGCAGTTAGAAAGTTTTTCCTAATATTCAACCTAATCTTCCTTGCTAAAGATAAAGATAATTTTTGTCCTACCTTTACTGGACATGGAGAACAATTGATCACCATCCTTTCTGTAACAGACTTTAACACATTTTAAGACTAGCAGTCCCCTTCCTCCCCCACCAGTTTTTTCTTGGGTCTGAACGTGCCCAGTCCCTTTGCTGTTAGGTGCTAAAGTGATTATGTAGTTTGGCCCTCTGTTTTAGGAAAACTACACCCTTTCTGGAGGAAACGAGTCTAACAAAAAGTCCAAAGTAAACATTGGCTCTAACCAGTGTCTGGCATTCCTTGCTCTCCAGGCCACAGTACTTTCCCTAAGGTTTGTGTGATATATTCTCCTTTATACTGGGATTCCCCACATATTTTCTTCCCTTGGTTATAGGGTGCAAACTGGATACCACCAGTCTGGATCTAATCTCTCTGCCAGGGTTATGACCACCTCCCATCTGACCACAGTGGCGATTGGGTGAAGAGGAATATCTTCCTTCTTTTTCTTTTCTCTTTCTGTCTCAGAAACCATAAGCCTGGGCCCCTAAAGAAAGGGGAAGCTCATCTCCAGGGGCTTTGCATGCTCTATTACAATGCCCTGGGTAACTTCATTCACCCACTTCTGCAACTTCTCTCATCTCCTCCCTTTAGTAGATATCCAATGCCTATGACTTCAGGCTCTCTAGCACAGCCTGGCCATTTTCCAGGAACTCTGAGAAGAAGAACCATTGCAAGTCTTGATCCCTCCCTTCTCTGTCTTTCACTGGGAAACAGGAATTGCTTTTTTCCTCTTGCTTATTTTTCCAGAATGCATTGCTGCCAAGTCTACAATTTAAAACAGTCCCTAAATGTAGATTTACACAACAGACTGTTACAGACTTGAATGAATTAAATTAAAAAGTTGTCTACATTGTCACTGTTACTTATGGTGTATATTTTTTTAAAAAACTTATCTTCAGGTCTTGGTTTTAATTCAGAACCCCAGAAAATCACTTAGTCTCTGTACGAAATAGTTTTGCACCTAGCGTTCCCAAATGGCACTCTTGTTAAAAAGCCTCAGGACAGTAGGTAATCTTACTTCCCATTGAAATGAAAAACAGGGGTAGTTCAGGCCAATTTCAGCCTTTACCAGGCATAGTGTGGCTTTTGTGGATTATGTCAGACCTTCAACAATTTAATGTAAAAACAAACTGAAGTTTTCTGGTTTCAGATTCTGTCTGTCACAAATTGAAGTGTCTGTTACATTTCCATTTAGGAATTTTGCTTATATTTAAAAAATTCTTTTTTAACAAAACACTGTTCAAGTGACTTCCATGGCATGATTTTAAAACTCATGTAATTGAGGAAATTCAGATGTCTGTTACTTGATTCTTAACTAAGCATTGCAGTATGCAGCGTTACACGCTGTGTGAGTGGAGTGGGGAGATAGCTAGTTGCATCGCCCAGTAGCTGCACAGTAGTATGGAAATTTGTCAATAAACTTAAGGATATTGACACACGCTAGTCTAATTTATTTCTCATAACATTTCTTTTATGTGAAATAGATTCCCTGTTTTAATTGCTGCTATAACAGTTAAATTGGTTGTTCCTAAAGTAAACTGAATATTCAACATAGGACTTGCATATGACATCAGTCCAGTGGTCCAGCGAGTCCAGTGTCTTAGGTGCCATCGGGGAGTACCAAATGCTTCAGAGGAAGGTGCAAACATTCTCTTAAGGGCAATTATAGAATAACCTGCCCATAAGACAGTGATGTCAAACACCCAGTGTGCAGAGGATCCAGCTATTGTAAGGTATTTATTTGGCCCCCTTGGCAGATCCAGATTCTACATAATTTAAGCATTCTTTGAGAGGCAGAGGAGGTAGTATTGAATTGTGGTGGTGGTTTGTGTTTTGTTTTGGGACAACCAAAAGGGCTAGAAAAACCTTTCAAATGTGAGCAGAATGTAAATCAGTGCATGCTTTTCTTTCTGAAGTTGCAGGCAGCCGGAAACAGCTCAGGTAACTAACCTTCTTTAAGGTGATATCTTAAGCATAACGGTGACACTTAAATTGTTTGATTATCTAGCTTTTAAGTACTCAGCGGTGTGTCTGATTTCTGCAGTGACAGAAATTGTGTGTGATCAACTACTTATGTAGCATTAGCTGTGGTTCTAAAAGTGGCATAAAGCTTATGTCAGTCTAGTTAGGGTGACAGTGTCTGTGTAGTAGGGGTGCCTCTAGGCATTTTGCTGCCCCAAGAATGGCAAGCAGGCTGCCTTAGGCGACTTGCCTGCAGAGGGTCTGCTGGTCCTCTGAAGCCGTGGGACCAGCGGACACTTCGCAGGCAAGCTGCTGAAGGCAGCCTGCCTGCCGCCCTTGCGGTGCGGGCAAGCGCCCCCTGCGGCTTGCCACCCCAAGCATGCGCTTGGCATACTGAAGTCTGGAGCCGCCCCTGCTGTGTAGACACTGTGTCCCTTACATGTCTGTTGGCTGTCTTGCCATGAAATTGACAAGAAATCTGGGGAGCTAGAACCCCTCTCCTTGGAGAGCGGGGCAGCTGGCTCCCAGCTGGCAGCCATGGCAAGAATGGACTCCATCCCAGCTGGGAGCCTTCCATCCCTCCCTCAGCTGGGAGCCAGGATGAGAAGCCACCCCCATCCCACTCTCACTCTGCCAGGAGCCGGGCAGTCTTTTCAGTGTCATGGCTCTATGATAAAACAGAGTCTGGGCAAAAATCACACTGGGGAAGAAAGCTACTAGAGCCTCCCCTGGGATAGTGCTTGGGGTGTGCTATAGACGGCCTGGGATTTGGATATGGATAGAGACCTCTTTAATGTTTTTAATGAAGTAAACACTAATGGGAATTGTGTTATCATGGGAGAATTTAACTTCTCAGATATAGACTGGAGGACAAGTGCTAGTAATAATAGGGCTCAGATTTTCCTGAATGCGATAGCTGATGGATTCCTTCACCAAGCAGCTGCTGAACTAACAAGAGGGGATGCCATTTTAGATTTGGTTTTCGTGAGTGGTGAAGACCTTCTAGAATAAATGATTGTAGGGGACAATCTTGGTTCGAGCGATCATGAGCTAATTCAGTTCAAACTAAATGGAAGGATAAACAAAAATAGATCTGTAACTAGGATTTTTGATTTCAATAGGGCTAACTTTTTAAAAAAAATTAAGGAAATTAGTTAGGGAAGTGGATTGGATTGGACTGAAGAACTTGTGGATCTAAAGGCAGAGGAGGCCTGGAATTACTTCAAGTCAAATTTGCAGAAACTAGCAGAAGCCTGCATCCCAAGAAAGAGGAAAAAAATCATTGTCAGGAGTTGTAGACCAAGCTGGATGAGTAAGCATCTCAGAGAGGTGATTAAGAAAAAGCAGAAAGCCTACAAGGAGTGGAAGATGGGAGGGATCAGCAAGGAAAACTACCTTAATAAGGTCAGAATATGTATGGATAAAGTGAGAGAGGCCAAAAGCCATGAGAGTTGGACCTCGCAAAGGGGATTAAAACCAATAGTAAAAGGTTCTGTAGCCATATAAATAAGAAAACAAAGAAAGAAGTGGGACCACCAAACACTGAGGATGGAGTGGAGGTTAAGGATAATCTAGGCATGGCTGAATATCTAAACAAATACTTTGCCTCAATCTTTAATGAGGCACTTAAAAATAATGGCAGGATGACAAATGGGAATGAGGATATGGAGGTAGATATTACCACATCCAAGTAGAAGTCAGACTTGAATAGTTTAATGGGATTAAATCGGGGGTGACGGGAGGGGGCAGATAATCTTCATCCAAGAATATTAAAGGAACTGGCACACGAAATTGCAAGCCCATTAGCAAGAATTTTTAATGACTGTGTAAACTCAGTGATTGTACTGTATGACTGGAGAATTGTTAACATAGTTCCTATTTTTAAGAAAGGGAAAAAAGGTGATCTGGGTTACTACAGGCCTGTTAGTTTGACATCTGTAGTATGCAAGGTCTTGGAAAATTTTTTGAAGGAGAAAGTAGTTAAGGGCATTGAGGTCAATGGTAATTGGGACAAAATACATGGTTTTGCAAAAATTAGATCATGCCAAACCAACCTGATCTTCTTTGAGAAGGTAAAATTTTTTTAGACAAAAGAAATGCAGTGGATCTAATCTACCTCAATTTCAGTAAGGCATTTGATACAGTTCTACATGGAGAATTATTAGTTAAATTGGAAAAGATGGAGATCAGTATGAAATTGAAAGGTTGATAAGGAACTGGTTAAAGGGGAGTCTACAATGGGTCATACTGAAAGGTGAACTGTCAGGCTGGAGGAGGTTACTAGTGGAGTTCCTCAGGGATCGGTTTTGGGACCAATCTTTATTTAATCTTTTATTACTGACCTTGGCACAAAAAGGGAGAATGTGCTAATAAAGTTTGCGGATGAACCAAAGCTGGGAGGTATTGCCAATACAGAGAAGGACCTGGGATATCATACAGGAAGATCTGGATGACCTTGTAAACTGGAGTTAATAGTAATAGGATGAAATTAATAGTGAAAAGTGCAAGGTCATGCATTTAGGGATTAATACAAGAATTTTATTTATAAGCTGGGGGTCATCAGTTGGAAGTAACAGAGGAGAGAAAGGGACCTGGAGTATTGGTTGATCACAGGATGACTATGAGCCAGCAAATGTGATATGGCGTGAAAAAAGCTAATAGGGTCTTGGGATGCATCAGGCGAGGTATTTCCCAGTAGAGATAAGGAGGTGTTAGTACCAGTTATACAAGGCACTGTGAGACCTCATTTTCTGGGATTGTGTGACCTCATTTAAAGAAGGATGAATTCAAACTGGAACTGGTACAGAGTAAGGGCTACTAGGATGATCTGGAGGGAATGGAAAACCTGTCTTGATGAATTACACTACCCGAAGGAAGGATAGAAAATAGTTATAATCTTCAAAACTGGAACAGCTCGGTGAGAGGCTGAGCAAAGTTACAGGAAAGTCGCGCAAGCCCCCTGGCTACTAGGGTAATGATCCCAAGGAATGGAAAAACAAGAATTGGTTAACCCTATGAAAGGAGACTCAAAGAGCTTGGCTTGTTTAGCCTAACCAAAAGAAGGCTGAGGGGAGATATGATTGCTCTTTATAAAATATATTCAGAGGGATAAATACCAGGGAGGGAGAGGAATTATTTAAGCTCAGTACCACAATGTGGACACAAGAACAAATGGATATAAACTGGCCATCAGGAAGTTTAGACTTGAAATTAGATGAAGGTTTCTAACCATCAGAGGAGTGAGTTCTGGAACAGCCTTCCAGGGGAAGCAGTGGGGGCAAAAAGACATATCTGGCTTCAAGACTAAGCTTGATAGTTTATGGAGGGGGATGGTATGATGGATAGCCTAATTTTGGCAATTAATTGATCTTTTGACTATTAGCGGTAAATATGCCCAATGGCCTGTGATGGGATGTTAGATGGGGTGGGATCTGAGTTACTACAGAGAATTCTTTCCTGGGTGTCTGGCTGGTGAGTCTTGCCCACATGCTCAGGGTTTAGCTGATCGCCATATTTGGTGGGGTCGGGAAGGAATTTTCCTCTAGGGCAGATTGGCAGAGCCCCTGGGGGTTTTCACCTTCCTCTGCAGTGAGGGGCATGGGTCACTTGCTGGAGGATCCTCTGCACGTTGAAGTCTTTAAACCATGATTTGAGGACTTCAGTAGCTCAGACATAGGTTAGGGGTTTATTACAGGAGTGGGTGGGTGAGATTCTGTGTCCTGTGTTGTGCAGGAGGTCAGACTATTTGATCATAATGGTCCCTTCTGACCTTAAAGTCTATGACTTTATGACAAGGCTGACCTGCTCCTGGTGGGGTGTGGGGATGAGGGTGAGAAGCCAGGGCAGCTGGACCCCACTCTTTGGTGGGCGAGAAGCCTCAGGTAGCTTCCCCCTGCTCTCAGCGGGGAACGAGGAGGGGAGAAGCCCCAGGCAGCAATTAATCACAATTAATTTTTTTTAGGGCTGTCAATTAATCGCACTTAACTCGCATGATTAACTCAAAATTAACTGTGATTTAAAAAAATCATGATTAATCATACTGTTAAACAATAGAATACCAAATAAAATTTATTAAATATTTTTGGATGTTTTTCTACATTTTCAAATATATTGATTTCTATTACAACACAGAATACAAAGTGTATTGTGCTTACTTTATATTATTTTTATGACAAATATTTGCACTGTAAAAATGATAAACAAAAGAAACAGTATGTTTCAATTCATCTCATACAAGAACTGTAGTGCACTCTCTTTAGTGAAAGTGTAACTTTCCAATGTAGATTTGTTTTTTTGTTACCTAACTGCACTCAAAACAATTTAAAACTTTGGAGCCTACAAATTCACTCAGTCCTACTTCTTGTTCCGCCAATTGCTAAGACAAACAAGTTTGTTTACATTTATGGGAGATACTGCTGACTGCTTCTTATTTACAATGTCACCTGAAAGTGAGAGTAGGTGTTTGCATGGCACTTTTGTAGCTGGCATTGCAAGGTATTTACGTGCCAGATATACTAAACATTCATATGCCCCTTCATGCTTCATACACCATTCCAGAGGACATGCTTCCATGCTGCTGATGCTCTTTTTTAAAAAAAAATGCATTAATTAAATTTGTGACTGAACTCCTTGGGAGAGAATTGTATGTCCCCTGTTCTGTTTTACCCATGTTCTGCCATGTATTTCATGTGTATAGCAGTCTCGGATGACAATTTAGCACATGTTCGTTTTAAGAACACTTTCACAGCAGATTTGACAAAACACAAAGAAGGTACCAGTGTGAGATTTCCAAGGATAAATACAGCTCTTGACTCAAGTCTTCCAAAATCTGAGAGAGATGAGGTATGGTGCAAGCTTTCAGATGTCTTAAAAGATCAGCACTGCGGAAACTACAGAACTCAAACCACCAAAAAAGAAAATCAGCTTTCTGCTGGTGACATCTGACTCAGATGGTGAAAATGAACATGCGTCAGTCCGCTCTGCTTTGGATTGTTATTGAGCAGAACCTGTCATCAGCATGGACGCGTGTGTTCTGGAATGGTGGTTGAAGCATGAAGGGACATATGAATCTTTAGTACATTTGTCCCACAAATGTCTTGTGATGCCAGCTACAATAGTGCCATGCGAATGCCTGTTCTCACTTTCAGGTGACATAAACAAGACTTGGACAGCATTATCTCCTGCAAATTTAACCAAACTTGTTTGTCTGAGTGATTGGCTGAAGTAGGACTGAGTGGATTTGTAGGTCCTAAAGTTTTATATTGTGTTGTTTTTGAATGCAGTTATTTTTTGTATATAATTCTACATTTATAAGTTCAACTTTCAATATAAATAGATTGCACTATAGTACTTTTATTAGGTGAATTGAAATATACTATTTCTTTTTGTTTTTTATAGTACAAATATTTGTCAAAAAAAAAAGTGAGCACTGTACATTGTGTTCTCTCTTGTAATTGAAATCAATATATTTGAAAATGTAGAAAACATCCAAAAATATTTAAATAAATGGTACTCTATTAACAATGTGATAAATCATGCAATTACTTTTTTTAATTGTTTGACAGCCCTAATTTGGTCATGTTAATCGTGTGAGTTAACTGTGATTAATTGATAGTCCTAAACAATAGTTATAAGTTAGTCCCCTACACAGAGTGAATTTAACACACCACACTCCCTGCCTCACCATGTGAAAATTCTTCCCAGGAAGCCAGTGATAGGCATATGTGGTAAGTATATGCCTTGAAGTGCAAGTGCATGGTTTTGTGTTTTTAATCCTACTTGATTACTAATTAGCTTTTGGCCTCAGTGAGATCTTTTGGCAATGAGTTGCACAGATTAATTATGTATTGTACTACAGAAACAAGAGTCCTATAAATCACTTTTAAAGTTTACTTTTCAATTTGGTTGGATGTCCCTATTTTCTAAATGAGAGAGAGAGAAAGATAGGAGTGCCTGATTTATCCTGGTCTGTGCTGTTAATTTTGCGTCAGGGATAGGGTTGTCAACCCTCTTGGATTGTCTTGGAGTCTCTAGGAATCAGGCTCGATCTCCCAGAGGCTGCTGAAGCCAATCTGGTCGACTTTTTTTTTTTTGTTTGTTTGTTTTTTTAGGCCGCTAAAAGTCCGGTGGTGCTCTGGGACTAATGGGAGTTGGGGGGGCAGTGCCTGCAGGCAGGTGCAGTGCACGGAGCCGCCTGGCTGCCCCTTAGCCTAGGAGCCAGATGTGCTGGCTGCTTCTCAGGAGCTGCCCAAGGTAAGCACTGTCTGGCTGGAGCCCACACCTCAACCCCTGTCCCAGCCTGGTGAAAGTGAGTGAGGATGTGGGAGACCAAGTGATGGAGGAAGGGGGGATGGAGTGAGTGCAGGCGGGGCCTTGGGGAAGGGTGGGACAAGGGTGTCTGGGTTTGTGTGATTAGACAGTTGACAACCCTAATCCAGGGAATCTGCTGCATCAAGCTTGAAATTGCTATGGTTTCTCTTTTCTCTCTCCCCATTCCAAGTTGCTCATACAAGACATTCAATTAATTTACATAGGAAGTACTATCTGCCTGTTGGGCACACCTGGTGAACCATACTGATGTTGCCTGGTGCCCCCATTTTTTCCTTTTCCTCAAGTTTTCTCAGCAGCTGTCTGAGGGCTCTATCTCCAGGTTATTTATTTATTTTTGTCTTTTAACCAACTTCTCCATCTTTGTGCAGCTGGTCTCTGACAGGAAGTGAATCCCAAGGGGAGCAAGATGACCGGAGACTCCTCTTGCCTGGCAATATAGCCTTAGTTAAAGGGTAACTTTGCTCCTGCTTTAAATCAGATGGTTTAGATTACCTCTTTCTTAATGAAGACAGACATGAAGGTCTTGGTTGAATTGATTCACTCCGTTCATTAAAATAGCTTAGCCAGTTCAACCTCACTTTTGCCATCTTGAAGAAAATTGACTTCAGGTGGTCCATCCCTGATATGAATTGGTTCATCAGTAACAAGTCGTCTTAAATTTGATAATTTCACTTGTTAAAGGCCGCACTGCAGCTATTAAACTTATGACATGGACTTCCTATTGACAATCCCTCCATATGTCAGTTGTTACTTTACTGGTGGCGATCACTGTATTATCTCTGTGTGGGAAAACCTTTGTCAGGTTTGCATGGCTGATGAGATGGAAACATGAGCCTTACATGGCTCAGGGCAGGTGGTGTCCTTTGGAATTCCAGATCAACATCAACCTCATGAGCTGTCAGCCTTCTTCTTAGGGTCCCTCTAGGAACTGCAGTCATTCATATGGAGAGCTACAGCAACCACTATGGATTAGCTCAGCCATCAAGATGGACCAAAAAATGAAAGCCAGGGGACAGTGTTTCAAGTGCAGAAGATTCTAATGTTTGCCTGACATTGAAGCCAGATGTGGGAGAAAATAAGTAAAGACCTGATGGTATAAATCAGATTCCATCATTGGTAATCTTGTTGGTGGATTTACGGAAGGACCAAGTCCTTGTCCTGGCATTGGCACCCACAGGCCTGAAGAATGGACACTCTGTCGTTTCTCTGTCTGAATCTATAGAGAGATGCTTTTCCATTCTTTATCTACGTATAGTTAGGGTGGCCAGAAAGATCAGCTAGGACTGAACTTTAAGTCTTACTTCCTGGCCCCAGATGCACATGTAAGAATGTCAAATGTGGATACTGCCAATTTCTCAGGACCTCATTCATCAAGGTCACTTGATACTTCCAGTTCTGAACAACCATATCTCTTAGATGGTTACTGTCAGAATGACCACTTTTATAAAAGTGAACATTATCCAGAAACACTTCCATCAACTGATCTTACAGGGGAATTTGGAGGACTTGGAATCTAGTATATTAGAAAGAAGATCATCTGTGTTCTGAACTTCCTTCTAGACGGTTTAATTTTTTTTCTTTCCCCGTAAGATTCTGAGCTCTAGTTTCTTCAGAGAATAATTCTTAGCCTTGAGCAAGATGTCTTATCTTCCCGATTCTAGCTTGTTGCTTTATCTATATGCCCCATTTTCTGAAAGCAACATTGGTATAAAGACTGCCCTTTGCCAAGTAGAACAGTGGCATCTTTTACCAAACCCTTTTTTTGAGCCACTGTGAGAAATGTCCTTGTATTTCCTGACCTGAAAGTTTTACTTTCCTTTCTTGCTGTCACATAGACTTGAAGGTTTAACAAACTTTGGAGCCTTATCTTCAATTTATTTTCCAAATAAGGTTAATTAAAGAGAATGGAAAGAAAAATTGTGCCTTCCACTTAAACCAATCAACTATCTTGTTTCTTTCGAGGCCATGATATAATTTAGGACAAACAGTTGCACATTTCAGAGACAAGCAGGGCAATACAACTTTACTTACACAGAACTGAAAGGTGAGGAAGCCAGATGTTCTATGGTGTTTTATTAGAGACTTAGTAAGTGATGCAGAGTCATTTCTAGATGGATTGTCTATTTTCCAAGCTAACAAGGCATCTGAATGAGTCTCCAGAAGGTATAACCCCAGCAGAGTTACCGCTATTTTGTGAGTGGAAAAAATACCATGTCTCTTCAGATGAGATTTGCTGGGCAGCTACTGAGACTTCTGTACACTTTTATTCATGAAGTCCTACAAAACTCATGTAATTTTCTTCATCTGAGGTGACTTTCAGATTTAAAATCCTTCATTTGTTCATTATAGGTCATCTGTGGAGATCCTCTTTCCACTTGTTAAGGCATTTTCTCTTTTGTCTCCCAGTTGGCTATTCCTTATGGCTTGCTAACTCCCAGTAGTTCCAAGCATAATGGATCAGTGAATTCCCATGACAGACTAATGTATGTTTTACTCATCATTTTTTGTCTTCTCTAATGAGAATAATCCTGGGTCCTCACAGAGCATTTATGTTCAGCAACTTCTGAACTTCTGGTAACTGAGACTTCTTGTCACAGAGACAGATAGTATATCTGCCTTTATTTCATACTTTTCTTGTCCTGAAGGAGGAAAGGGGGATGGAGGTTTTCAACCTGTTGTCTTAAAATTTTTAATCTTTTTGTTTTTTCTCATTAGTTCTGGCAACATGGCTTGAGAGCAGTATCAGTGAAGTTCACTGGCCTTGCCTGTATAGGGTACTGACAAGCACACTGCAAGGGAGGGTTGGGAGGGAAGAGAGGAACTTCTTGCTAGCCTTAAAGACTTTGGAAAAGGCAGGAATAAAGCCAGTGGTTCCAAGCTTGATGGAGCAGCAGATTCCTATTCAGTGAAGGAAAAATTGCAGAGAAGGAAACTAATTTTATAATTTCCCCCCACAAGTCAAATTTAATGTTGGTTTGCAGTGGGATGCTGTAGCTCTCCACCTTCAAATGCAGATTAGTCTCCCCATGATGTAAATTGGCTGGATCTGTTGCTTGATGGCAATAGTATACAGCAAGCTTCTCTTAAATGGTTATTTATTCTGTAAATTTATTTTTTACATATTTTGCCAAAAGGTACTCCTAAAAATATTTTCTCTGGCTGATCTAATCCATCCTCTTCCACTCTCAGCAGGTGCAGTCATTTACTATCTGTGGATCTCAATTCTTGTTTCCCTGTATAGTTTTCTCCACTGCTTTTTGCTTGCCTTTTTGTAATCTTCTAAATATACTGAAAAAGTGAGGAGAGGGCAGTTGCAGTGCGCCTTTTTCTCATTATTATTCTGACTATAGAATGGTGGATTCATCAAATCCAGATTTGTCCAGATATTAGGCAATGCTCATCTGTTCACTTAAGCTCTTGTTTGCCTGATGATTGTGTGCATTGGGGATTTATATGTTTAGCTGATATTTTGTTAAAATTAAGTCATAAAAGAATTGCAAGTATATTTTAAAGTAGCAATTCACAAATTTTCATATGTACTCTACCTTTAGACAGTTCCATGGAACACATCCCATTACATTAGTGATGTATGGAAAGATGAAAGTAGTAATAGGTATGCTGTATTGGCAACAGGAGGAGAGGAGCCACCTGCCCCCCAAGGCTATACATGAGGATGAAACATAAGGTAGAGGTGGTCAGGGACTACTTCCTGTGCAGGATGAACGGAGATCCCTGCAAATCTGCAGATATCCGTGGACCATTTCTGTGGATTGGATGCAGATACAAAATTCGTATTTGCACAGGGCTCTAGACAGAGGCATTCATTTGCTGACCTTGACATGATGTACTAGGAACTGTGCTGTCTGCCTGGAGCCTGCATCCAAGACACTACAAGAGGTTGCCAAAGCACATTTGTCCTTCTGACCGCTACCCCTGTTACACTGTCATTTTTACCCAGGATGAGCATCATCCTGAGCAGCTGATCCTGATCAGATCAGTGGTGACAGGAGGGCTCTGGGAGAAAGGGTGAAGGTGGTAGTCCAGCAATCCTCCTGGTTGAGAATAAGCACCCAGGCAGGGACCCATGCATTCTGGAGGTGAAAGCATGCCTGCACAGATGGGGTTGATCATAGGCCTTTGCCTTCATCAATCATAGGATGCTATGCTGGGAAGGAAGAGATGAGACCCACCTGACAAAGAAGGGGGAGAACATCTTCACACACCAGCTCACCAACCGTGGGAGGAGGGTTTTAAACTAGGTTCAAAGGGGCAGGTGACAAAAGTGCACAGGTACATGTGTGTGTGGGGGTGTTTTGTTGTGTGTGTTGTGTTTTTTTTTTTTTTTTTTTAAAAACTTTAACAGAGCGCTAAAGGGGAGGGAAATGGAAAAGTATACTAGAGTAATAGGAGCAACAAGAGCGATAACGGGAATCTACTCAATATCTTAAATGTCTGTACAGAAATCCAAACAGTATGAGAATAAATAGGGAGAACTGGAAGTATTAATAAATATCAGGACCCTGTTCTCGAAGCCAGGCCTGCTGGGTTTTTTGGAACGCAAGCTTGGCTGTCGTGCCGTACTGACTTTTTGGGTTACCAGGGAATTCACAGGCTTGAGGAGGCCAACTTCCAGGGGTCCATGATCTGCTTCCTGATGGGCCCCCACAGTCTTGATCCTGATGGCTGGTGACTATGTTTAAATGTACTGCTTCCCTTCAGGCCTTGTCTGAGCTGCAACCCGTTGCCCATTAATTGCTATGCAGACCACCCTGCTTATATTGGTTGCTTGATTGTAACAGGAATCACTAAGACAACTGTCAGTCAGATCATTCAAGGCAGAACTTCCTGTGGCATGCAGGCTCTAGAGATTAGGGGTCATGGGGAGTGGCTAGGCTGCAGCTGCCAATGGATGGGAGTATGGGGATGTTGGTCCTGCAGGCCTAGGTTCAAGTCCTGCTGCTCTTACAACTGTGCCCAGCTCCCCACTGCGGAGGACACTAACTCTTTTATCTCCCACGTTTTCCACCTGCATGGCTGCGCAGACCACATTACTTTTGATGGGGGACCCCAGTTTGTCTCATGGTTTTGAAGGGCAGTATTCAACTTATTAGTGGTGCATCTTCATACCTCAGCCACCTATTATCTGCAAACTGATAGCTAATCAGAAAGAGGGAATCTAATACTGGAACAGTACTTACAGTGCTTCATATTTTTCCACCAAAATGATTAGGCCTTACTGATTCCATATACGGAATTCACATATAATAATGCTGACCGTGCCTTGACTCAGGTGAGCCTGGTTTTTTTTCTAACTATGATTTTCAACATTGTTTTCATTCTGCACTTCCTCCCCGCAGCCTCAGCTCTTATACATGACATCCCACAAACTCTCAAGAGAAGCCAAAGTGACACTTTGATGTGGCCAAAATGGTGTACCAGCATTATGCTTATTGCCCCACCAGGAAGGTCCCATTTTACGCAGTGTGGCAGAAGGTGTGGCCAAAACTTCAAAACAGACTAACCTGCCCGCAACCTGGACCACGAATATGTAGGTCCTTACCAGATCTGCAGACAAATCAACCTAGTAATCTTTGAGCTTCAGCTTTCCCTAACCTTAAAGCTGCATTCTGTATTTCATGCTTCCTTCTTTCACAATCCCTCCCCCAACCAAAAACAACCTCCTTTCGCACCAATTTAGATTCAGGACAAAAAGAGTATCTAGTTCATGAGCTGTGGACTCCAAGATATGCAAAGGAAAGTTGTAGTATTTTATCGGTTGTCCCTGAGAAGCGGAGCTGGGAACCAGATACCATGTACATACCCCTAAAAATAAAAAAAGATACACCCAGAGAAGCCTGGACCTCTGGTGTGAAGTTGCATCAAGTGGGAGGTTGTGATGTCAAGACCCTGGTTCTAACTTAGGCCCATTGGATTTTCAGGAAATAGCGTTGGATGTCATGCTGACACAGTGGGTTGTTACCAGAGAATTCAGAGACTTAGGTGGGCCAGCTTCCAGGGTTTTGTGACCTGCTTCCTGATTTGGCCACACAGTCTTGACCCTGAGTGGCTGGTGACAATAGGTTGTAGCTGAGGCCTGGCCTGACATGAGTGAGTAACACAGGGGAGGAGGCCTCATTCTTTGAAAGTTAGGATTAGGGAGGTACATGAATCATAGGCTGAAAACAGGATGTTCGTGCTAAATAAGATAAGTAAATAGGTCAGTAGGCTAAAAAAACAGAATGTGTGAGCCAACTAAGAAAAGAAGAACATCCAGGGCCTTATTTACTATGAACTAGATAACAAGGGACAAAATAAGTTAGGAATGTAAAGAGGAAGTTTAACTGTGGACAGTGCATTCTGCACAGGCATTACTGCAAAGTAGCCAAGCCAAATATATTTGATACAATGTATAGTAAATGCAATTAAATATGTAATGTGTATATAAAGGGAGAGGGTTTCTGTGTAACTTTGGAAGTGTGATGTATTCTGCATCCATCACCGCTCCGTTTGAATCTAAATCAGTGTAGGACTGCTGTATGGCAAATAAAGTTACCTGAGTGACGATGGCTCGAGTCAAACTGAGTTCTGGGGAAACTAAATGAAAAAAGGTCTCTGAGAGAATCCAAACATAAACAAACTGTTTCTCTCTTCTGGCCTTGCCCGAGCAACAAGCCATTGCGTGCTGGTTGCTACTCAGACTCACCCGACCCTACCTTACTGCCCTGTTTGACCTGGCCGTGCCCCTGCATCTGAGCCTGCTGCCTCACCTATGCTGCCTTGCTGCCCCACCCTTACCCTGCCAGCTGCCTTGCTTGCTTAGATTAGGTCTCATGATGACTGGACTCCTTGCATGAACGCTGATCACTAATCGAGACTGCCCTTTGATTTGCATAACTCTCGGTCATTATAATATGTAAGATAAAGTATGACTTAATTGGTATCACAGAGACTTGGTGGGATAAATCTTATCATGGAACACTGATAGAGGAGGGAAGAACAGGCAAGAAAAAAGAGGAGGAGATGCTGCATTATACATCAAGAATATATACACTTCTTATGAGTAAGACTCCGTGTTTGTGACAGAAGTAATGGATTCTGAGACTTCTGCAGCAGCCTGGTGTGGCTGGCCTGGGAGCTGCCTGAGCAGCTCGGGCAGCCCCTGGGCCAGTTGCACTCACTGCTGCTGGGGCAGTCTTGGGCTCTCCCACCTCCTAGCAGCAGAAGTTTGGGGGGCTCAGGGCTGGGGATTGAGGTGTGGGGCAGTACTTACCGGGGGGTGGGGCAGCTCCCTGCAAGCACGACAGCAACTCCCTTTTCTCAGCTCCTAGCTCCATGTGCTGCCTTTGCCCTCAGGCACTGCCCCCACAGCTCCCATTGTCTTCAGTTCCCAGCCAATGGGAGCTGCAGAACTGGGGCTTGGGGCGGAGCAGAGGCACCATGTGGAGCTAGGAGCTGGGGTTGCCATTTCATAGGAGCTGGGTAGGGAGTCTGCCCCAGTCCCTTCCCCCCCCATCCACCCGCCAGCACCTGTGATACCCCTGGAGCTGTGCCCCCCTCCCCCAGAGTGCCCCCTGGGCTGTGCCCCCCTCCCCAGTCCCTGCCATTCCCCTGGGCCATGCCCCCCTGCCCAACACCCAGGCTGGCCCACACTCCCCCCAGCACCCACGCCACCAGCATCCATGGTGCCCCCCAGTACTGCAGCCCCCCCTGCCCCAGGCCACCTCCCCCAGCACCTGCAGCACCCCCAGGGGCCTCTCCCTTGAGCTGCCTCCCCCATTTTAGTATATAGTAGAAGTCATGGACGGGTCACAGGCTGTGAATTTGTTTACTGCCTGTGACCTGTCCATGACTTTTACTTAAAATGCCTGTGACTAAAATGTAGCCTTAGTTATGAGGTCCAGAAGGAGGCAAGAGGCATGCTAGTTGAAAGTCTCTGGATAAAGATATAAAAGGGGTAAAAATAGAGGTGACATATGGTGGGGGTCCATTATAGCCCACCAAATAAGGAAAAGAAGTCGGTGAGTCATTTCTAGAACAAACAGAAACACAAGACCTGGTAATGCAGGACTTTTACAGATGTTTGGGTAAATATAAGGCAAAACATAAAATTTCCAATAAATTTTTTAGAATTGATTCTGATCAATAGAGAGGACTTGGTTCCGAAAGAGGAAGGTAATTTGGGTGAAAGAAAAAATGAAATGATAATTTCATGATTCTAAGGAACGAAAGGTATGAGAAGGAGAATAAGGCCTATAGACATCAAAAAAATGAACTTCAGTTTTCTGGGTTAACTGATGTGTCCCATAGGAAGACAATCTAAGGAAAAAGAGTTCAGGAGAGCTGGCAGTTTCTCAGAGAGACCATATTAAAGGTGCAACAGTTAAATATGTTGAAGTGAAGAAAATATAAGAAAACTGCAAGGGGTCAGTGTGACTCCATCGAGATTTCTTTCATGACCCGAAAGTCAAAAAGGAATACTACAAAAATTGGAAACATGGATAGATCACTAAGGCTTGGTACAAAAGAATAGCACAAGCATATAGGAATAAAATCAGAAAGGGTAAGGCACAAAATGAGTTACACCTAGCAAGGGAAATAAAAGGTAATAAGGGGTTTCTTTAAATACATTTGGAGCAAGAGAAAGATGAAGGAAGGTGTTTGCCTCTTAGGGGAAGGAGAGCTAATAATGAATGACCTGAAGAAGGCTGCAGTATTGAATGCCTATTTTACTTCCTTCTTCACTAAAAAAGGAAATTGTGATGAGATTCTCAACACAATTAATATTAACAATCAGAGGGAAAGAAGGCAAGCCAGAATGGGGAAAACAGGCTAAAGAAAAATGAGTTGGATGTATTAAAGTCATTAGGGACTAAGGTACTTCAGGAACTAGTTGAAGCAATCTCAGAACCATTAGCAATTATCTTTTAGAACTTATGATGGATGGGTGATGTCCCAGAGGAATGGAGAAGGGCAAACATAGTACCCATCTTTAAAAAGAGTAACAAACAGGATCCAGGGAATTATAGACGAGTCAGCCTAACTTTGATACCTGGGAAAATACTGGAACATATTATTAAACAATCAGTTTGTAAGCACCTAGAGGATAATGGAGTTATAAATAATAGCCAGCACGGATTTGTCAAGAACAAATCATGTCAAACCAACCTATTTTCCTTCTTTGATTGTAGAAAGAAGTGGATAGGCAGTAAGTTGTAGACATGCTATATCTTGATTTTAGAAAGACTTTTGACATGATCCCTTCTGATATTCTCATAGGCAAAGCAGGGAAATGTATTCGAGATGAAATTACTATAATATGGGTACAAAACTGGTTGAAAGATCATACTCAAAGAGTAGTTATCAACAGTTTGTTGTGAAACTGGGAGGACGTAACTAGTGGGGTCCTGCAGAGTCTGTCCTGGGTCCAGTAATAGTCAATACTTCCATTAATGACTTGGATAATGGAGTGGAAAGTATGCTTGTAAAATCTGTGGATGCCACCAAGCTGGGGAGGGTTGCAAGCACTTTGAAGACAGAATTAGAATTCAAAATAACCTTGACAAATTGGAGAATTTGTCTGAAATCAAGATGAAGTTCAGTAAAGACAACTGCCAAGTACTATACTGAGGAAGAAAAATCAAATGCACAACTAAAAAATGAATAACTGGCTAGACCAGGGGTCTCAAACATGTGGCCTGCAGAGTTATTTGCTGAGGCCTGCCAAGATCCCCATTTCCCCTGCCCCTCCCCAAGTTATTTCGTGTGGCTGCCAAGCTCCCCTCACCCACCGCCCCCTCCCCAGCGTGCCACGTCCCCACTCCTCTGCCTACCTCCAGGCGCTTTCCACCACCAAACAGCTGTTTGGTGGTGCTTAGCGCTTTCTGGGAGGGAAGGTGCAGGGAGCTGCACGCTCAGGGGAGGAGGTGGAGAAGAAGTAGGGTGGGGCGGGAATTTGGGGAAGGAGTTGGAATGGGGGCGGGGAAGGGGTGGGGCCTCATGGAATGAGTGGAGTGGAGGCGGGGGCAGCAAGGGTGTGTGTGTGTCAGTGATGTGGCCCTCGAGCCAATATACTAGTCTTCATGTGGCCCTCATGGTCATTTGATTTTGAGATCCCTGGGCTAGACAGTTTTGCTGGTAAAAAAGATCTGGAGGGTTACCAGAGATCATAAATGTAATATCACTCAACAGTGAGATTCAGTCACGGAAAGGCTAAAATTATTCAGGGGTATATTACATGAGAGTTAGTTGTCCCACTCTACTTGAAACTGGTGATGCTTCAGCTGGACTACTGTGTCCAGTTCTGGAAACCACAATTTGAGAAAGGTATGGATAAATTGGAGAAAAGCCAGAGGACAGCAACAAAAATGATAAAATATTTAGAAAAAGTGACCTCTGAGAAAATTTTTTTGTTTTGTTTTTGTTTTTAAAAAAACTGGGCATGTTGAGAAACGAAGAGTGAGCGGGGACATGATATGTCTTCACATATGTTACGGGCTGTTATAAAGAGGCCTGAGATCAGTTGTTTCCCATGTCCAGTGAAGGCAGGGTAAGAAGTAATGGGCTTAATCTGCAGCAAGGGAGATGTGTAGGTTAAATACTAGGAAAAGCTTGCAGTGGGCTGGGACCTGATGATCTCCCAAGGTCCCTTCCAGCCCTACACTTCTATGATTCTGTGATTAGTGATTGGGTATGCTTATTCCTTTCCCATTTGTGCTTGCATAAATATCCCTGTGTAAATTACTGCTCCATTAGCTGCACCTGTTTGCCTGCTGAGGTGTTTGCTGGTCAGGAAGTCAGGAACTATGCATTTACTGTGTGATTTTGAGCAAGTCACTTCACCTCTTCCTCAGTTTCTCTATTTGTAAAATGGGGAAATGCCTCCCATACAGAATGTTGAAAATCTACTCGCTAGTGCTTAAGTTGCTTTTGTGATTCTTGAATACGTGGCACTTCGTAAGTGTAAAAGTAGTGATATTACTGCGTTCCTCAAACTTGTCTTGTATTTGTCTAATCCAGCCTCTGAAGCAATCCATATCGTTATCATGGCAGAGTCCAAACAGAGATTGCCTCATTGCAAATTGAGCGCCACTCGGATCAATCTCTGGCAAGGTGCTTAAGGTGGTCTGATTGTATGTTCAGTTTATGTCTGTCACTGGCACTCATATCGTGCCATCAAAGCTTTTGGCACCCATGTGATCACTGGCCAAGTAGTAGTAGCATTCGTTGGTATACATGCTTTGGAATTTGTTGGTGTCTCATTCTTATTTATTCTATGTCCGTACCAAGAAAGCCAGTGAAACTAAACCATGCTGATGGAGGTGGTTGCTGGTTTCAGCTTTGAATATCCTAATTTCTGGTCTTGTCCTGCCACTTTATATGGAGCAGCTGATGGAGACAGCAAGAATTGCAAACGTCAATATGGTTTTCTTCAGCCTTCCTCAGTACCTGCCTTTTCCTTCCATGCAACAGAGTTGTAATCCCACTCTAGTGATCTATATGCAGCTCAGATCTAGTGATTCTTGTATTTTATTCGAAGAAAATTTCCCTTACAGGGTTTCAGGCATTTAATTAAAGTGGATGATTAAAGACAAAAAGTCCCAAAATTTAAGTTTGACGTTTTCTGTCTCTCAGATTTTGTTCTCTTGTGATGTTCTGGTCCCACTAGTTATTATGAATCATGTTTATTACAGAAGTGCCTAGGGACTAGATGAGACTGGGGCCCCATTGGGCTAGTCACCATACAAAGAGTAGAACACATTCCCTGCTGTCATAAGTAGATAGGTAAGGTAAGGGTTAAATTTCTTTTACCTGTAAAGGGTGAACAAAGGGAACCAAACACCTGACCAGAGGACCAATCAGAGAGCTGGATTTTTTAGAAGTCAGGGGCGGGAATTGTGTACTCTGGGTCTTTGTGTTTCTCCCAGCTATGGAGGAAACAGCTTTCCTGCTAACTCCTATTTCTTTCTAACATTTTCCTACAAAGTGTGAGTACAAAGGCAACAAGGCAAATAGGCTGTTATATGCTTTGATTTGTATTTATTAGGTGTGGGTGTACTGTGCTGGACTGGTTTAATTTGGCTATCTTTTAAATCAGCTGTTATTCATATTTCTATAAGCACGAGCCTTATTGATCTCTTAATGCAGTAATATGTTTGATTTCTTTCTTGTTTATAAAGTTTTCTTTTAAAAACCTGGTTGAGGTTTTGGTGGTTTTTCTCTGTGAGGCTACAGGAAAGGGATTAGAAACTTATATTAGCTTCTAGATTGAAGGCATCGCCATGGGGGAGGGTGATTCCCTCTTTGTTTTGCCTTCAAGGAGTAAGTACTGCATCGCCCAGCTCACCCAGGGAGGGAAGCGGGGGGGAAGGGGGGGGAGCAGATAACGAGGAGACAAGGGGGAGGAACTTGTTTCCCGTTGGAGAGAGGAGACCCAGGGGTCGGATCTGGGTTCTTCCCAAAGGAAGTTGGGGAGTCCACAGAGGGGGTCCCCCAAGAAGTATTTGGGGAATCCAGGCTGATAAGAGCCTAATTCTTATCTGGTGGCAGCGAAGTAAAATCCAAGCTGGTAGTGAGGTGGGGGGAGGTTCAGATAAACACTCAGATGTTGAACTCTAAGTCCAGATTTGAGACAAACGTTTATTACACCTGCCCCAAAGAGTTTACAGTGTAAATAGACAAGACTGACACAGGGAAGAGAAAAGGGATGCGTACAAGAAAAATGAACAATGTGATGGCAGCAAATGTCACATTAGTCAATCATCATGTTTTTCCATTCGTAGGTAGGAAATCACATGCTTAATTGTTTGAATAGGTCACGATTTCATATCTATGTTATGCTATGAGCCATAGGACAACTTACGAGCCATAGAACAACTTTTCAACCCTTAGTCAAACTGCGCCAGAGGAAAACAGGGGAATAGTCATCTGAGTAACCAAGAAAACGTAGAAGTGCCATTCAACTTTCAGTTTTATTTTTGGGAATTTGATGTTTAGGACTCTAAAACTATAGGGTTTTTCTCATTATAGATGGAAAGGTAATCCAAATACCTATTTCCAATAAAGATGTAATATTTCACTTTAGAATGTCTAGTCAAGAGACACAGGTCTAACTCCTACTAGTTTCATGTCATATGTTTGACACTATTGGAAAATGCAGTATTTTCTCAGCTAGGAATGTCAAAAATGCTTAGTGAGCACTCAAAGAGTTACAAAATCTAGTTCTTGTTAGTTTTATTTTGCTCCTTTCTTCTTTGAATATACAGTTTCCTTTTTGCTATATTGAATATCAGATGCTTAATAAAAAAATTTTTTTTTGGTTGGGTGGAAGAGTAAGTGGTGCTACACTGTAGGATAGTGTTCAGCGTAGGAGAGAAAAGGAAAGCTAGACCTGTGAGCTCACTTTTTGACTAGTGTTTGCGTTGAATATATATAAAATTTAGAAAAGCTGGATGAGCACAAGTCCATGGGGCCGGATGCGCTGCATCCGAGGGCGCTAAAGGAGTTTTTGGATGTGATTGCAGAGCCATTGGCCATTATCTTTGAAAACTCATTGCGATCGCGGAAGGTTCCAAATGACTGGAAAAAGGCTAGTATAGTGCCCATCTTTAAAAAAGAGAAGGAGGAGGATCTGGAGAACTACAGGCCAGTCAGCCTCACCTCAGTCCCTGGAAAAATCATGGAGCAGGTCCTCAAAGAATCAGTTCTGATGCACTTAGAGGAGAGGAAAGGGATCAGAAACAGTTAGCATGGATTCACCAAGGGCAAGTCATGCCTGACTAACCTAATTGCCTTCTATGATGAGAGAACTGGTTCTATGGATGAGGGGAAAGCAGTGGCCGTGTTATTCCTTGACTTTGGCAAAGCTTTGATATGGTCTCCCACAGTATTCTTGCCAGCAAGTTAAAGAAGTATGGGTTGGATGAATGGACTATAAGGTGGATAGAAAGCTGGCTGGATCGTCGGGCTCAACGAGTAGCGATCAATGGCTCCACATCTAGTTTGCAGCCGGTATGAAGCGGAGAGCCCCAAGAATCAGTCCTGGGTTTGGTTTTGTTCAATATCTTCATTCATGATCTGGAGGATGGCGTGGACTGCACCCTCAGCAAGTTTGCAGATGACACTAAACTGGGAGGAGTGGTACATATGCTGGCGGGTAGGGATAGGATACAGAGGGACCTCGACAAATTAGAGGATTGGGCCAAAAGAAATCTGATGAGGTTCAACAAGAGACAAGTGCAGAGTCTGTACTTAGGACAGAAGAATCCCATGTGCTGCTACAGACTAGGGACCGAATGGCTAAGCAGCAATTCTGCAGAAAAGGACCTAGGGGTTACAGTGGATGAGAAGCTGGATATGAGTCCACAGAGTGCCCTTGTTGCCAAGAAGGCTAATGGCATTTTGGGCTGTATAAATAGGGGCAATGCCAGCAGATCAATATTCAATATTGATGAGGCCTCATCTGGAGTACTTTGATGAGGCCTCATCTGGGTATGTGTCCAGATTTGGGCCTCACACGTACAAGAAAGATGTGGAGAATTTGGGAAAGAGCTCCAGCCGGAGGGCACAAAAATGGTAAGAGGTCTGGCTGGAGCATATGACATATGAGGAGAGGCTGAGGGAACTGGGATTGTTTAGTCTGCAGAAGAGAAGAATGAGGGGGGATTTGATACACCTCTACCTCGATATAATGCTGTCCTTGGGAGCCAAAAAAATCTTACTGCGTTAGAGGTGAAATCGTGTTATATCTAACTTGATTTGATCCACCGGAATGTGCATCCTCGCCCCCTGCCTCCCGGAGCGCTGCATTACTGCTTTATATCCAAATTCATGTTATATCGGGTGGCGTTATATCAGGGTAGAGGTGTAGCTGCTTTCAACTACCTGAATGGGGGTTCCAAAGAGGATGTATCTAGTCTGTTCTCAGTGGTACCAGATGACGGAACAAGGAATAATGGTCTCAAGTTGCAGTGGGGGAGGTTTAGGTTGGGTATTAGGAAAAACTTTTTCTCTAGGAGTATAGTGAAGCGCTGGAATGAATTACCTAGGGAGGTGGTGGAATCGCCTTCCTTAGAGGTTTTTAAGGTCAGGCTTGACGAAGCCCTGGCTGGGATAATTTAGTTGGGGATTGGTCCTGCTTTGAGCAGGGGTTTGAACTAGATGACCTCTTAAGGTCCCTTCCACCCCTGATATTCTAAGGATACGATAAGTGTTTTTCCATTTGTTAATGTGTGTACTGCACTCTGAAGATGTTAAGTGGTATATAAGGACTAAACATCTGGCTAAAAGTTGAAACTACTAATGACCATAATCATTCATAACCGAGTGAGACCCTATCAATTTGATATCAACATTAGTTAAGAAAATATGCAACTTGCAGAAATAAGACACTTAAAACTCTCATGCGAGTTTTATGTAGGAGCATGAACTGCCTCCTGGTACTCCCCAGCTCCATCAGGAGCAGACTTCACAGGTCATGGAACATTGGAAGAGAGCAATAGGTTTGACAATTTGTCTGCCCTACTCATTTAATCAAATATAGATTTTTCTCTGTATTCCTCTCCACTGCTTTTATTTTTCTCAAAATGTAAAACCACCTGTGCATTAGTAGACACAAGATGATTTAGAAATTATTCCAACCAACTTAGCATTGATCTGTACAAGAACCTTTCCATTTGCTTTTATGGTTTTGTTCTGATTTTTGTCTGTGTGGAAATTTTTTTTATAACAGTCAAGAATGTTTGCATGGTATAGAGATCTATTAAGTAAAGCACTAAATGTTCATAGTGCATGTATCATTATGCTCTCTGTATTAATAGCAATCTCAATTCGATATGTATGAATGAGGTCCTAGCAATTTTAAAATATTGTTTTCAATTCCAGTGATGACTTAAAGGAACATCTTACATTTGCTATTTTAAAACAATTTAGCTTTGGAATCCTTCTCCCATAACCAGTCTGTCTATAACTTAAAATTTGCACCCAAATTTATCTTTAATAGATAAATGTCATGTGGCTGATGATTTGAAGACATTAGCCTTTTAGTATGTATGTGCTGATAAGTGGAGCATGGCTCATCAGAAGTGCTCCAGGTCTGAGCTACTGTCAGCTATAGGCATTCCCCAGGAGGACAAAAGATGCCACTGCTGTAGGACCAATGCCTAAAGAGTGAGTGAGGAACTCTTAACTCAATTGCCCCAGTCTAAACATGACCATTTTAAAATATTGGAAGGAAGGCAGCCACCCCAGAATCACTAGATAAAGTAGTACATTTGGAATGTCTAAAAGGAAAGCCTATTAATATTAATCGAAAGATCCAAGGAAAATTCTGGAGGGAATGGGTAGTGATGCAAAACAGTAGGAAGGGGTTTAATAAAGAGCACTGTGTAGCAACCTCTGCCGAAACAGAGAAATCCAGGTAGTGTACCAAGTGTGTGAAATACAGTAGAAATGTGTCAAGAGCCTTGCTTAAAACGCTAGGAGGAAAGGTTGAGAAGGAGATTTTTCTGTCTGTGCCACTGTGAATATGGTGTTGACTTCAAGTGATTTACCTACAGCACTTTTATAGCCAGTATATATGGAAACTGGCAAATCATGAAAGGCTACTTCCCTGATAAATAAGGAGAACACAATATCATTGTGTAACGTTCTTAGTTTTTGAGCAATAACTGATGTTATCTATGTTTGTCATTTGACCAAATAAGCCCAATGCCCCACTATATTTTCAAATTAAATCTTTAACAGAAGGACATTTTCCAGTACATCTGGATGCTGAAGAATGCTGAGGACAACAAACAGAAACATAATAAAAGATTAGGCTTTTTTCTTAAATATCCTGACTTTTGGAATTAGCAGTCATTTGCAGTTTCTTCCAACAATTAAATATTGAGAGTTTTTTCCTATCGTCTTTTGAGTATAATTAAGAGTGTGCTTTTTAGCCTACT
Source organism: Chelonoidis abingdonii (assembly GCF_003597395.2). Taxonomy (NCBI): domain Eukaryota; kingdom Metazoa; phylum Chordata; order Testudines; family Testudinidae; genus Chelonoidis; species Chelonoidis abingdonii. Next base: position 55,699,077 of record NC_133772.1, read on the forward strand.
GTCTGAGAAAAGGAGAATATGATTGTGTTAACAGTCACATCTATAACTGAATGAACTATGTATTTAAATCCATTTAGTGTACGTTTTGATACCAAAAATGGCCCTTCACGTTTTTGATTATCAGCAGTGTTGAATATAATAAAATATTTGTTCTCTGCGTTTACCTCATTTTAAGATAACTTATCCTCGAGGACTGATGGATCATAAAATCTAATGAATCTCTGTGTTTTATTATTTAAAACAAACTAGGATGATATTATAGAGGGTTTTTTGATCAGAGATCAGTTGGTGGTGAGAGTGTAGGAGCAGAACACTTACTGAGGGCTTTTCACTCATATGAAGGAGCAGGAAGCTCTTTTAGACTTTGTAAAAGCTTTCCAATCTGCCTCCAGGAATTATCATCCAAATCAGAAAAGGAATCCACAATCGTAAATGTAAATGTCAAATTTTCAACTCTTCCAGATATGTCTTTAATTGAAACGAGGTGGTGTTTGAGGAATAAAAGGGTAGAAATCTGGTATGTAGGGCTTCATTATATGTCACGTCGTCTTCTTCCCCAGATGCAATAGAATACTTTATTTGTTCACCTTTAGGCATAGGAGCAGGAGTGCACGCACATCAATTCTGACAATAAGCTTTTATTTGTGGTAGAGTTGTGGATATGTTTTACATAGCCATTTGGATTCCAAATATCCCAAATTGTTATTATCATATCAGCCTCTTTAACAGAAAATTTTGATCTATTATTTTTATTTCTGTACAGTTTTATATATAATGCAGGCTAATAAGAAATACAGAAGTTCAGAATTTTGAAGACTTATATTCAACGTAGCTCAAAAGGACTGATGGGAAACTTAAGAATCTCTGCAAAGATCCTTTGCCAGGAATAATGTATAAGCAGGAACAGATTCTTTAAAAGTTAGTCCCGCACTTTATAAAGAAGATGAAAAACAAATGTAATGTTGAATACCTTACGCAGCTAAGTAGGCAAATACATTTTTTTAAAAAAGCACATAGATACAACCTCTTCATAGAACAATATTTAAAAAAAAAAAAACCCACCAAATAAGTAGTACTAAATGGATACATACTGTAAACCAAGGCATATGTCAAAGAGGAGCAGAGGATATTTACCTCTCTAATAAATACTGTAATACTGGACAAAAGTACTACAGTAAGACAGTTGTACAGTCCTCCTGAATAAGCCTAATATGACGTGAACTGCAAAAAATCACAATTTTCTTACTTATCAAATTTCCATACACAACAGCGTCTAGCATTCGGTATGTTTGGCTCCATCATTTATTCCTCCATGTGAAAGGAAAGCCAAAACTCCTGTGCGAAATGAAGATCCATGACAATTAGCTGTGGCTTAAAGTTTCTGCCTTTCAAAAAGATCTGGAATCATTATAGAGGATAGATAAATATATGCATCAACTTCATTTTCTTCAATTGAGGAAGCATCTATTGTCATTAGATTACTCTATGGATTTGGTACGTAAGAAACCTATCTACTTTATCAAGATATAAATGAAATTTGTAAATATCTCTTCCATCTTCCACACAAAAGCTAGCAAGGTAAGCTAGGTTTTCCCCTGGGATATGGATTTGTGGTGACTGATAACATATAATGAGGGAATTTCATTTTCATGGAGCATAACGCTCTGTGTTCAAAACTATCCTTGATGAAGGAGCAGGGCTGGAAAATAAAGTAAGTGACTGTGTTGTATCTAAATATTGACTTACATAAAGTGTTCCCCTTTTTTCAAACTTGAATGTTATTCAAATCCACTAGAGTAAATGGTATAATATGGCCAAAAGACAGCAGATTTTCTACTTTTGGCAGCAGATCAGGAGCAACATGGCTCAGTATGTGCAGATCAGAAGATTTATCAGAGCCAAGGCATTCTCACTTGATAAGAGATTTGATCCAAAATCTGTTGAAGTATCCTGTTTATTTATCCAAAACCGGTTGAAGTAAATGGAAAAAGTTGACTTCAGTGGGCTTTGGATCAGACCTTTACTTATAGTAGAAATGCTATGAATCAGATGTGCCCACACATTAGGACAGCTTTGCATCACTCTGTTAGCTACAAGGAATGCTTTAGGTAGCTTAGAGCTGCTGGAGCAGATCCTGTGCCATCCCCCTCTCCTGTGGTTGGTACATAAGGTGCAGTGTCAACTGATAAGGTGCTATTCAACATAAGTCTGGCCCACAGCATTTTAAAGCGTCTGCAATCCCTTAGTATAATTACCTTTTTTTATTTAATGTTGAGAGCCAAGTACTGTTTCCCCTCCCACACATAAACAAAAAAAGAGTCTTTAGAAGGACTGAAGTAAGTGAATATTAAATCCAGAGTGCCAGCATAGATCTTACAATTCCTGTTAAAACTAGTCCCAGTTAACACCTGTGCCACTAGTTAAATACAAAATGTAACTATTAACATTATGTCATACAACTTACAGTTAGACATTATTGCTTTGCGAAATTTCAGGATGTCATGGTGAGTGAAATGTCTTCATCTTTCTGTTAAAGTAAAATTGATTTTTTTGAAATTGAAAACACAAAATATCCAAGATCAAACCCAGTTGGTCTACTTTAAGCCAATTTTTAAAAATATTCTTATATGTTTAGCTAGTCCATACTGTGCAATTTTCAACTTCTGAGACATGAAGTATGACTGTAAAAAGGAAGTGAAGATTTCCCTGATGTAGTTATCTGGCTATTTTTGGTCTAGGCACTTTCTATAAACAAGGTTGGTGTCCCCACAAATTTATTCTGTAATTGTGAAAGAATGTTTTTGTTATTACATGCTTGTGATTCACAACAAGGCTGAGTGAAGTTTCTTTTTAAATAAATAATTGTTATATGATGGCAGTAGTTGAATCTTGCCCTAGGCATTGCTGAAGCTGGCAGTGCTTGTGTAAAGAGGTCTTGACTCCCAGATGGATGCCTAGGCAGAGTTAGTTGACCTACTTTTGCTCTGACCTTCATTTGCTCAGTGAGGTGTTTGTGTACTCGTGATCAGCTTTGCTGCGTGATTAAGCCAGTCATGTGACAACTGGCACTTAAAAGGAAAACAAAACAAAACACAGATGAACAGTTAGGATTTGTTTTTTAGTGTCTGATTTGCCTCTTGAATTTCAGTGCAGCTAATAGGAATGAATATAAAATACAAGACAAATAATGAAGTGTTCAGATATAAAGAGAGAGACTGCAGAGAAAAGATGCACAATGTGGGGCAGTGACACCATGCTTTTGTTCTTTTCTACAAGGAAGTTTAATCAGGAAGTGGCCTATATGGCATTCTTTCAAGTAGGTCTTTGAAGTATCTTGGCAACAAGCTCAGGGTCATAATTGGAAGAATTTGGCTGTGTTTATGTCTGTGGGTGTTTATAGTGGTGTTACAGTAGTGTAGTGTTCCATTATTTATAGAATTTTTTGTGCAGTTGATCAATTAGCAGCTGGAGGCTGAAAAAAATTACTAAATCTACCTTTTTACCAGATTTTTTAAAAAGCATTTTAATAAACAAGTGACTACTACAAGGCAGTTGAGAATTTATTATGGGAGATGCTAGTGATGCACTGATTGTGGGGTTGACAGTGTTTCCATTTTAAACCTCATTTCAAGGGATTTATAACATGGCTGTTTAAATTGACATGAGACTGAAATGTAAGACTGGTTTTCAGGACTGATGTGAGCATTGTGGGAAGGACTGTTAAACATTTTGTTATAAATCCATACAGTAAGGTTTTTTGTGGGGGTTTTTTGTTCTGTTTTTCATTTAATTACCCAGATCTTTTAAAATAGTTTGCTTTTAGGAACATTTTTAATCCTTCAGGTAGATGCTTTTGATTTTTATATATTTACAAATATTTTGGTAGCAGTAGAATTAAATAAATATTTAATTGCTAGACTGTTTATTATCATTGAGATATATAAAATTTTGAAATGAACTTCAGAATGTAGCTTTTTGTGTGAAAACTTACTCATGCAAAATAAAAACATGCTGTTCCTAAAACAATCTTTTGTTCCTAAGTACTGCAGATCTTTTAAATTGGTTTATTTTAGATGCTATATGTGATGCTCAGAGTTATGTCAGGTTGGAGGATTGTGCCATAGATGCACAGTATTCAAGCAGCATAGTGACCATCTGGATGAGATGATACTTCTAGCATTAGATGCTTAGCTGTTACCTAGAGAAGAGAGGCAAAGTAAAACATGGGAGAGTGATGAAGAGGCAGATGTGAAGAGACTAATCCAGGGGTTTTCAAACTGTGGGTCGCAACCCAGAACTGGGTTGTAGAATGGAAGGGACTGGGTCACAGCAGCTCTGGTCAGTTCCGCCAACTGGGCTGTTGAAAGTCCCATCAGCTATGCTGCCTGGCTAAGGCAGGCTAGTCCCTACCTGTTTCAAACACCACACTGCACCCCGGAAGCAGCCAGCAGCAGCTCCAGCTCCTAGGCAGGGGGGTACGGGTCTCCACATGTTGTCCCCGCCCCAAGCACCAGCTCCGCACTCCCATTGGCCTGCAATCAACTTTCCCTTCCAGGGCTCTCACACATACATCAGCCACTGAATCCCTCAAATATGCCCTGCAAATCAAATCTTTTTTTTTTTTCATAAGATCTCTGACTTGTATTTGCTGAATTACAGTTCTCTCGAGTACTTTTTTCTTGGTTACGTGATATTTTCAAAATCCTTCTATAACAGCATTCTTCTTTATTATTGCTTGTTTGAATGTGTGTTTTACAGCAATAATTTAACACAGACCCAATGCGTGTTTTTAAGAGTTGGAGTTGAGTCTTCAGATTTATTTCCCTTCTCCTCAGATGTTTATTTGCTCTTGCTATTCTGGTGCTGACTTCAGCATCTGAGCTTTCATCTTCTGTGATGATGCTTCCTTAAGTAGCAATAATTTCTCATTTGCTGTCCAGCTGGGTTGTATCAGCATTCAGACATGCTTAAATCTGGTAAATGAGCAGTTCACAAAGTTTTGCAGTAAGACATCATATCCAAAATCTCATTAACATGAGTCCGTACAACCACAAAGTGTAGAACCAATAAATATGTTACAGCAAGGCGGATAGAGAATGAGGGTGGCTCAGGGGTGGAGTGGATTTGTGGCTGTGGTCAAAGCTGGGCTGGGAGCAGAGCAGGGGGTGGAGTGGAGCTGCAGCTGGGGCTTGAACTGGGTTGGGGGCAGAGCAGGGGGCGGAGTGGAGCTGCGGCTGGTGTCTGAGCTGAGCTGGGAGCAGAGCAGCTGGCAGAGTGGAGCTGGGGCCGGGAGTGAAGGTGGTTTGTGGGCTGAGCGGAGCTGCGGCTGGGGCCGGAGCTGGGCTGGGGCGGAGCAGGGCTGGGTGGCGCTTCCTCCCTGCCCCCTGTGGGAGCTGGCCTGGACCCTGCTGCATGCCCCCTTGAGCGTTCCTCTGGGGCCCCCCTTAGGGAGTGCACCCTACAGTTTGGGGACCACTGTGTTACAGTATAACCGAACCTATGTTTGCAAATTACATCAGTACTGAACACAGTCATTTTTTTAATAATGCACTCTATAGGTGAAAAATCTCACTTAGACTAACAGGGCCAACCAGAGCTATGATTGTTAAAACTCCTGATATTAATGTTTCTAACTTTGAGATAAAGCTGCAGAACATGATGCTGAAGCCCACCAGAGTCAGTCAATGTAAGGTTTCATGTTGTTGTTCAGACTTGTACTGCCTGCAGAACTATACAAACCTTCATTTATGTGTAAACAAGCCTTCTAAGTTTTAATCGTGCCAGAATAATTAAAGAAGCCATTTATGAAGAAGTTTGCTTCTTTCCGTCTTTGCCAGAGACAAGGTAATAAACTATCAGGACTGCTTTAAAGCAATAGGTTTGTATAGTGATGGCAAAAGATTGTGCTATAGGGAAAACATCCTCTTCCCTGTAAGAACGTTTTGTCATCATTTTTCTCATAACTTTATTCTGCTAAAAGCATTCTCAGTCCTTCATGATGGATGTATGGTGCATCTCATAATTGGCTGTTTCCTACTTTTATTTTCTTCTATCAATCTGCCGTACTGCCAGTTCAGTTTCTGTAACTTTTTCTCCTTTGTTCTTTAGAATTTGGCATTGTTAGTGGATTACTGGCACAAAAATATGCTATTAAGATATGCCTGTCCATAGTATGAAACTCAGGAACAGTTTGAGTTGTCAATGGATGCTTTTTGTCTAGAAGTGAGGAGAAACGATGTTAATGTGTTGTATGCTATTTGCCTAGTCTTAATTTTGAGGGCGGAGTTAGTGTTGTTTTGGTGTAAGTAGTTTTAAAAAGTTTAGGATGTTTGATAACTGACACAACTTCATTTATAAAGTTTGAGAATCTTACTGTTTTATCTGAGGGTGAAACGGAACTTTGCCAATTTAATCCCAGATGCTGCAGTCATAGAGGCCTTATTGCTGCATCAGAGCCTTATTTTGTAGACCACTCCCTAACCAGTACTCAGTATTTCTTTTCAGTATGGTTATAATTTCTGTTCATCATGCCACTTTACTATGGTCTTTGCCTTTTTTAAAACAAGTCATGTAATTAAGAATATTATGGCAAGATTTTAGCATATGAAGATCAAAATATATCCCTGCATTATTTATTTGAGATTATGGGCCCAAATCAGCCTTTCTGTATGTGGTGAGGGTGGAAGGAGGGGCTGCCAGGAATTAGAGGGCACCTTGTGTAGTATTTACATCATTGCACCTTGTGTAGTATTTACATGAGTGAACAGTTAGTGCAAAGTGCTACCATTCTGATTTGGTAGTGTGTTACACTCACTTTGCATTGGTGTGATAATTGCACCCGGTACAGGGTCCAAAGAGTTTCCTGTTAGTCATGCCATCGGAGTGGTGCAGGACTTGTCCCCAGCCAGCCTGGAGCAAGCATGGAGAATAGCTCTCCTAACCAGTAGCTATCCCAAAAGATGCCAAGGAAATTCCTATGGATGTTTTGAGGGTTCTGTGCTCCTGCCCCAAGCTTCCTCATGCCTAACTAAGCATGACTCTAATAAAAGCCTTGCTCCCATTTATTTCCTGTTCCTGCTTGGACCAGTTGTTTGACAGCACAGAGCAGGTTTCCATTTAGAAATAACATAGTCAAATTCAGTATTTTATGTGGAGAAATTTCAATGAGCTAATCATGTTTTCCTAGTATTAAAAAAAATAATTGGTTTTCCAGTTGGTTTAACAATTCCTGTGTTAAAGATACAAGTAAACAAGTGGGAACACAGTGACACTAAGGGTATGGCTACACTTGGAAATGTGCAGCGCTGGGAGTTACAGCTGTGGTCGTACAGCTGTGTAGGAACAGCGCTGCAGTGTGGCCACACTGACAGCTACCAGCGCTGCAGTGTGGCCACATTTGCAGCATTTGCAGCGCTGTTGGGAGTGGTGCATTGTGGGCAGCTATCCCAGCGTTCAAGTGGCTGCAACATGCTTTTCAAAAAAGGGGGGTGGGGTGGAGTGTGACAGGCAGCGTCGGGGAGACAGAGAGAGCGGATTTTTGGAGCAGACACTGTGAGCTCCCTGCCTTGCAAATTCTGGCCATTTCCCCCACCCCTCTCTCAATCACTCTTAAATGTAAAAAGGCTTCAGACCAGATAAGCAGCTTCTCCGACGGACTCCCTCCCCCCTGCCGCGCTGTTTGTCTCCTCAAGCAAACAGCTGAGAACATTCCAAAGCCTCGGCTCGCTCGCTGGAGCAAAGAGCAGCTGTGTTTGGTAGCTCCGGGGAGTACCTTCCGGTTTGTTGTAGACAGGAATTCTGGGATACCTCTTAATACCCTGGAGGCCAATAACAGCGCTGGTGAGTGTCCACACCTGATGAGCAGCGCTGCATCACCAGCGCTGGATTCGCTACACCCGTAGCAGACCAGGAGTACAGCCAGCGCTGCAGCCAGGGAGTTGCAGCGCTGGCTGAGCTTTGTAAGTGTGGACACCGAGTAAGTTGCAGCGCTGTAACCCCCTCACCAGCGCTGCAACTGGCAAGTGTAGCCAAGTGTAGCCAAGCCCTAAGTAGAAACCAAGCGCTCTCAAATGCCTAACATAAAACTGATGTCTTTTCATGTATAGTGGTCTCATGTTCTCTTAACACTAGGCAAATTTTGCCAAAAAATTGATGGAAGTGTGTTTAAGTTGATATGTCCATTTGAAACCCATTTCTTTGGATTTATTTTTGATTGCTTGTCTCCTTTAGCTGTGCTCCTGCTTTTAATTCAGCCACTAATATTACTGTATCTATTCAAAGTAGATTGTAAGCTGCTCTGGGCAGGAACATTTCTTGTTGTGAGGTGCCAGGTACTCCTGTCGTGCTATATAATTAACAGAAGTTTTGTGATTGATCGAGGAGAATTAAAATTTAGCTGTCTTGGGCTGCAGTTTTTTGTTTTGTTTTATTTCACACTAACACCTCCCTGGTCATGTATGTCAAACTTAATTTTAAAAGGGGTTGGTTGTTCAAACCAGACATATTTTAGAAATGATATGGCTTTTTTGTTTTCTTCCCATTCAGGTTTTTGAAATAGCTTGACTAACAAATTGCAAAGCATGAAAGAAGTTTTAAGGTGATTGCTGAGGCAGAATCAGCTAGCAGATTGAGTGCAGGCCTTTTCTTCTAGGTTGGAGCTAGACTTCCAGAAAGTAAGTTTTAAGGTAAGAACTGTCCATTGTTATTTAGTTGCTGATGATGTCTAGTTACTTTGGGTATCTAATATTTTATTACCTACAGTATTCTGGCAGTGTTCCTTGCAAAATATAATTAAGTGGGTTATTTGGTCTGTAATACTCTAAAACATTATGAAGGCTAATTGATTTTTTTTCCACCTCTGCTCAGTCTTTTTAAGCCATCTCAGAGTTTTGTTTTGTTTTTTGTTGGTTCTCTTTCCACTCCATTTTTTTTTTTTTTACTACCTTACACCTTTATGTTTTCCATAGTCCTCTCTCTAGTACCTTTTATACAATTCACCCATCCTCCACCACATCTTCTGCCTTGCTTCTTTTTCCTCATACAGCTGTTACGGTGCTTTGATCTGTTTTTTAAGCCTGCCCCCACCTCTCAGTATTCCACACTTATTACTTATGTGTTGTACTTAACAGATTGCAGTTAACAATGTAGTGTAAGACAGCATTTTAAGAAATTGATCATGTTATATTACTTAGTCTGCAGCACATCCTGGCAGCAATAGGAAACATTGTTTGACTTTAAATCGTACAACTTTTAGAGAAAACAGTCTTAGTTATAAACTATTAAATATTTATCATTTGTGTTGTTGGACACTGTTTACTAAAATAAATTTAATTTCTCTTCAAAATTTCATAAGTGTGCTCGTTTTATAATGAACAAAAATTATGTAAATTCATCTCTAGCAAATTCTCTTAACTTTATTTTTTTGGAGGGTTGCTTTGTTTAAAACAAAATTTGTAGTTTTTTTTCTTTTTAAATATAATGTAAAAGTAAGGGACCCACATGCTTCTTTTTTTTTGGTAATTCCAGACGATCCAATGGCTGACCAAAGGATGGACATTTCCTCTACAATTAGTGATTTTATGTCACCAGGACCCACTGACCTAATCTCTAGTTCCCTTAGCACTTCAGGAATGGATTGCAATAGGAAAAGGAAAGGAAGTTCTACTGATTATCAGTAAGTATGATTTCTATTAATTTTAACTCAGTTGAGAGGAATACTTATCTTTTCTGCCCTATTGCAGTTTTGCTATGAAGAAGTAATGTGTTTTGGCATAGTTTCTTGAACACATTTGATAACCTGTATTGATATGAATAGTAGAACTTCTTTAAATAATAGCTTTATCCCAACAGAAAGGGGAAATTCATGGCTTTATAATAAAATAAAGTTTCCATTTCTAGTGCTCATGTGTTGAGGGATATCAGAACTTGAACCTTTAACTTTTCTAAAGTAGAATATTGTCCTTGCAGAACCACAGACCGATGTAATTTTAATGGCAACATTTGCAGAGCAATTCTATATATTGGGATGAAGTTCTTAGGAAAAGGCAAACATTTTTCTAGTAGTTTTATTTTTTCATAAACCATTTGAAAACTGCTCAGAGATTTGGAATGTTAGAAGTCATGCTGATGCAGATGGATTGGGCAAAGTGCTTGACTGGTTATCCAATGACTCCATACTTTGACCTGACCATCACCACTGCATGTTTGGGATGTTTATGCCCGGAGGGTATATGTATATGTTATACACAGAAATAGCGACACATTTGCTTTCTTTTAAGTTTTTCCTTTAGAAATACTCACTCTTTTTCTTTCTAGCCTTGTTTAAAGCAAGGTATATCAAACAGCAACATTACGTATAGACTTTTTTTTAGATAACTTTTAGCAGTTTCTAAACTGTGTTTTTTCTCTCCATCTGGAGCCTCTACAGTTGGATTCATGGTACTAAGTACATCTGTCTTTACAGGCAGAAAAACATGAGAAATAGTATTTCAACTTCGTAATGTTACAAATCTTAAGTAAGGTCATGCAGTAAATCAATGTCAGAGCTGAGAGTAGACCTCATATGTCCTGTTGCCTGGGTCTTTGCCCTAACCAGTGTTCTATGATTTGCTGTAATGCCCAGGTGAAACAAGGCTAAACCAAGCAGTTGATCCAGTAGGAATTCGATCAGGACACAACTCTTTGTTTTTAATGAAAGATTCTATTATGTTCCTTTTAAAAAAAACTACTACTAATTTTGTCAATATTGTAGGAATACTTACAGTAGATATATGAAGCTGGGAAACTTAATGAATGGAAATAATTTAAACCATAAGGATGTAGTGTGCCTAATTAGTAGGAGGAAATGGAAAGTAGGAAATTTTTAGGAAAGTGAAGATTTTAGTCCTTTCTGATGAATTTCAGAATAGATAATCCGTATTCTTCAGCAAGCTCCTCAAGACCAACCCAAAGGCTTTAAATCACTGCGTAAAAGAGAAAAAATCAGAATAACTTACAGCAAGCTCTTATCAATTATTTAACACAATTATTTCCATTTGGCATATAGCCCGTTTTCACATGAGTCTGTACAAATTCTGTCATCCTACGTCCTGAGTCTGATGTTGGAATGTTCCATTTTCTCTGGACAATTTTTAAATCCATATTGAGCATGTCAGTTGTGAAGTAAATTAAGATTCTTTGAGAAGGATCCGTGAGAACAGTTTCTACTTTAGGGAAATCCAAATTCTAAATTCTAGTAGTCTTTGGAGACTCTGGACGTATGTACTCTATACGTTTTCACCTGCAATATTCATTTGGACAGTCTGTTTGGAATAAGATCACTGTTCTAATTTAAATTAATCTTAGCAGATTTATCTGGAGCATTCTTTATTTTATCAACTTCTGATACCTCAAGAAAGCATTTTTCCATATTTATCTTTCTGAATGGGTAGCACTGCTGAATTCCTTTTTTCCTCCAGAAAGAAAAGTCTGCTCTTGGATATGTCCTCACATTAATCTCAAGGGTAGTATTTGTACTTAAGAGTTAAATAAGTGATAAAACACACTGGTTCCTTAAAGCCTAAATTTAATAATCTTTCACAGTTCTCTTCTCCTGACCATAAGACACACCATAACCAGAAGGGAGTTGCTCCCTTTGGAAGTAGGTTATAAACAATTTTGTCACTTTAGATTATGAAAATTATTTGCTTTTCCAGACTACAGAATTGCATGTCAGTGTTTATGAATGTCGAAAAACTGGAAATTAAGACAAACAATAGCAATTAGCAGAATGTAGTCTAGTAAGCACTAACCCTCTGTGTTCACTGAGTAATAATTTTTTCTTTCTTTCCAGACTTGATGGATTTTCTTTTGAGTAAGTATAAACAATAATCTATCTCTCGTCCCCTCCCCCATAGGATATCTGTAGCAAAGTTTTTGTTTCCGATTGAGACTCTGATGACCTCAACAAACTACTCAAGTTTTGCTCTTTTTTGATGGTACTGGAATGTCTTCTAATGTACAGTTTGAGTACGCTACTCCTCATGCTATAAATATGCTTATTAGATGAGCATTGATTGGTGAGGTGGTGCTTCATCTATCTCCCTTGCTGGCAGTGGGGGAGGCCCAGTTTGTACCCACTGAACCTGAGGACCCGAACCCCTGGATTCTGACACTTAGGCATGCTCCCCTCCAGGGCACCACTGGGCCTGGCTTGTTGGGACGATGCCAGTAAAAATTTTCCACTAGCTCAGAGGCATGGATGTGGGTCACAGGCTCCCAGGATCATCCCTTGGGATGGTAACCTTTCCAGGCTATGAAGTATTGGAGGCAACTTCGCTACAGACAGGAGGCAAGGATGTTGTGCGCAGTATATTCTTCATGCCTCTGAATCTTGACTGATGGGTTGTTGAGACTGATCCAAGAAGGGATTCTCTATGCAGGGCTTGAGAATTGATGCCTGGGACACTTGGTGGATAAACAGGGACTGGGGAAGTTGCTGCCGTCATTTGCAGGTTTTGGAAAGGATTGAGAAACTAATTGTTTAACTTTTGAGAAGGCCTGATCATCCTGACATGATTTGCAACGAGCCAGACCTTCTGGCTCACAACAAACGCCAAACATTTTTGGTGTTACCAGCCCACAAACAGCTTGTAGGCTTTTTTAGCCTCAGCCAGGTGACTGCGTAGTTCATCTTGGATATGGTGAATTCACTGGACCCAGTCAACAGCCACCAGCTTTGGGAAGTCTGTGGGTAACACAGGGTGGAAATGAGGATGATATCCATAATTTGAAAAGAAGGGGCTCTGCCTAGTGGAAACATGATCAGCACCATTGTAGGAGAACTTGATGTATAATAATGGGGAAACCCAGTTGTCTCAATGGAAGTTAATAAAGCACACAAGTATTGTTCCAATACTTGACTTGACCCTCTCCAACTGCCCATAGGTCTGGGAGTGATATGCAGTGGGGCTGGATGCATGAACATCTATTAGGTGGATTGTCTCCTGTCAGAAGCGAGACACAAATTTTGGCTCTCGGTCAGGGATGATTTGGTCTGGGAGCAAATGACATGTGTCACCAGCAGCTGGGCTATTGTTTTGGCCAAAGGCTGACAGTCACAGGAAATGAAATGGGCCATTTTAGTTAGTCAGCGTACAATTATAGGAACTATGATGTGGCCCTCAGAGTGGATTGTTGCACTTTAGCCATTCCTTTCCTGGGTGGAGCCTTCCAGAAGGGTCTTCTTGAGCAACTGTCTGAAGGAGGATTATCAGGTCTAGGTGGGTCACGGTGTTAACAAAGTTACGGGGCTTCAGGAGATGGGGTGGTTCTGAGTTGGGCTCCTTGTTTCCTTGGTAATATTCCCCTTTACTTAAGAAGGTGTCTGTTTTCCCATTACTGATTCCTGGACGATATGAAATGGTGACTTTAAATCAGGAGAAGAATAGTGCTTACTGGAGCTGTCTTTGGCTCAAGTCCCAAATGTTTTTCTGTTTTTCTGGTTGGGGAATACCTGTACTGGATGTCAAGCCTCTCCAGATAGTGTCACTACTTTTTGAAAGTAGATTTAATGATAAGCAGTTCTGTGTCCAGTATTTCATAGTTGTGAAATCCAGCAGTTGTAAGCTTGCATCAGTAATGTGCACATGGCTTGTGATGAAGTGGGAATGTTCCTAATGTTTCCTCTGACTGCTGTAGGGGTGCCTCAGTTTCCCTTATGCATTTCTTAGGTATCTAAGTGGGGGGATCAGAGTGTATAATTGTTGCAGAGCCCAAGAAGGCCCCTGTGATACTGTCTGGACAGAGAATGGCTGGCACTCTATCTCCTGGCAACTAATGGCCTGGGTCCCTCCTCTGCAAAGATGCCAACTGAAGGTGTTGAAGAACAAAGAGATTAGGTGTCCTCCTGGCCCGGAAAAGAGACAAAGGCCAGAGAGGAGGGGCTAGAGAGTTTCAGTTTGGGGCTGGCTGAGGACGCGAAGTGAGTGCAGATGTGGGGCTTACTGCCCTCCAAAATGGACCCAGCTGAGGGGTCCTGTTCTATGTACCTACAAGCTCTGTTTTAGACCGTGTTCCTGTCATCTAATAAACCTCTGTTTTACTGGTTGGCTAAGAGTCACGTCTGACTGCGAAGTTGGAGTGCAGGACCCTCTGGCTTCCCCAGGACGCCGCCAGGGTGGACTCACTGTGGGAAACACAAGGAGGGGCAAAGGATGCTGAATTATCCAAGGTCAGACCCAGGAAGGTGAAGCCGTGTGAGCTTCTTGCCCTGGAGACAGTCTGCTCACAGAGAGGAGACTTCACCAGAGTCCTGATTGGCTTCATAGGGAGTAGCTCCAGAGCATCGCCTGGGGACTCTGTGACATGGGTGTAGTACCCATTGGGACAGGACAGCACCCAGAGTTATATTAGAAGCATTTATTTCTACCATGAACTACTGATTGGGGCCTGGATGTCCTGAAATGGGAGCGGTTGTGAAGGCGATCTTGAGCTGATCCAACGCTCGTTGTGCTTCAGATGACCAAATGAACTTAATGGACTTGTGGGAAGGGAGGTCGGGGAGCCATTTGCCCTGAAAAGTTTTAAATGAATCTCTGATAAAATTTTTAATCCCAGAAAGTATTGCAGCTTCCGAAAAGTCTGGGTGCTGCCTAGATGTGGATTGCTTCAACTTTCTGAGGGTCCATTCAAATTACCTGAGGGAAGAAATTATATACCCCACAAACTCAGAGGACGGCTGGTCAAACGTACATTTGTGGTGCTTGACATTCACTCCGTGCTTCTTTCCAGGATGAACTGGATGTGATCAGTGTGTTGCTCAGGATTCTCGGAAAATATCAGTGTATCATAAAAGTAGATAATTACAAACTGGTCCAGAGTGTCCCAGAACATGTCGTTGACAGAGCGTTGGAAGGTGGCAGGAGCATTGGTTAACCCAAATGGTATGACCAGATACACCAAGTGCCAGAGTGTTCAAAATGCGGTCCTCTATTTGTCCCCTGATCGAATCTACACTGGTTATACACCTTGTGAAGGTTAAATTATACACCCCTAAGGGCCAGGGATCTTCCTGGGAGCCTGGACAACGGGAGGGACCTGTTGATTAGTTTTGACAAGATCCAGTGTGCTCTTGGGGTGGAGAGGGATGTGCAAGGCAATGGATGTGCAAGGCAATGTGCAACATTGGTGACACCCTCTGAGGCCTGTGGCAAATTGCCGGTACTGTTCTCTGGGTCTCGCGCTTTCTCTTCTCTGGGGTAGTGTGGCAAATTGCCGGTACTGTTCTCTGGGTCTCGCGCTTTCTCTTCTCTGGGGTAGGTTCAGGGCGATATTGCTTGCCTCTGAACCAGTTCTTAATCACTCCCCTGACCTGGGCCCTGCCCTCTACTCCAGGTCCCAACCCAGGGGCCCTGGGGTTGCTGGTATGAAACCACTTGACTAGCGGTTTCTTTCCCCTGGGTTACTTCCCTCTCATACCCCCGTCAGCTTGTGAAGGCTTTCTCGCCTCTCTTCTATACAAGCCTGGTGCCCCTCTACCCTAGGGTTTCTGTTGGGCTTCCCAATCCACCGCGCACTCCTCCAAACCTTCTATTTCTCTCTGGACAAACTCTTCTCTTCTGCAATCTGCACTCTGCTCCAATCAACCTTTCTCCTTCAACTACCACCCTGTCTGACTGAAGCAGGGGTTTATATCCCATGACTGGAGTCAGGTTGCTCTAACTGGAGTCAGGTGCTCTAATTGCAGCAGTCAGGTGCTCTAATTGGCCACAGCTGTTCTAGTTAATCTAAAGCAAACCTTCCTCCCTTGGCAGGGAATAAGGGCCCCTGCTAACACTCTTATGCTGCCCTCTGGCCATGCTGTATCACATATCCCCCCCTGCCCCCCCGCTCAACACCAAGGGTTGGGCTACTCGGACGAGAGAGGCAGTGTTGGCGTGAGAGGCCATCAGCGTTGCCGTGTGGCTTCCAGCCCTATGCTGGACCCGAAAATGGAAAGGTTGCAAGAGAGGAACCACCGCGTCACTCTGGCGTTTCTTTCCTTGTTCCTATGCATCCACTGGAGCGGGGAGCGTGATCAGTCACAAGGTGGGTAAACCGCCGCCCCAGGAGATAGTAGCGGAGAGTCTCCATAGCCCATTTTATCGCCAGACATTCCTTTTCAAACAACAGCGTATTTTTGTTCCCTGGGGAGGAGCTTCCGGCTGAGGTACAAGATGGGGTGCTCCTCCTCCCCTACCATCTGGGAAGGACGGCACCGAGTCCCACCTCCGAGGCGTCCGTCTGCAGGATGAATCCTTTCTCGAAGTCTGGGCCATGAGTACCGGGATGGCAGCATAGGGCTGCCCGCAAATCTGCAAATGCTGCTTCCGCCGCATCTGTCCACTTCACTATCTCGGGGCCCCGAGCTTTTATCAGATCCGTCAATGGCCCCGCTCTTGTGGCAAAATGAGGGATGAATCTCCGATAGTATCCAACTATACCCAAAAAATGCTCTGACCTGCTTCTTGCGGATTGGTCGAGGCCAATCTTGTATTGCCTCCACCTTGTTCCATGGGGCTTCACCACCCCTCTCCCTACGACATGCCCGAGGTATTTGGCCTCAGCTAGTCCTATCACGCATTTCAGAGGATTAGCGGTGAGACCAGCCTTTCGCAAAGCGTCCAGCACTGCTTCCACTTTGTCCAGGTGTGTCTCCCAATCAGGGCTATGTATAACTATGTCGTCTAGATAGGCGGCGCATAGTTGGCATGGGGTCGTAATAACTTATCCATCAGTCTTTGGAATGTGGCAGGGCCCCATGGAGTCCGAAAGGGAGGACAGTGTACTGGAACAGGCCATCGGGTAGTAGAAAAAAGCAGTCTTTTCCCTGGCATCCTTGGCCAGGGTATTTGCCAATATCCTTTGGTCAGATCTAGGGTGGTTAGGTATTTGGCCTTGCCTAACTGATCAACCAGGCTCGTCAATGCATGGTATCGGGTAGGCATCGAAGTGGGGATACTTCATTTAATTTCCGGAAGTCGTTACAAAACCTCAGGGTGCCATCAGGCTTGGGGACTAGTACGATCGGATGGGACCACTGGCTGTGGATTCTTCAATGACCCCGAGTTCCAGCATCTTTCGCACTTCCATCCTAATTTCTTCCCTTTTAGCTTCCGGTATTCGATATGGTCTTATCGTCACCCTTACTCCGGGGCTGGTGACAATATGATGTTGGACTAGTGCCGTTCGACCTGGTTTGGGTACAAAATACGTCCTGGTTCCGGTGGATCATTTCAATGACTTCCATCCGTTGTTCTGGGGTTAAGTCAGGAGATATCTTTTACCTGCTCCTGCGGGCCGTCTGCCTGAGGTAGAGCTCCTCGAGTGACCAGACACGTCTCTCTGTCATGCCAGGGCTTCAGTAAGTTGATGTGGTATATTTGCTCTGGCTTCCGGCGGTCTGGTTGTCTAACCTTATAATTCACTTCTCCAATGGCTTCCACTATCTCATATGTCCGTGCCAACTGGCTAGGAGTTTGCTTTCTGTGGTCGGCACTAACACCATCACCCGTTCCCCCGGCTGAAATCTTCGCATTTTCGCCCGACGGTTGTAGTATGTCCGCTGTGCCTCTTGTGCTTTTTCTAATGCTCCCGTACTATCGGGGTTACTCGAGTTATCCGCTCTCGCATCTGTGTCACATGCTCAATAATATTCTTTCCTGGGTTGGGTTGTTCCTCCCAATCCTCCTTGGCGATATCCAATATCCCGCGTGGGTGGCGTCCATATAAGAGTTCAAAGGGAGAAAAAACCGTGGACGCCTGGGGAACTTCCCGTATAGCGAACATTAGATACGGCAAAAGAGTGTCCCAGTCCTTTCCATCCTGTGCTACCACCTTCCGGATCATACTTTTAAGGTTCGATTGAATCTTTCGACTAGTCCGTCTGTTTGTGGATGGTAGACGGAGGTCCGAATGGCTTGTATACGGAGCAGGGCACATAAGTCTTTCATTAGTTTTGACGTAAACGGGGTTCCCTGGTCTGTCAGGATCTCCTTTAGGGATGCCCCACTCTGGCGAAAACCTGTAGTAGTTCTTTAGCTATTGCCTTAGACGTGGGGTTTCTTAAAGGGATGGCCTCTGGATATCGTGTGTGCATAGTCAAGGATGACTAGTACGTTTCGGTGGCCCGTGCCGACTTTTCTAGTGGGCCCACTATGTCCATAGCTATCCTCTCGAACGGGACATCAATAATAGGTAAAGGTACTAGTGGGGCCCGCAAGTGAGGTCGGGGCTATGCAGCTGGCATTCAGGGCAGGAGGCACAATAACGCTGGACTTCTGCTCGTATTCCTGGCCAATAAAACCTTCTTAGTATTCTATCCAGCGTCTTGTCTACCCCTAGATGTCCCCCAAATAAATGACTGTGAGCTAACTCTAGTACGGCCCTTATGTGTTTCCGTGGGACTAGGAGTTGCTCTACTTCTTCCCCTCGTATTTGCTCTATTCTGTACAACAGATCACGTTTGAGCACGTAATATGGCCTTGGGCCTTTGACTTTTCCTTCTACAGGCACTCCATTACTTCCACTACCTCCTCCCTCACGTTTGCATATAATGGATCTTCGGCCTGGTCCTGCCCAAAGGTCTCACGTGCAGTGCTGAACTGACCTAATTCCAGGGGGCCTATTTCAACTCTTCCCCTGGGGTGCTCCCACTTGGGCCAGGAACCTCCTCTGAGTCCTCCGTGACCCGAACCTTCTCCTTGTCTCCTGGGCGGGTTCGCCTACCCACAAGGGAAGTCTTTTGATTAGCTGCCAGAATCCTGGTCCCTAACTTTTTAGCCGCCTTCGTTCTCGCCTAGCCCTGCGGGGTTTTCCAGGGATGAGAACAATTCTGGAGCAAATTCAGCAAACATTGGGGCGAGGCTATCTTTAGTTGCCTCTGTCTCAACCTGGGGGTTGCTACCCTCTCTGCCTCTATCGGGGTCAGTAAGTTCTCAAACCCAGGGAAGTCTCTCCCAATCAAAACAGGATAAGGGAGCTTGGGGACTACTCCTGCAGAAACTCTGGTGGTATTCCCCTGGATTTCAATCCGTACTGGAATTGTAGGGTAAAAATTCACGGTGCCATGTACGCATGTTACCCCTGTGCTTTTGGCCCGAGTTAGTTGGTCTGTTCCCACCAACTTTCCCGAGACCAACGTGACAGCACTCCCCGAATCTATTAATGCTATGGTTTTTATACCATTCATTTTTACTGGTCTGGTAAATCCATGTGAGGTCAATGTAACCCCTACCAGGTTGATCAGGCCACATTGCTCCCCATAACTCCCCAGATTACACTGCATAGGCACCTCCTTGTTGGGACATTGGGCTGCTATATGCCCCAATTCCCCACATTCATAACACGTCCCCTCATTCCGGTTATCACCCCCTGCCTGGGGCTAGTTGGCCGGCCCCCACCACTCTTCCCAAACCCCCAGGCCCTTTCTGGCCTCGAGCCATTCCTCACTGTCGTTCCTCCCGGTTATAGTTTTTCTAGAGTTCTCGACAGTCCGGGGCCTTGGTTTGGGGTTGTCTTCCTGGGTTGCCGTGTCTCCCCGCTTGGAGTCTGGAACAGTTCGCGGGCTGCCAGTTGTCTTTCCACGAGGGAGACCAACTCATCATAGGTAGAGGGGTCATTCTGACCCACCCAAGTCCTGAGTCCTGGTGGTAACCCCCGCATATACCGGTCCAATATTAGTACCTCCATCATCTCCTCAGAGCTATGGGCTTCAGGGCGCAGCCATTTCCGGGTCAGGTGGATCAAGTCAAACAACTGCGTTCGGGGTGTCTTGTCCTCCATATATCGCCATTCATGGAACCCTCTGGGCTTGTAGTGCCGTTGTCACTCCGAACCTGGCCAGGATCTCTGCCTTTAGCTGGGAATAGTTTGCTGCAGCTTCTGCAGACATATCGTAATAGACCTTCTGGGCTTCCCCACATAGGAATGGGGCAAGGATACCAGACCATTGTTCTCGGGGCCAGGCCTCCCGCAGGGCTGTTCTCTCAAAAGCCAGGAGGTATGCTTCCACATCATCCTCCCTGGTCATTTTTTGTAAGTAATGGCTAGCCCGTATGGTCCGGGTCCCTTCCCCGTGGTGATTCTGTTCCATAAGGGTCTTCATCTGGCTTATTAGGTCTCTCAGCAGGGCTCGGTCCTGAGCAGCCTGACTCAGCAGCAGCTGATTAGTCTCTTGCTGCAATCTAGTCGCCTCTTGTTGGGCGGTTGCCTGGACCCTGGTAGCCTCCTGCTGGGCCGCGGTGGCATGTATAAGGGCCTTGACCACGTCGTCCATCTTAAGGGTGGGAGGGTTATGTCTCCCCCTGGACTATGTCCCCAGCGCGCAGATCCCACCCTGACACCACGTGTGGCAAATTGCCGGTACTGTTCTCTGGGTCTCGCGCTTTCTCTTCTCTGGGGTAGGTTCAGGGCGCTATTGCTTGCCTCTGAACCAGTTCTTAATCACAATCTGCACTCTGCTCCAATCCAACCTTTCTTCCTTCAACTACTACCCCTGTCTGACTGAAGCAGGGGTTTATATCCCATGACTGGAGTCAGGTGCTCTAACTGGAGTCAGGTGCTCTAGTTAATCTAAAGCAAACCTTCCTCCCTTGGCAGGGAATAAGGCCCCCTGCTAACACTCTTATGCTGCCCTCTGGCCATGCTGTATCACAGGCCCCAGAGTCAATCAGAGACCATTGGATGAGGATGGGGATGACCAGATCTGAGACAGATCCACATCCTTGGAACTTGGAAATGTAAAGAAACAAAGAAGTGGGACTGCTAAACACTGAGGATGGGGTGGAGATTAAAAATAATCTGAGCATGGCCCAACACCTGAATGAATGCTTTATCTCAATGTTAATAAAGGTAATGAGGCGCTTAAGGATAGTGGCAGGGTGGCTAATGGAAATAAGGATATAGATGTAAAAATTACAACATCTGAGGTGGAAATCAAACTCAAACAGTTTAATGGGACCAAATTGGGGGGGCCTGGATAATTTCCATCCAAGAATATTAATGGAACTGGTGCATAAAATTGCAAGCCCAAGAGCAAGGATTTTTAATGAATCCATTAACTCAGGTCATACCCTATGAATGGAAAACTGCTAATATAGTACCTATTTTTAAGAAAGGGGAAAAAAGTGATCTGGGAAACTACTGGCCTATTTGTTTGACTGCAACTGTATAGAAGGTCTTGGAACAAATTTTGAAGAAAAAGTACTTAAGGACATAGAGGTAAATGGTAATTCGGATAAAGTACAACATGGTTTTATGAAATGTAGATCATGCCAGACCAACCTGATCTCTTTCTTTGAGAAGATAACTGATTTTTTCGCCAAAGGAAAATTGCCGTAGATCTAATCTACTTGGATATCAGTAAGGCATTTGATACAGTTCCGCATGGGAAATTATTAGTTAAATTGGAAAAAATGGGAATTAATATGAGAATTGAAAGGTGGATAAGGAACTGGTCAAAGGGGTAACTACAACGGGTCATACCAAAAAGTGAATTGTCAGGCTGGAAGGAGGTTACTAGTGGAGTTCCTCAGGGATCAGTCTTGGGACCAGTCTTATTTAACATTTTCATTCATAACCTTGACACAAAAAGTGGGAGTGTTCTAATAAAATTTGCAGATGGTACCAGTTGGGAGGAGAAGGACCAAAGTCTCATATAAGAAGATCTGGAAGACCTGGAAAACTGGAATAATAGAAAGGGGATGAAATTTAATAGTGCAAAGCGCAAAGTCATACACTTAGGGACTAACAATGAGAATTTTTGCTATAAGCTGCGGATGTATCAGCTGGAAGTGCCAGGAGGCGAAAGACCTGGGTTTATTGGTTGATCACAGGATGACTGTGAGCCACCAATGTGATGCAGCCATGAAAAAGGCTAATGCGATGCTAAGATGCGTCAGGCGAGATATTTCCAGTAGAGCTCAGGAAGTGTTAAACAAGGCACTGGTGAGACCTCATCTGGAATACTGTGTGCAGTTCTGATCTCCCATGTTTAAGAAAGATGAATTCAAACTGGAACAGATGCAGAGAAGGGCTACTAAGACTTTCAGTACAGGCCAGCTTGTCCTTCACCTCTTCACTCAAGCCCCAGGTGTAACTGGGCCACCTCATTCCATTCCACATCTGTCTCCAGTCATGAAAAGCGAACAGGATATTGGATGGTGGATCCCTGCCCTTGCCAAAATTTCTGTAGTGCTGCTTCCCAGGTACAGAGTTAATAATTAGAATTAAATTAAATTAATAGAAACTGCTTGCAAAAGAGCACCCCATTGGTCAGAACTGGGTTGCTCTGCTGCAAGAGGGGCAAAGCCTAGTCCAGTGCTTCTCCTGTCTCACCACCAGTTCCACTTTTGCCTGATCCATTGAATGTGTGCAAGGATAAAGTAAAAAAAGCAAATGGCACTGATTCAAAAATCCCCTCAATTTCTGGCATTTGCCATCAAAGTGCTCCTTCCAGTAGGAGGACTGCAGGATCTTGCTTGGATGAGAGAGGCCCTCCCTGAGAGCAAGCAAGTAATTCTTGGAGGGACCACACTTCTGCTGCAGGCTAAGCCACTTGGGTATGCAATGCTAGATTGTCAGTCTGGAGCAGGTTAACTTGTTCCTGTGGGTCTAATGCCACACTGGGACCGATGGGTAGTGACAAGCCCATCTCCTCCATTGCGGTACTGCGAGAAGCGGGGACCCAAACTAACTAATGGTCAGAGCAGGCGTCAGGAGGCAAGCCAAGTGTCAGAGCCAGATACAGAGTCAGAAGTTAGTAGCCAGAAGATGAGATTGGGTCAGAGCTGGAACTGATAGCCAATTGTTAGAAAAGGAGTGTAGGGACAGCAGTCAGAAAGAAGACAAGGATCAGGCATGGAGCAATGCAGAAACAGAAGGTAAGTGCAGGAACAGAACTGGAGCAGAGCAGGAACTGGGAATGGGTTGGATGCATATCTTAGGGAAGGGTGAGAGCGGGATCTGACCTGGCAGCAGCATACATTCTGCTTGGTTGCTTGGACAGCCCACCCTGGTCACTTCCGGGCTTACGTAATGGGCATGAGCCAATTGGGCGTTCTGATAGGACTTCCTGGGGGGGTCTGACCTTCCAGGATTTGTGAGGTGGTGTTTCATCTGTCTCTCTTTGTGGAGATGAGGGAGTGTCAGGCCTCAGGGTCCCCACCATCCCAGGTTCTAGACCCACTGAAACTGAGAACCTGCACCTTCAGATCTTTCCAGGTAGATCCCTATGTTAGAGTCCACTGGTAGGAGCTCCCTAGCATCAATGTGTTGAAGTCCTCTTTGAATATTGGCTCACAGATGAATTTCAAAGCGAACCCCTATTTTGAGAGGTACTTCCGGATTCCCACTGGAACTGATATAGTAAAGAATTTAAAATGAATTGTGGTGCGCTGAAATAAGAGATCAAGAACAAATCTTTAAATGAATGGGGGTGGGGGAAGGAGTATAAAGAGAGAATTTTTGTCTTTCACTGATCTGCACCTGCAGACTCCATGCAAGAATGTGAACACCAAGAGTCAAAAAGGAATCTAAAACAGAATGAGAAGTCTAAATAACTTAGTTATGTTCAGTGTAGAAGTGACCTGAAGTAAAGATTAGACCAAACATGAAGAACTGTTGACTGTTAGCTGAAGACTTTGAAGTATGAAGATGTGGAACTTGAGTGACTATTTTTAGAGTCCATAATGAATCTGCTACTGTGAATCTTTTGTTTCTGTTTTGCCAGTGCAAGTTGACTGTTAATGGATTAAAAGTATTCTGTTTAGAAGAAAAACTTAAAAGGACGTATCAGTAGATTAAAGGAAATTTTAATAACACTGATGCCTTCTCTGAATTGAAGCCTGTTTTACTGCCTGGTACAATTACTTGAACACCTTGGTTTATTCCATTGATGTGATCCCCTCATACTATTTCACAGAAACATTTTTATGTTCTCTTTGAATAAATTGATGCATTATTTTTGTACTAATGGGTTTAAAGACAAAAGAAACATTTCATTATGACTTTTTGCAATAACTATGTCTGACTTTCCTTTAAGAAGCATGAATAAATGCTTATTTCGTAAACAAGTTGACATTCGCTAATTTCACTGTATTTCTGACAT
This sequence comes from Chelonoidis abingdonii, assembly GCF_003597395.2. Taxonomy (NCBI): domain Eukaryota; kingdom Metazoa; phylum Chordata; order Testudines; family Testudinidae; genus Chelonoidis; species Chelonoidis abingdonii. The sequence goes on from NC_133772.1 coordinate 55,723,201, forward strand.
GCTGTTTTGTTCTTATTTTTGTAGAGAAGGTATGGATACAGATAAAGATGACCAACATGGAAGGTACTGTTACACTATTACTAAAATGTGCATTCCAAGAGATTTAATTAGAGTCTAGATCCTTAGGGGTGAACTCTTTCATTTGTGTGGCATATCACTGATGTCACAGGGGCTGGGCTCCATGTGGGTCTGAGAATTTGCAGGATCAGGGCTTAATGTTAAAGCTAGAATAGAAAGTAGCATGAAACTTGCTGTGAAAACCTACTGTAAATAAAAATCCTTTCGAAATTCAATTTAACTCAGTATGACCCCCCAAAATATTGTTGTAACTAAAGACCAACAGCTATTTAGTGTATACAAAAGGAATTATTAGAAAATTATGTAGAAAATAATGGCAATAAATCTGTCACTTTGTAATTTAATTTCTTCCTCATCAGGTTGGAATATACGGACCAACAAGGCAGAATAAAAAATGCAAGGTAAACTATTTTATTTCTTAACTAACTTACTGAAAAAAGACAATATTCTAGTTTTCCTGTCATGTTAGGGACCTCGTGCACCAAAGTAAAAGCTTATGTTTGGTTTTTTTTCTGTTTGGCTTTTCTATCTGTTTTAAGTTTTGAAGATTTGTTCTTTTATGAACTGCATGCAGTTTTGTTAAAATACTAATATGGTATATTTTTATTGGAAATATGTAGTTAAAAAGCAATTCCCCTTAACATTAAATACAAATAGCATGGCTTACTCCATTTACACTGAACCAAAAGCACTGCATGCTATAAGTGTTATAGCATTACCAGGCTGTAAAGTGCTACAGTACATGTAGCACAATTGGAGGATTGGGCCTAGACAAATTGGAGGATTGGGCCAAAAGAAATCTGATGAGGTTCAACAAGGACAAGTGCAGAGTCCTGCACTTACGAAAGAAGAATCCCATGTGCTGCTACAGGCTGGGGACTGGCTCAGCAGCAGTTCTGCAGAAAAGGACCTGGAGATTACAGTGGATGAGAAGCTGGATATGAGTCAGCAGTGTGCCTTTGTTGCCAAGAAGGCCAGTGGCATATTGGGCTGTATTAGTAGGAGCATTGCCAGCAGATCGAGGGAAGTGATTCCCCTCTATTTGACACTGGTGAGGCGCACCTGGAGTATTGCGTCCAGTTTTGGTCCCCTCACTACAGAAGGGATGTGGACAAACTGGAGAGAGCCCTGCAGAGGGCAACAAAAATGATTAGGGGGCTGGGGCACATGACTTACGAGGAGAAGCTGAGGGAACTGAAGTTATTTAGTCTGAAGAAGAGAAAAGTGAGGGGAGATTTGATAGCAGCCTTCAACTACCTGAAGTGGGGCTCCAAAGAGGATGGAGCTAGGCTGTTCTCAGTGGTGGCAGATGCCAGTACAAGAAACAGTGGTCTCAAGTTGCAGTGGGGAGGTCTAGATTGACTATTAGGAAATGCTATTTCACTAGGAGGGTGGTGAATCACTGAAATGGGTTACCTAGGGAGGTGGTGGAATCTCCATCCTTAGAGGTTTTTAAGGCCCAGTTTGAGAAAGCCCTGGCTGGGATGATTTAGTTGGGAATTGGTCCTGCTTTGAGCGGGGGATTGAACTAGATGACTTCCTGAGGTCTCTTCCAACCCTAATATTCTATGATTCTATCATTCTATGTAATATATACAGAACAAACAAAAAGGCCACTTTGAATTTGAACATATAATGTCAAAATGATGATCTGATACTCCTCACAGTTTTTCTAACCAATAGGAAAAGCCCAGTTTAAATCTGTTTTCCAAAATATTTTTAACAGTAATTTATAGAATGAAATAGGAAACCGATTTACATAAAGCACATGCTTCAGTACAGAATTTGAATATTATAGTGAATTATAATATTCTTTGGCATAAATTGTTATCTCATCCAGTTCTGTACACACTGGTACTTAATGCATCTATGATCTTGAGCTTGATTTTTACATAATTCCTGTAGTACCTCAGTAGATGTGCTCAGATACCAAGGCAGCCGTATAAAAACCTGAAGATAGATAGAACCTGCTTATCAGATAATTTCAGTATTTATTGTAAATAAGGTAGCATTCAGTGCTGCCTGTGATATGAGTATCCGATGCTAAATTAGGGCCCCATCCTGCCACCTTTATTCCCATGAATAATTCTTATTCACACAAGTAATTAACTTTTAATATTCACTTCAGTGGGACTACTTTTGTGTGTGTGGCCTTATGAATAAGGGGTGCAGGCTGGGCCTTGTAGTCTACTACTTTAAAATCAGTTGTTTTTTATTTTTTCTGACCATTTGAAACTTCATTAAGCTATTAAATCTTAATTTTTTGTTATTGCTTAGAGAGGCTCATAGCCAGATTGAAAAAAGACGTCGAGATAAAATGAACAGTTTTATTGATGAATTGGCATCTTTGGTACCAACGTGCAATGCTATGTCCCGAAAGCTAGATAAACTTACTGTACTAAGAATGGCTGTTCAGCATATGAAAACATTACGAGGTGAGTTAAAAAAATTCTTATCTTTTTTCTTCATTGAGCTATGAGGTATGTTCTGGTCTAGAGCTTATGAACTGAGAACATGGTTCATATGTGTTAGCATGGACAACACTGTTCCTTCTGCAGAATTCCTTATTTATATTGGATTACTCATGCTCTTGTCAGACATAATCTCTGTGAAGGATGATAGAATAGTAGAATCCTGGCATAAATTGACTCTGCTTTGACAGCATTCATTTAAATCAGCTTTGAGACCAAAAGCAGTCTGAAATTGGCTTGCTAATTAATGCAATGTAAGATTGCAGTTAAACAATGTGGAAGACAGGCAACATAAAGGCAAGTTTTCTACATGAAAGGTAACTCACCCATGTGCATAATGCATAGTGTAGGGAGGAAAAATCCATCCCCAAAACCCAGGATCAGTGTAGAGAAGAGTATCATCTGTAATGATGCTTCTCAAAGCTGGTCTGCTGCTTGTTCAGGGAAAGCCCCTGGTGGTCTGGACCAGTTTGTTTACCTGCTGCATCCACAAGTTCGGCCGATCGCAGCTCCCACTGGCCGCGGTTCTCTGCTCTAGGCCAATGGGGGCTGCAGGAAGTGGCACAGGCCAAGGGATGTGCTGGCTGCCCTTCCCGCAGCCCCCATTGGCCTGGAGTGGTGAACCGCAGCCAGTGGGAGCCGCGATTGGCTGAATCTGCAGACACAGCAGGTAAACAAACCGGCCCGGACCACCAGGGGCTTTCCCTGCACAAGCGGTAGCCCGACTTTGAGAAGCACTGATCTGTAAGATGGTTTACTGCCATTTCCTGCTCTTTCATATCACAGAAATGGGCTGCTAGGGTCTCTGGATCCATTTAATCATAGATCCAGTAGATCCTCACTCAGATCAACCCATTCTTGTTTATGCAGGCCGGCACAGAGACCCCTCTGTAACACACAGACTGTGCCCTCCAGAACTTAATTTGTTGCTGAAGCTCTTATGGCAGCTTTCTGCATCTGGGTGAATTTCAGCTGTAAAGTATATTTTATTATATATATTTAACCAGAAAAAACAGGACTACAAAATGCTACAAGTATAAAATATTAAGGTTAAGATTTCTGTAGGAGCGTTACCTTTTGAATTTTGAGATTTGTGTGGTTAACTTTTTAACTGTAGTTTTATAAAAACAAGTATTTAACATTTAACATCTCTGTTTTGTTAAAAAAACAAAACAAAAAAAACCTCCAAAGACCAGGAGAGAGGGAGAAGAAAAAATAAATGCTAAAGTTCTGTAAAATGGAAACCATATACAACTAACGAGCTTTTCAGTGGAATAGGTTCCTCAAACCACCCCATGGTAACTATCGATGTTAATGTATTTACTGAACAGTATGGTCATGTAAAGTACTACAAATGAGAACGACTCACTAGAAATTTAGCACTATATGCACGAAAACAATTTATAGATGATTTTTTATTTTGAAAAACTAATTTGAAGACAGTTCTTCAGAGATGTCTAGCTACATGATTAACTGTTTGAATTATCCATGCACAAGATCTAGATAATTTTTAATCAGGAAAGCACACATTAATTCAGTGCTGTGCTAACTCGGACAGCTGACCAGCTCTTTTGGCCAAACTTTAAAAGAAATAGTAATTTAGTTGAGATTGTATGGATATCTTTAACCCAAAAGAACAATTTTGGAGATAATTAATGGCAGCTCAAAACAAGGTTACATAGAGACTTTCATAACAGGACCCTAACTATAGCATTCGCTGTCTATTTTTATTAATTTACAAGATTGGCCTGCTTTTCTCTGAGGATGGAGAGAAAAACAGTCTTTTGGCATTTAAGTATTGTATATAAACAGTTAGTATGGGTTTTACTGCAGAAATGTTACAGAGTGAAACTAAGTTAATGAAAATATATCTATTTATAGATAGATATAGATATAGATAGATAGATATAGATTTCAGCTATTTAACTGTAGATATATATAGTACCATAACTATGCAGGTTACTTTCATAAGAATTGGATTGAGATCACCAATTCGTTTCACATAGGCCGCTGAGTAGCCATCAGATAATAATGACTTTCAGCCACTGTTGACTAGAGTCTACATGCAAGAAATTATTAAAAATGGAAAACATCAGTCCCTTTAGTAATGTCACAGTTTTTGTTCTGTTGTGGAGAGCACGCTTGGACAGGGCATAGCACAACATTTGGAAAACATGTTTGCATGAAGGCGAATATTTTTATTCCTTAAAGCAACAGATCTCAAACTGTGGATCAGGACCCCAAAGTGGGTTGCGTCCCCATTTTAATGGGGTCGCCAGGGTTGGCTTAGACTTGCTGGGACCTGTGGCCAAAGCCCGAGCCCCACTACCCACGGCTGAAGCCCAAGTCCAAGTGCCTGGGGCCAAAGCCGAAGCCTAATGGCTTCGGCTCTGGGCAGCGGGGCTCAGGTTACAGGCCCCCTTCCTGGAGCTGAAGCCCTTGGGTTTCAGCTTTGCCTCTTTCCCCCACCTCTCTCCGCCCTGCCCCCCAAACTGGGGCAGCCAGGCTCGGGCAAGCTCAGCCCCCACTCCTGGGATTGTGTAGTAATTTTTGTTGTCAGAAGGGGGTCACGGTGCACTGAAGTTTGAGAAACCCTGCCTTAAAGAGTTATTAATGTTTGGAATTACTGCCTGTTCTTGTCTTCAGTGTGTACTTCCCAGCCAGTGTTCATTCTTTCCTGAGTTGTCTTCAGCTGGGTTCCACTTGTGTAAAGGATACTTGCAATTAGAACACAGCTGGAAAAAAAACATGGTAGGGAGCATCAAAAGGCATGGAAGAAAAAGTGTTTGTAATCAAGAGTATATTTACATATAATAAATGGATGTATATTAAGTTTATTTACATGGGGTAGTCACTCTTTTCTTTTTTCTTAAAGGTGCCACAAACCCATATACAGAAGCAAACTACAAACCTGCTTTTCTGTCAGATGATGAATTAAAACATCTTATTCTCAGGGTATGTTTCAACTTAAAAATGCTAAATTTAAAACTTTTTGGTTGTAAAATATTTATGAATTTAATTCTCATGAAGGGAAAGACCCCAATAATTATGTCTTTAGCCAGACCCATGGTGCAACTTGAGACAGATAGTCTTGATTTTAAAGATGATGAACTCCTTCAACTCCACTTTGAAGTCAGTGGAACTTGAGAGGATGCTCAATACCTGAAAGTCAAGCCACAGGTATCAAGCTGGGCACCTAAAAATCGAGGGACCAAAAAATAAGTGACCAGTTCAAAATATTTTCACACAAAAGCATTTTGACATAAAAGCACTTTACCATCTAGTCATTAGGATTTTCAGTTGTTGGGTTAATTAAGTTAGAAGTAAATAAATGAACACCATTGTTTTCAGATCTTTTCTTATTGGCTCATGGCCCCGATCATTTGATACAATTTTCAGTGTATAATCAGTTGATGCATAAAAGTCATAACTAAGATTGGTGAGGAAACATTATAGGTGTATTTAAACTGATTGTAAAAATAAAATCTATATACTTTATCAGCACTACAAAAACATAAGCTATAGCCTTTTTGTTCCAATACTTAAGCAAAGACTTAAAAATTGATTTAATAGGCTTTCAGTGCTTCACAAATCTCATTTAAATGACCAACTAGAATATATGCAGGATTGAGTTATTTAAATGGTTCTGTGATTTATATGAATTTACAAAGTTAGGGCCTGATCCCCACAAATGCTCATGTACATGATGTCCGTTGAAGTAAGTGGAATTACTCACATGCATAGAAATGTCTGCAAGATCTGGGCCATACTTAGTTTCCAAAAGAAGTCAAATAAATTTAAAATGAAATAAACATAGGTCAAACACAAGAAGATTAGTTATTGATTTTTTTTTAAATTAATTTAAGGAATTACTTAGTGTACAACTATAATATTACATGAGAAGATGTGAGCTTTTACTACTACTGAAATTGTCTTTAAATTCTTGTCATTAAGGAAAGTAGTGCCAAAAATTCTAGTGCAAAAAGATTTTTAAGCTTTTATCATAATGTCATACTTTGCTAATTCAATTATTTCTATAGATGTAACTATATTAATGTTAATATAGAAATCCTACCGTGTGACAAAGGTACCTAAATGCTTAAAAAATGTAATTGTCTTTTTAAAATAATACAAATATCTTTCCTAATTAGGCAGCAGATGGATTTCTGTTTGTTGTGGGCTGTGACAGAGGGAAGATATTGTTTGTTTCAGAATCTGTCTTCAAGATCCTCAACTACAGTCAGGTATTGTTCTGTACCTTTGGAATTAATAATGGACAGGCCTCGAGATTGAAAGGTTTTATTTGGATACACATCTAAACTTTGGAGTATTCATCTGAAATGTCAATGTTTGAGTCTAGAATTATTCCAGAAACACGCCAACTCGCAAGATTTACAACATTTTCTGATTTTTGCTGTATTGGAAAAAAACTTCTTTTGGTAATACTGCTTCTGGTTTCAGCTGCACCAGAAAGTGCGGAGGAACATTTACTCTACTTCACCACTTACAAAACTATTGGGGTTTTTTGTTTCGCCTCTAAAAAGGCTTGGGATAACATTATCAAAAGTGCCTAAGTGACTTGGGCTCTTAGGTAAATTTTGAAAGTGGTACCTAGGCTCTTACGTCAGTTGGACACTTTTGAAAATTGTACTCTTGTTGTGGAAAATGTTTCCATTTAGTTCCTGTTTTATCTAACTTGATTGCCCTTCCCTTCTTGTTAATTAAGTAAAGTCACATAACGTTTGTACTGAGAGTCAACTTTTGCCATCAGGCAACAGGAACGCTCTATGTAAACAATGTTGCATTTAAATCAGTTTACCAACAAATCAAAATGCATTTGTGTTGATAGTAGCTGGATATGGGGGAAAATGCCAGTATTATATGCGTAGATGTTCTTGGGACCAGTGCAAGGGAGAATGATTTAAATATGAGTGAGATTTGACAAGATGAGGAATCTGAGCAAAGTAGAAATTACTCTTATGCTACTATCTAACAGGTCAAGCTATATTGAAAAATAATCTACATAATCATACCAAAGTCAGGTTTAATGTACACTTAACACAAGGCTTGACTTTTACCAAACCTCTTGTTATGATACTACCATATCCTTAATTTTCTGTACCCTCTTCTCCATCATTAAAATTCTAAGAACTTCAAAACTAAATTAAAAAAAATATTCTTTTGGCCAGCCTTTCATTCAGGGTACATATTTTAAAAGCTTTGGGAGATATGATGATGTTTTAGTTGTGATTTGACAATGAATATTTGATATATAATTGGGAATAAACCTTTCCAGGGGGAAAAAGAGGCCCAAACTTTGACTGTAATAGACTGAACAGGCTGTCATTGTAGATTGACTGACATACTAAGTGACTCTTTAAAATGTAAGCAATATTTCCTAAATTTTAACATGTTTATTTTTAATTTCTGATTTAATATTCCATATCTTTTTTTTAGCAGGGAGGGATAGTTCAGTGGTTTGAGCCTTGGTCTGCTAAACCCGGGGTTGTGAGTTCAATCCCTGAGGGGGCCATTATGGGGAACTGGGGTAAAAAATCTGGGGATTGGTCCTGCTTTGAGCTGGGGGTTCGACTAGATGACTTCCTGAGGTCCCTTCCAACCCTAATATTCTGTGACATCTACAGAATGATCTGATTGGTCAGAGTTTGTTTGACTACCTTCATCCTAAGGATATTGCAAAAGTTAAGGAGCAGCTCTCTTCTTCTGATACTGCACCACGAGAAAGGCTCATAGATGCAAAAAGTGAGTATTTCTTTCCTTGAAATGTTTGTGCATCTTAAACTTATATATTTTTATCATCTTTTTTTTTAATACCAGATACATCAATTAAATGCTAGTTAATACTGTTCACTTCCATAATGCCTTCCAATTAAGGATCTCAAACTATTAACATTTACAAGTACTAATGAATTAATTTGTACAAATGGATTTGTCATGGTACAAAACCTCACTCTGAACCTTAGCATCCAAGAGATGCGGTACCAGCATGAATTCCTCTAAGCTTGATTACCAGCTTAGAACCTGTAGCGCTGCCACCAACCAGGCATTACAGTGCCTGGTACACTCTGGTCCCCCCAAAACCTTGCCCGGGGAACCCCAAGACCCAGACCGGCTGGATCTTAACACAAGGAAAGTAAACCCTTTCCCCCACCGTTGCCTCTCCCAGGCTTCCCCTCCCTGGGTTACCCTGGAAGATTAC
>NC_133772.1:55732589-55736423 GCF_003597395.2 Chelonoidis abingdonii
ACCAAATTCTAACAGCACACACAGAAACTTCCCTCCCTCAAGATTTGAAAGTATCCTGTCTCCTGATTGGTCCTCTGGTCAGGTGACAGCCAGGCTTACTGAACTTGTTAACCCTTTACAGTCAAAGAGATATAAAGTACTTCTGTGCTATTAACTTTTCTTGTCTGTTTATGACAGGATTAATGAATATTTTCTCCATTTTACAAATGGAGAGACTGAGTTACAGAGAGGTCAAGTGTCTTGCACAAGGTCATACAAGAAGTCTTTTTAGTAGAGCCAGGAATAGAATCTAGATCTCCAGACTTCCTTTCCTGTTGTTTTAACTACAAGACCATTCTTCTGCAAGCATTGCAACAAAATGGGAAATGACTGCCTAGGAAGGAGTACTGTAGAAAGGGATCTCGAGGTCATAGTGGATCACAAGCTAAATATGAGTCAACAGTGTAACACTGTTGCAAAAAAAAGCAAACATAATTCTGGGATGTATTAGCAGGAGTATTGTAAGCAAGACACAAGAAGTAATTCTTCCGCTCCACTCCACGCTGATTAGGCCTCAACTGGAGTATTGTGTCCAGTTCTGGGCACCACATTTCAGGAAGGATGTTGACAAATTGGAGAAAATCCAGAGAAGAGCAACATAAATGATTAAAGGTCTAGAAAAACATGACTTATGAGGGAAGATTGAAAAAATTGGGTTTGTTTTGTCTGAGAAGAGAAGACTTTAGAGGGGACATGATAACAGTTTTCAAGTACATAAAAGGTCATTGCAAGGAGGAGGGAGAAAAATTGTTCTCCTTAACCTCTGAGGATAGGACAAGAAGCAGTGGGCTTAAATTGCAGCAAGAGTGATTTAGATTGGACATTAGGAAAAACTCCCGAACTGTCATGGTGATTAAGCACTGGAATAAATTGCCTTCAGAGGTTGTAGAATCTCCGTCACTGGAGATTTGTAAGAGCAGGTTAGACAAACACCTTTGAAGGATGGTCTAGATAATGCTTAGTCCTGTCATGAGTGCAGGGGACTGGACTAGATGACCTCTTGAGGTCCCTTCCAGTCCTACAATTCTATGATTCTATGATGCAGGTCATTATTAATCTTTGTGACAGACCTCTCAAAGGGTTTGTGGGGGGGATGCGGTGATTGGGAAACTGTTAGCATCAATCCTCATTAAAATAGATCTTGCAGTCAGTATGATCTTGATGATATTGAGCCTAAGATTTTCTTTTTCTTAAATCTGTTCACATTATCTGTTAGGTACAGGAGCCTTTAACCAACTTGTTCGTGGTCTAAATGCTAGCTTAAAATGTAGCATCGAATAACTCCAGAAAAAGAGAGAAATGCATATTCAAGGAAATGAATTCATTGTCACTAAGGCCTTGTTTTTGCTAAGAAAAACAATGTGTTTTTACCACATGTTGGTAAACTTCAGTTAACTAACATGAGGTAAAATCCTAAAGAAGACAAGGCAATCTGTAGTTATCACTTGAGTTAGCAGGTCGAGTTGAACCCTATGGTAGAAACTAGAGTTCACTTGAACTTGCCAACACATGTAAAAACTACAAACTACATTGTCTTTACTAGGATTTTATCCCTTGTTAGTTAACTGGAAGTAAGAACACACCCTTCATCCTACTGAAGAAGCACCCCGTGTATGAGGCTAGGGTGATGTAATTAAACAGTGTGGATGACTTGTTTGTTCCTTGTTGACTGGAAGTCCTTTTTAAGGGGGAATGTATTCTGGAGTAATCCTGAAACAACTCTGTGGCAGGGAGTAAGGAATATTTCAAAGTTTCTGTATCTTTTTTAAAGGACTTGTGACTTTTGGAGTGACTTATTCCTTGGGAAGAGAAAGAAACTGACAATATAAATAACATATATCCAACTTAGATAGTATAGTCAGATAATATATGAGTTTTATACAGTTAAAGGTACCTGAATTGAGTGAACTTTGTGATTGGCTATATTGCTGTAAAAACAGTGAGTTAGGAAGCTACTACTAGCCCTGGCTGTCATCTTTTGTAGATTGGAAATCCTTGTAATGGAAGAATGGCAGAAAGCTGCAGCTTCTTGCACTTGGCAGAGTAGTGTGAACTTTGACCCTAGGCCTATGGCTTTTTGGGATAAGTAGTTTTATAACCAGGTTACCATTTTGTTTTAAAATGTTGTGATCTGGTTAACTTTTAAGAAAGTTGTTTTATTAAGCAAATTTTCCTATTTAAAGTGGTGATCTAATCTCTTGGCAACACATGCAAGTTCATTAGGGTGGTTTCTGAGGATGGGAAATTAATAGTGTGCAAATTATCTTTGTGTATTCAGTTGTGGTGCTTTACACACGCAAAATTGCAGCTGTAAATTTAGAAGCCACTTATGAAAATTTGACCAAGTAAGTCTGTTTCTCGCAAGCACATGTATAAATAACTTCTGTGGTTGCAGGATCAAGGCCAATTATTTTTGTGAGGCACAAAGATGTTCATATGCTTAAATGTTTGCAGGAACATGCTGATCCATTGAAAGTATCATATATCTTGAGTATTTAGAGAGAGAGAGAGATTTTGAAATCATTTAAATGTATCTGTTACTGTGTACATCATATACCACTTTAATGCCACATTTATATATAAAAACATGACAAAGTATGAGCTCATAATTTGCTTTTTTTGTGACGTGTCAAGTTTCCAAGTTCCTGGGGTAGCCACTAACAGTAACCTGGGATTAACAGTATACACTGGAAAACATCTGAACACCATATATACTGTTAACATCTCACATTATCAGGATCTTGGCCCATGCATTATTTTGAAGTCTGAGTGCCAGGAACTCTAAGGGCCAGATTCAGCCTTGGTGTAAGCAGACACAACTCCAGTGACATTAATAAAGTTAAGCCTGCACCAAGTTCTCAAGTAAGGAATCCCAAATGCCATACATATCTTGTAAGTTTACCACAGGCCCTATTAATGATTTGTAGTGTCTCGGCCAACTGCACAGTTATAGAGTTCTAAGGAATCACAAAATCTATTGCCAGGATAATGTAGGTTTTTACAACAATTCTCAGACTTTCATATTTGGGACCCCTTAATTCTAGGTTGGTGTTCCTATACCCAGTGTGGCCAACCAGGTTGGTTGGTTGTTTGCTTATTTATTTATCTATGCTGTCTGCTTGGCTGGTTAACACATCTTTTAAAAAATAAGAAACATACAGCAACAAAATAGCCCTTCTTAACTTCTGAAGGAGCAAGAAATGTTTGTGTCATCTCTATGTGAATCCCAGGAAGTCAGCATTGGATATAATCTGATCATTAAAAATCAATTTGAGATGCCATGAAATTTTCTGAGCACATTACTCTCCCCTCAAAGACATTACTAAAATAACTGGAGAGTTGAGAATGTAGTTTAATTAATTTTAGTAAAGACAATGTTTACTGAGTTTAATTTTTTGTTTCATGCAGCTGGACTTCCAGTTAAAACAGATATAACACCTGGGCCATCAAGACTTTGTTCTGGAGCAAGACGTTCCTTCTTTTGTAGGATGAAATGCAACAGACCTTCAGTGAAAGTAGAAGACAAGGATTTTCCTTCCACCTGCTCAAAGAAAAAAGGTAATGTTCTTCTTCGAGTGCTTGCTCATATCCATTCCAGTTAGGTGTGCGCGCGCCGCGTGCACGTTCGTCGGAGAAACTTTTACCCTAGCAACACTTGGTGGGCCGGCAGGTTGCCCCCTGGAGTGGCGCCACTATGGTGCCTGATATATACCCCTGCCGACCCAACCGCTCGTCAGTTCCTTCTTGCCGCCCGTGTCGGTCGTTGGAACAGTGGAGCGCAGCTTAGCTGACCTC
>NC_133772.1:55737628-55738915 GCF_003597395.2 Chelonoidis abingdonii
GATGGACTCTCGCCTAAAAGAACTTTTGATGGAGGCAGCTCTAACTCCTCCATCCTCGGCACCGCCTCTGGCACCGGGAACAAGTGCTTCGTCTGTTCCTGCACCAGCGAAGACTCCTTGGCACCACCCATCACCGGCCCAGTCTTCCAGCCGGCGCCGCTCACTCTCCCTGAGGAGCAAGAAACACAAGGCTCCTGCGGTACTTTCAGCTACACCGCAGTTAGAGCGCAGCTCCAGGTCGGACCGCCCAGCACCTCCAACTGCCGCGGCACCACCTGCTCCTACATCGTTGATTCCGGCCTCTCAGGAGCCGTCGAGTCCGGTGCCAACCAGCTCCCCGGCCCACGCTGTGGTAGAGCTCGTCATACCGTCCACGCCGGAGACTTTCTTCACGGCGCGGGACCTCATCGCTCTTACAGAGCCTGAGCTGCCTCAACCCCCGGCACCGCCAGTGCGGGTCATTCAGTCGCTGGGCAAACGTGCCATGGTGCGACCATCATCCCTGGGCACCAAGGAGCTCCGCCGATCTTGTTCGGGATCCCGTGAACGTTCCCAGCTCCGGCACCGATCGCGATCCCGGCACCGCTCACGATCCAGATGCCGCTCGCAGTCCCGGCACCATTCTCCATCCCGGTGCCGGTCGCACTCGCGGCACCAGACGAGGTCCCGGTCCCCGTCGTACTGTTGCCACCGCTCCAGATCCCGGCACCACCAAACCTCTCGTAGCCGATCCAGGCATGATGATGTTCGGCACCGGTCGACCTCCCAGCACCACGCTGGTCATAGGTCCCGGTCCCGCTCTCCACACCGCCACGGCTCCCAGTACCATTCGCCGGCACCGCACAGGGACAGCTACTGTGGATGCAGAGATCTGGTCCAGTCTGCTTCAGCTCCCCCGTGGCCGTCCCGTCACCCGTCCGCTTCTTCATATGCGGACAGCGCCTCCTATGGGGGATCGGACACTCAGGCCCATCAGGACCAGGGGCCACCGCAGTGGTCTTTTTGGACACCTACCACCAAGCCCAGGGTGAACCAACAGGCCCATCACGCTCTGGTCATTCCGAACACCGGGCACCTGAGGCCACACTCAGTAGACTCCCCCCACCCACTGATACGGAGGCAAGTGCTATACAGGCTCCAGAACAACATGATGTTCCGGAGGCGGAGGTCCACCAGGATGAAGCATCTGTCCAGGACCCGCTTGTCCCAGGGTTGTCATCGTCATCTTCCCTGGATGAGGCGGTAGCGGGCACATCCTCGTCGGGACCTCCCCCTATTGATCTGCGG
>NC_133772.1:55743124-55906121 GCF_003597395.2 Chelonoidis abingdonii
TGGAATGGATATGAGCAAGCACTCGAAGAAGAAAAGACGGTTACTCACCTTTGTAACTGTTGTTCTTCGAGATGTGTTGCTCATATCCATTCCACACCCGCCCTCCTTCCCCACTGTCGGAGTAGCCGGCAAGAAGGAACTGAGGTCCGGTCGGGCTGGCAGGGGTGTATATCAGGCGCCATAGCGGCGCCACTCCAGGGGGCGACCTGCCGGCCCACCGAGTGTTGCTAGGGTAAAAGTTTCTCCAACGAACGTGCACGCGCTGCGTGCACATCTAACTGGAATGGATATGAGCAACACATCTCGAAGAACAGTAGTTACAAAGGTGAGTAACCGTCTTTTTGTACATTTTATCAAATATAATGGTGGTTTTACAGTTATTTTCTCTGTACTTTTGCTATATGAAACACCTCCCAGAGCAACAAGAGTAACTGTTAGATTAAAAACAAAACAACCTTCAGTTAATTATAAAGAATTTCTGAATAGAGCTGCTCTGTGTTTAGTGCAATCATCACTGTTGCGACTGTGTAAAGGTTTGTCTGTTACTCTCATGTTCTCTTTGTAGCTCCCTAAAAGTAGGTGTCCTAAAGTTATGTGTGCTGAAAAAGCAATTTTTTTTAGTGGATAAGGCAAAATTCTGCTCTCTGAAGCATGCATGGCTTTAGTTGAAATCGATGGTAGTGTGTGCAATTACTTGGGGGTCTGAATTTAACTGTAAGCCCTAAGCTTCAAAGTTAATGGTTCTTAAGTACCTAGGAATAGATTCACAAAGGTACTCGTGTGCCTAGTTGTCTCTTTGGATGCCTAAATCCAACATTTAGGCACCACTGACATTCTCGAAACCACTATTCAGCAGCTGCCTAACACTATAGGCGTCTAAAGTCCCCATGGCAACCCAAGTTTCCTGTGATAGGCATGTTCAAAGCTGCCTGAGTCTTGATGCTGCCAACAGCTAACAGGCTGGTTAGAGCCCTCACTTATCCCTCAGCATCAGGGGCATTGTCAAACTAAGTGTTGCCCTGGACAGCATCCCAGTAGGGCCCAAACCAGTAGGCATGCTCAGGTTCACACATACTTTCCTTGGATAAGGTCATGGAATGGGCCAATGGCAAAAGCAGAAGTAGAACCCATATATTCTGTTACTCTGTCTCATGCACTGATGATTTTGCCTCAGTGTGAATGTGATCTCCAGCCAAATGCATCATGCGAAAATATTCAGTATACCTGTCTTCAATTAATATTAGGGCTGGCATCATAATAGGGCTGATGATTAATTGCAATTAACTCACTCAATTAACTCAAAAAAAGAATAGTTATTAAAAAAATTGTGATTAATTGCAGTTTTAATTGCACTATTAAACAATAGAATACCAATTGAAATGTATTAAATCTTTTGGATGTTTTTCTACATTTTCATATATATTGTATTCTGTGTTGTAATCGAAATAAAAATGTATATTTTATTACAAATATTTACACTGTAAAAATGATAAAATAAATCATCTTTTTCAGTTCACCTCATACCAGTACTATAGTGCAATCTCTTTGTCATGAAAGTGCAACTTACAAATGTAGATTTTTTTTTTTTTTAGTTACATTACAGCACTCAAAAACAAAACCATGTAAAACTTCAGAGCCTACAAGTCCAGTCAGTTCTACTTCTTGTTCAGCCAGTTGCTAAGACAAACAAGTTTGTTTTCATTTACAGGAGATAAATGCTGCCGCCTTCTTATTTACAAGGTCACCAGAAAGTGAGAACAGGTATTTGCATGGCACTTTTGTAGCTGGCATTGTAAGGTATTTATGTGCCAGATATGCAAAATATTAATATGCCCCTTCATGCTTCGACCACCATTCCAGAAGACATGCTTCCATGCTGATGACGTTCGTTAATTAAATTTGTGACTGAACTCCTTGGGGGAGAATTGTATGTCCCCTGCTCTATTTTATCTGCATTCTGCCATATTTTCATGTTATAGCAGTCTCAGATGATGACCCAGTCAGCACATGTTGTTTGTTTTAAGAATGCTTTCATGGCAGATTTGACAAAACGCAAAGAAGGTACCAATGTGATATTTCTGAAGATAGCTACAGCACTCGACCCGAGGTTTAAGAATCTGAACTGCCTTCCAAAATCTGAGAGGGATGAGGTGTGGAGCGTGCTTTCAGAAGTCTTTAAAAGAGCAACACTCCGATGCGGAAACTACAGAACCCGAACCACCAAAAAAGAAAATCAACTTTCTGCTGGTGACATCTGGCTCAGATAATGAAAACGAAAGTGCATCAGTCCGCACTGCTTTGGGATTCTTCTCGAGCAGAACCTGTCATCAGCATGGATGCATGTCCCCTGGAATAGTGGTTGAAGCATGAAGAGACATGAATCTTTAGAGCATCTGGCATTTAAGTATCTTGCAGTGCTGGCTGCAACAGTGCCATGAGAACGCATGTTCTCACTTTCAGGTGACATTGTAAACAAGAAGTGGGCAACATGTAAATATAACCAAACTTGTTTGTCTGAGTGATTGGCTGAACAAGAAGTAGCACTGAGTGGACTTGCAGGCTCTGGAGTTTTACATTGTTTTGTTTTTCAATGTAGTTTTTTTTTGTACATAATTCTACATTTGTAAGTTCAACTTTCATGATAAAGAGATTGCACTACAGTACTTGCATTAGGAGAATTGAAAAATACTATTTCTTTTGTTTTTTTATAAAGCGAGCACTATACACTTTGTATTCTGTGTTGTAATTGAAATCAATATATTTGAAAATGAAGAAAATATCAAAAAAATTTAAATAAATGGTATTCTATTATTGTTTAACAGTGCAATTAATCACGATTACATTTTTAATCTCTTGACAGCCCTAATTAATATATTTTTAAAGATGTGACAATATTAAATTGTTCTGTTGCAAAAGGTAACAGAAACTGTTTTCAATTAAAAACCTGTGTACAGAATGCCAGTATATATTCTGAAGGACATTGCCATGATATTCTCTTTTAATTGAAACCTCTCTTCTGTTATTTTGTAACCTCTGGAAATTTAAAACTTAAATATTTTACTTTCAGATTATATTTTCCTCCATACCTCTGCACACTGATTTGTTTTGTCCTATATAAGCTAAGAATTATTAATGAAAAAGCTCATTGTGTAAATTCTTAAAATTGCAACTTGTCATTTGCGGGAAAATGCAAAATTTATATGGACTGCAATTGTTGAACTATCAGACTGGGTTTCGATATTAGCAGTGATATCACAATGGTAAATTTCACACTAAACATTTGACTTGTCTCTAATATGCTGTGTGCATTGATATATACCTCTTCTGCATTAGTTTCTGAGTATGCAGCAACTTAGTTTTCCAAGATAGAAGGAGAAGCATTGCAAGTTAGCAGATCTGATTGAGGGCCAAATTTATCTGAAGGCAATGCTGATGATGTTAACCTTTTCTTTTATAGCAGACCGCAAAAGCTTTTGCACGATTCATAGCACAGGATATTTAAAAAGCTGGCCACCAACAAAAATGGGACTAGATGAAGACAATGAGCCAGATAATGAAGGCTGTAATTTAAGCTGTCTTGTTGCCATTGGACGGTTACATCCTCATGTAGTTCCTCAACCAGTCAATGGCGAGATCCGGGTTAAACCTACAGAATATGTCTCTCGACATGCAATAGATGGGAAGTTTGTTTTTGTAGATCAGAGGTAAGAATAAGTTTATAATTTTCTTGGTAACTGGAGTAATTGTATCATGCTACTTGCTACGTAGCCCGGTAAGATATTTGTTCACAAGAGAGCCATTGTATCAGTATGAAAATAAAATTGTAAATCATCACTCTACTGTTGTACTTTATAGATAGTACTAATCACAAACTACTTTCATGTACAGATAGTTCCAGTGGGATTGCATTATAAATTATTTATGCCCTCATATTATACACTACTGGCTCATTAACAAATCTAACCAAAGCAAACTTATATTGTACATTTTAAAAAACAGAATAATACAAGGGCTGGGAACCTTGGTTGCCACAAAGATGAATAAATTCAAAGATGAATTCTGCTCTGCAGATGCTTGACAGAATTTTCTATATGGAATGATCTAAGGAGATATACTATAATAATAGTTTATAAGTTAAAGCTTATGCTTAAAGTTAAGGATGTGCTTTAAAGTGCTCAGCTGAATTTGTGCCTTAATAGAGAATCTCTCATAAATGACTCTGATATAGAGTTTAAAAGATGAATAATCTGAAAGTATGTGAATCTTTGAAATGGAAACTATCTGCAATACTTCAGCAAAAATCACATAAACTAGTGATACCAGCAGTATGGTTTGGTTTTATTCCTTCTTAGGTTTTGGTTTCAGTGACCTAACAATGTAAAACTATTCGCGCACAAGTAATTTCCTTGCTAATGAACGGTAGTAGTAATGCAAGGAGTATTGTATTTTGAATTCAGTTCTCTGTGTTGTAAGGAGTATTTATAATGTAGAGTTTCTAAAGCAATACTTAGAAAAATTAGAGGACCATCTTGGAAGTTGCTGCACACTCTGGTCCTGATCCAGAAAAGAAGTTAAGCACAAGTTGAATCAGAATAAGGGTGCTCAGCACATTGCAAGATTCAGTCCTTAATCTGTAGTCTTGTGACATTCAGGAGTTTATTATTCTGCACAGGTATAGAGCAGTTTTAAAAAATACTTCCATCATGCATTAGGGTTTCTGTGCATGCATTGACTACAGGCTTAGGATATATATAGATCCTTGTTACTGGAATGTCAAACCCAGATATCCCTACACCTCTCTCCAAGCACTCCAGGATCTTGCTGTGTTACTTCTGAAGTTTTCTGATGAGGAAGTGAAAATAGGGTGACTTTGAAGAAAAAATTCTAGTGAAACAAAAGCCTTGTAAAATGTCACACATTCCTATATTCCTGTCTGATTATAGTGGTACTAAAGGTGTAAAGTCAGGTATCTCAGTGCTAAATCAGTAAAATGTATCCGTCATATCTCCTCTTTACTTTTTCTGGTGTTTTTTTTCATTCTCAGTCATCTTTTGCTCCTCTTAAAGGCCTTTCAGCAAAGATTGGGAAACACTCCTATCTAAAATACTGACGTTGACAAAAGCAGGCTTTATAACACAACAGAATCCTGAGTACACAAAGGAAGAAAACAGATTTTAGAACTTTAGAAACCTGAATGCTCTTGTTAAAATATTGTTTTCAGTGTTTTAGCTGTGCTGGTCCCAGGAAATGAGAGGAACCAGGAAGGTGAGGTAATGTCTCTTATTGGACCAACTTCTATTGGTGAAAGAGGCAAGCTTCTGAGCTACGCAGAGCTCTTCTTCAAGTCTGGACTTGAAAAAGAGTGCTATGTAGCTTGAAAGCTTGTCTCCCTCACCTACAGAAGTTGGTCCAATAAAAGATATTACCTCACTCACCTTGTATCTTTAGCTAAGATGGCATTTTGTGTCTTCAGGCTTCCTCAGTACCTTGTGGCCTGCTACTAGAAGGGTTTAACCAATTCTGAATGCTCCAAATTACAATTTACATCCAAGGTTTGGGACTTGGAAGTGCTTTTGTATCTGTAGATGGCCCATCAGTATAAACTATTTCAGAGAAAGTTATTGGTATTATGTGTTTTTTGCTTTTGTCGTTTTTAGCGTATTTCAAAATTAAGGTACAAATAATGGAAACTTTCAGTTTCTCCCCTAAGTTCAAATAATATATTCTATGGTATTGTTTTCATAACTGAGTAGGGGGCATGGGTACGTTTTAATAATACTGACGTACCATTTTATTTTAAAAAATTGTTGTTTGGTTTTTTTTTTTTAATTTTTGTTTGGTTTTGGTTTTTTTAGGGCAACGGCCATTCTGGCATATTTACCACAGGAACTTCTAGGCACTTCATGTTATGAATATTTTCACCAAGATGATATAGGACATCTTGCAGAATGCCACAGACAAGGTAAAATGATTTATAATTCAGTGTTAAGAATGAGGGCTTTGGTTTCAGCAAGTCAAAACAGTCAAAATATATATTAGTCTTCCTGATATTTCACACAAAAATAACAACAAAGGGATAAGATTTTTTCAGGTTGGCAAATGTTAGATTTTTCTTGCATGAAAAGGACTTTGTTTGATATGCACTGAAAAGTGTAAATACTCTAAGATAAAGTTAAATTAGTATGGAGTCTTCTAATTTGCACTTCAGGTACAGAGATTAAAAAAAAGGATTAGAAACAGTGCCGTTCTCTGCACCAATAAAAGAAAAAAGGGAAATGAAACTAGGAGGATCTGCATCAAATCTCTACTCTTCATGTATTCAGTGTGTAGGTCTGAAAAACTAGGGTTGTTCTTTACGTCTCCCTATTTTTAGTTTTACAGACAAGAGAAAAAATTACAACTAATTGTTACAAGTTTAAAATAAAAGATGGCTCTTTTATTACCTTGAGAAGTCGCTGGTTCAGTTTCATGAACCCTTGGACCAAAGAAGTAGAATACATCGTCTCGACAAATACAGTTGTTTCGTAAGTGTTTTTTTCTAGCAGATGCCCTTCAACATCAGGAGTGTAACCATGCTTCAAGTGTAAGATCATGGGAGTTGCTCCAAAAATGTGTACACATCGTATATCACATAAAGCGTATGAGCTTAATAATGGCTAGCCTTACAACAAAAGGAATGAAATCTAGAAATTAGCTGATCTTTTATTACAGTTTGCATAAATCTAAATAAATAAATGTAGAGAGTAAGACACTGGTCCCCTAATCCTTTCATTGATTATACACGGGTGCATTGCTTACCCACATGGAGCCTCCATTTTCTTCTTTGGAATTCTGTGACGTTGCAGGGGGGTGCCCCTGCACAATGAATTGTCCAATCAGATTCTGGAGCAGCTACTCCCTCCTGTTAGGAGAAAAGCAGTTTGGGCTCAGTAATGCACGCTTGACAAGCCATAAGGTTTTTGTTTTTTCTTTGGGATTGTTTTTAGTGTATTATGCAGCTGTTGCTATAATGTGTCCTACAGAACTCTTATTGATTTATATAGCCCTACCGTATGTGTCATTCACTATGGTTACCTCCATGGTGATGACTAAATTTGTCTTATAAATCACAAACGTTGTAACTTCCCCCTTATAACTTGCTATGTATATTTAGCACTTACAGCTATTTTATCACGGTTTCTTCTTGTTGATTTCCTCAGCACCAATGTACTTGATGGTGGAGATGCAGCATTTCCGCAGCTTCCAGCTTCTCCTCACAGCATGGACAGTGTACTTCAGGCTGGAGAAGGTAACTACAGTATAGTGAGACACGTGGGCTTGCTAGACAGCAATCATTAATGGACTTTCCTTGGTTACTGAATTAACCCTATGTGCTCCAGTTTGTTTCTGTCGTCCACCCAAGATTATTAATCACTTGGAAGATGATTGGCGTACCCTGTACTTAACACACACAAGTTCCAGCAAGGGCTCTGCCCCAGTGAGGCTAAATCTATTTTAGATAGAAATATACAAATAGTGACTGAGGAGCCAGAGTGAGTGCATGCACTCATAGGGCTCAGTGGTGGAAGGCTGTAAGGAAAGATTTGGAGGAGAGGAGAGGTGTTTGCCGCATGAGGACAGCTCCACATGTAGGTCACTTTTTTATTTTTGGAAAAGACACCTGTTCTGATCCTGAGCTGTGGCCAAGGAGCACATAGTGCAACTCAGCTTAATCCTTAGCATCCCTAATGCTATCTTTAAGATCCTCCCAGTTCTGGATCTGTCCTACCACTTGTCCAGTGCCAGACACAAAAGCTGCTCTAATTTATGCTTGTTGCCTACCAACAGTCCCAAAGGGCCGTTAGGCAGCTAGAGATCAGCCATACGTAGGAGATACCCTGGTCATTTCATTGGCACATACCAGCAGGATTGGGAGGCTTGGTGACATAAGAGCTGCTATTGCGACTGTATGCTACATGAGGATCCCTCTGTTCTGGGGAAATCCTGTAGTAGCCAATTTAGCTGGCTTTACAACAGTTTTGTATGAAGTAGAGCAGCAGAAATCTGCCCCGAAGTACTGAAAAGTGAGTCAATGCTAGGGGCACTGGCCGCTAAGAAGAGAGGATTAGCCAAGAATGTATGACCTGTGAGGTGGTGCGGAAAGGAACAGGAGCTGAGCTGTAGGCAGGGATGTGGCTTTATTGAAATAGTTCTGGCTGCATTTAGGGTGTGGTGTTTGGGATCTTTGAAGATGAAAGGTGGTAAGAGGCTTTATTATTTTAAAATCTGTAATACAAATTTATTTTTCTTCTTAGATTAGAAAAAAAATCCTATTAGAAAATATGCAGCAAAATATTTCAGATGGAAAAGTTGAGGTGGCGTTAGCATGGGTTTATGAGTTCAAGTTTGGGCCAGCAGTGATTCGTGCTGTGACCTGGCACACAAGCTTGCAGCACCACTCAAATTTGGCCCACCCACCCCTCCATCATGATGGAAGGACAGCCAGGCCAAATTTGGGTGAGTGGCATTGGGATCTCAGTGCCGCTCAGAGTTTATGCCAGCCATCAGTAGTGCGGAGAATGATTTTACCACCCTGGCTGGGCCCAGATCCCGCCATTGGAGCCACTGGCATTGTGCAGGGCCTGAGATAGCTCACCATGCCAAGAGCCCAAAGGTAGAAGTGAGGTTGGGGATACCACTCCCACTGGCAGTGCCTCTGGAGCATAGAGAGAGGCAGGACTAGGAGTGGTCCTGTGGTTGCAAGCAGGGAAAAGCCCCCCCATATAGCCGCTCTGTTCCCCGCAGCCCTCTACTGAGTTGAGATGTCATTTGTACAGCTGACTTTAAGGACCTGATTCTTCAAGGTGCTGAGTTTTCCCAGTTCCCATAGACTTCGACCCAAAGGGTTCCTGGGGAGGTTGCTAGGTCTGAGTTGAATTGTTAACACAGAAGACCATTAACAATCGCACACAATCAATACTCTACCACTTCCTTATTATTTTAGTTCATTTTATGTCCATCCTTCCTCTGCTTCCTTCATTGTGCCCTAGAATAGAGCAAACTCCTCTTGGCTTCCCCATAAGTGCTATTCAAGTGGGAAGTCCGTATTAGAATTACAAACTGCAATTTTAAATTGCAAGAACATAATGTTCGGGGCCCCTGTTGCATTTTACTCCCTTGTCAGACATTTACAGTTACCCTAATGGACTTGCTTTAAATGTTTAGCACAGGGGTAGGCAACCCCTGGCACAGGTGCCGAAGGCGGCACACGAGCTGATTTTCAGTGGCACTCACACTGCCTGGGTCCTGGCCACCAGTCCGGGGGACTCTGCATTTTAATTTAATTTTGAATGAAGCGTCTTAAACATTTTAAAAGCCTTATTTACTTTACATACAACAATAGTTTAATTATATATTATAGACTTATAAAAAGAGACCTTCTAAAAACGTTAAAATGTATTACCGGGATGCGAAACCTTAAATTAGAGTGAATAAATGAAGATTCGGCACACCATTTCTGAAAGGTTGCCGATCTCTGGTTTAGCAGGTAACTGTGAATTATTCCCTGTTGGCGGTGGTGTTCTGCTAACATGCTGACAGGATACCACTGTGTTTAGTGTGTGTCAATCCTCCCTCCCCCAGACTGAAATGTGTATAGACAGTATATGAGCAGCTAATATTAATACATTAAGTGTTCAGCACTAACAGTTTGGGCAAGGTGCACCCAGCTGGGCTGGGCCAGCTCACTCATTCAGCAAGCCATTGGTTATTATAGATATGTCATTAGGTACATAAGTCCTGAGTCTGAGCTGCATCTCCTAAGAGGTACAGCTTAGCTGGGTCCAGAATTTACATCCATCATATTCTGTGTCCAACCCCCAGCATAAGTTAGAGCAGCCCTGGGGCCTCCTCTCCTCCCCTCCCCTTTAAAAACCTTGCATAATCTCTTTCCCTTATTATGTGTGTGATCTTACAAATATTGTTCCATATTTTAGGTGGTACAAAAAGGACACATCCTACAGTTCCTGGTATTCCAGGTGGAACAAGAGCAGGGGCAGGTAAAATAGGTAGAATGATTGCTGAGGAAATCATGGAGATTCATAGGTGAGAGAAACTGGTATTCTGCTCTAACTTAATAGATAATATTTTTTTTTTTAAAGGGGAAAGTAAGAATACCCTACCTTTTTGATTTCCATAAGCACCAAGTATTACTATGCAGTTGCAGTGTAGTGGATATTTTCCATTACAGTGAAACTTTGTCTATACTAAGGGTACTCGGACATGGTCAAGTCAGAAATTACAACATTACCAAGAAATATAATTTGCTCTCAGTTTTCAGTTTGTTTCTTCTTATGGTTAGTCTTTTGGAGTAATCTGTGTGCATGATTACTGTAATAATCTGATTATTAGTCACTGTAATCACTTACTTTAATAACCTTGGAAGAGGCAGAAAGAGAGCAGCTAACAGTGAAGGAGGTTAGCTCTGGAGAGAGGTCAGTGAAGAAAATAGTATGGGAAAAAAAGTTAAGTTTCACAGACATCAACTGTATGGCCTCTGAATGCCAGAGAATGTTGACTAGGTACCAAGAAGTAAAGATTAATAGATAACTTGCAGCAGAACAAGGAGTACTAGGACCAAATGCAGACGTGATATATCAATTGACGTAAGTTACATTCAGGACTCAAATACAGGATACTGTTCGGGGGAAGGAGAGCTAGAGGGTTGTCTGGGCTGAGGGGCACCCTGCAGCTGGGCTCTGGGGAAATAAGGGGTATGGGTCTGGGCCAGGGGGTACCCCATGGCTGGGCTCTGGGGAGAAGGGGTTGTGGGTGTCTGAGATTGGAGGGGCAGAGTTTTCCCCCAGGATGTGCCCAGCTGGCACGTGTGACGCATCCAGACTGAGTCACCCGACAAAAGCATAACAAAGAAACAGGAACTGGGTTGTTGCAGGAGTTTTTTTAACATACTACTCCTGGGGGAAAATTTTTGTTGTCTGTATTGTTACAGACATACTTGCTGAAAGGTAATTTGAAATAAATTACCAAAATACTTGAAACTGGGATGATTATATTGTGTTATTTTGTCAAATAAAATATGCAGAATTTTAAAATATTGAGTGCAGAACTTTTAATTTTTTGGTGCAGATTTCCCCCAGGGGTAATACAATGCATGGAGAGAGCTAGGTGCCTAAAATTGGGATTCATGGAAGCCAGCATGCTGAGTAGGGAGCCACTTAAGCTAGCCAGTAGGAAATGATGAGGACTGGGGTGTGGCCTAAGCCCCAGCCCCAAAGGGAGTTCAGTTTCGTGAACACTAGTGGTGTCTAAATGTTGAAATTTAAGTATTTAAGATTCAATTAGACATCAAAACTCCTTGTGAATCTAGCCCTAAGTGATTTGACTAAGGTCACACAAGCAGTCTGTGGCTGAGGAGGTTGAACCCAGATCTCCTAGGAGGCTAGAGCCTTAACCACTGGGCCATCCTTCTCCTCTTGCTCTAAGATAATAGTATCTGTCCTTGTCAGTTCTGTTCATACAAGCAATACCAGTATGTAGCAAAATGGATAAACATTTTTGGAACAATGGAGAATTAATTCCTGCTATGTGTCTTAGTTCATTAAAATTTCCTACTGTGCTTGAATGTCAGTCCTAAATATTTCCAGTAGGTGGCCACAGGTGCCACACAAGCCATGCCATATTTCATACTGGGATAAAATGGCTTGTTAGTGGCAATCGATTTAAAAGTGAAGTGGTATGGCGTTAGTCCACTAATTAGTCCTCCATAGGAGACAACAGTTCACTGTCTTGTACTTCAGGAATAATCTATTATTTTACTCTCTGACATTCATTTCTGAAGTGTGAAAATTAGACTAAGACCACTTTGAAGTGTGGTTATGTTACGTGAAGGGACTATAAAATTGGCATGCGAGGGTGGCATGTTTGTGTGTGTCTGACTCCAGCCCAACTTTGGTCAGTTGAATGTGTTTTAGAATGGCCAGACCTGTAAACTCAGCTTGGGATCTGAAAGTAAAGCTTGCTGACTCGGGATGGGGATGATGGGATGCAGAAAGGATTAAAAAAGGCTTTGCAGACAACTCCAGTTCAGGGGCCATCTTTCCACTGGTCAAGCCCAAAACATGAAGGCTGTTCTAATTTACACTACTGTCAACAGTCTTAAATAAGAGGCTGTTTTATATGGCTGGTACCCAGCTGCCATAAAGGAGGCCCCTATCATGTTCCCTGTACCCTGCTAAATTCCCTTTCACTAGCAGCTGGGATAGTGGTTGTCACAGGACCTGCTACAATGAGCTCTTTGGCACATGAGGTTTCTTGCTGCATGAATCCTCCAGTGGAAAAAAACCAAGAAAATCTCACACATCCAATAATGATTCTGCAGCTTTAGTTTAGTTCGTAATCCTGATGATGCACAAGCCAGGAAAAAATCCAGATCCTTCTCCCATAGCTTTGTTGATGCTGAAGGCACAAGAGGAGTAAAAACTAGTGAAATGTTTTTATCACGTCAGTGATACACAACATGTTATATAGGAAAAATAACATTTTTATGTAGTTGCTTTTGTGACCCTACCAGCGCCCCACCCCTCACATTTTTTAAATTACAAAAGCCAAATCCAAGGCTGAGCAAACACTTTAAAAGTTTCCACTACTTTTAATAGCTGTAAAGCAGTCTATTGAAGCATTTTGTACCATTAGTCATCTTACTAACAGAAACAAAGTACTTTGGATTGTATACACTCCACCACTCTTGTTTTCCTTTCAAGTGGAGAGAGCCCTGGTTTAGTTCCAGTGTTCTTTCACCAGCTGTTTCTGTTTTCCTCTACTGCCTTCTGTTCACAACCTTCTCACTGAAACTCTGCCATGGAAAATGAGTTTCCCACTTTTAAAAAAAAAAAGTTTGGCACTTCTGATGATAAGAGGATCCTTTTTACAAATTACCACATGGGAACTACGCCACTCTATTTTCTCTAATTGTACAGCCAGCAAGTCTGCAACTCCCTAGCATTTCTGCTAATGTGCAAAACATTCAATGCTAGTATACCAGGTTGGGGAAACGCTGAACTAAGTAAAAATAGCGTGGCTTTGAAACCTCTCTCTTGCTGCATGCTCACTACACCATAAGGATAAAAAAAACAAAAAACCAGTATACCTATGTCATGATAGCTTATTGAAAACAAAAATTAGGAAGGAAAATATAAGGAAGAAGTTTGTCCTATTAACATCTCAAAGCATATAGAAACTGTGTAAGTCTGGCTCTTTTTTGGGTCTCCCATACAGCAATTTCATTGTTTGGACATTGTTGGCCAGATCTTTCTTCAGTTTATTTGAATATGCAAATTTGCACCAGCTGAGGATCTGGCTCTGTGTACTACTTACAAATATTTCCTACAGAGTTCTGTGCAAGAAAATGGTGTAGGGGAGAGCTGAAGTTTATAATCTGAGGAAATTTGAATATGCCAAATTCAAGTAATTGTTTCAACTATCTACGTAGTTGAGGGTAATAGTGGCAGCAGTGTTTAATTAATGGACAGACTAGCACTACCAACCTCATACCAACAGAAAAAGAGTGATCACAGAGGATAAACCTGATGTTAAAGGCCTTGCACTTGGAGATTCACTTGACCATTAGTCTGTTGCAGGCAGTGAACATTCTAGTATCCACCAACATGATTCATTGTTCTCTAGATGAATAGTACATTAATTGCATCATTTTGCATTGCCTCTTTCTAATTGTAATGACATTGGTTTGAAAGGATAAGAGGGTCATCACCTTCCAGCTGTGGTTCCAGTCCATTGAACATTACCAGCACACCACCCCCTGATACATCTTCTCCAGGAGGCAAAAAGGTGAGAATAAAAGTTTTTAAAATTAGAATCAGTAGTAGTAATTGAATTCTTTGTCACATCTTTCATAAATCTGACTATCTGATCCCTTGGCTGCCGGAGTCTAGGGTAGCAGAACCTAGCATACTTAAGTTCTTGAGTATTTATACATAATGAAACAGCTTCAACAGGATAGATTGAGAGAGACCCGTCCCAGAATGCTCCATATTGGTTTGGGCATTTACCTGCTCTATGGGAGACTCAAGTTCAAATATCTATTCCAAGTTAGGCAAAGTGGAGACTTGAATCTAGGTCTCCCACATTCCAGGTGAGTGCTCTAACCACAGGGCTATAGGGTGTTGCAGGTGGGGGGCACAATCTCCTTTTGTGGCTTTGGGAATAGCATTTCCAAATTTCCTTTTTTAACACAACAAAAAGTGTTTAAAAATGCCCCAGATCAAAATGAAATGTTTTGTTTAACCCAATGTCTGCTTTTGTTTGTTTCATGAGAAAACCAAAGCATTTTAGTTTAGGATTGATCAGAAATGAAGAAGGTTGGTTGGCTAGTTTGTTCAATGACCCCTACATTGCTATGATACATATCAACTTGAGCCCTAAAATTGGAAGTCCTATAGGGCTGTCAATTAATTGCAGTTAACGCGTGCAGTTAACTCAAAACAAATTAACACATTATTTTTTTTAACAAGAGTTAATCGCACACCTCTGAAGATAGGACTCGGCGGCAGCCGAGCAGGGAGGGAGGGAGGGAGGCACCAGCTGCGGCAGGAGGTAGCCAGGAACAAGAGACTGCAAGTGATTTGGGAGACTTGGTCAAACACCTTCCAGTGGGGAGAGAGGAGCCTGGCCCTGTGCCGGCTGCCCTATTCCCTCCCTGTTGGACAGGGCCTGCCTTAGGGATGGGCAAGAGGAGCCAGCGGCCAGGGCACCATGCTCAGGGGGGTGCCACTGCGTGCCTCCAGGGCACAGGTGCCCCTCCTCCAGCCGCCCTGCACCACTGCTGCTCTTGCCTCCCGACCCCCACCATGGAGCTGCCCCAGCCAAGCTGCTCTGGACTGGGAGACTGCCTCCTGTCTGTTGCACAGGTCTCCCCCAGCCCATGTACCCCATGGCTGCTGAGCTGGGGTCAGGGAACAGAGGGGAGCCTATCTGCTGCTGACAGCAGCTGCTGCTAGCTGAAAAAGTGGGGGTTCCTGATTGCTCTGCTTAAAGAGGCAGCAGTCCCCCAACACACAAACGCAAATATTTGTAATTAAAAAAAAAAAATAAAGTTAGCCTTGTACATTTTGTATTCTGGGCTGTAATTGAAATCAATATATTTGAAAATGTAGAAAACATCCAAAACTATTTAAATAAATGGTATTCTGTTATTGTTTAACAGTGCGATTAAACCTGTGATTAATCGGGACTATTTTTTTAAATTTCGGGATCAATCGCGATTAATTTTTTATATCATTTGACAGCCCTAGTCTAGAACAGTGTGACCTATATTGGGACTGGAGTAGAGCGGGGGCAGATTTGGAGAGATAAAACAGGCCCTCCAAGAAAGTTCA
This sequence comes from Chelonoidis abingdonii, assembly GCF_003597395.2. Classification (NCBI taxonomy): domain Eukaryota; kingdom Metazoa; phylum Chordata; order Testudines; family Testudinidae; genus Chelonoidis; species Chelonoidis abingdonii. The sequence continues at coordinate 55,758,514 of NC_133772.1, forward strand.
GTACATACAGATAAAGGCTGCTGAGCAGCACCTCTTATAGAAAGCACATTGCATCTGCCCTCCAAGAGCTGCATGAGCATTCATTTCTTCCTTTAGTTCAGGGCTCTCAAATACGTGGGCTGCATGCAGCCAGCAGAGTTATTCGCCACATCCCCGCTCCTCTGCCTACCTCCAAGTGCTGCTGTTTGGCAGCGCTTAGCGTTTTCCAGGGGGGAGGGGTGGAGACGAATGGGGCAGGGGCAGGGATTTGGGGAAGGGGTTGGAATAGGGGCAGGCAGGGGGCAGAGTTGGGGAAAGGGTTGGAATGGGGGCAGGGGCGGGACCTCATGGAAGGAGTGGAGTAGGGGCGGGGGCTGAGGGAGGTGGGATTTGTACCTTTATATGAAAAGGTGTCAGTGATGTGGCCCTCAAGCCAATGCACTAGTCCTCATGTGGCCCTCGTGGTGATTTGAGTTTGAGACCCCTGGTCTAGCTCCTCTTCTCATGCATACGGAGAACTCCTAGAGTGGCTGTTTCAGAGCTGCAGCAAGAGAGGATTAGACTAAGTTTGGGGTGATCTGTCACATGGGGACCTAAAGTTACATGTTTACCAATAATGGAGAAGCTGTAGTACCTGCTTAGTACTGTGTCTCAAACTTTTATTTCCGATTTTAAATGGAATGTTTTAATGTATTTCTCCCTTCATTGGTTCTTTATTTGAACTATAAATGCATTTACAATACCTTAAGCTTCAGACTGGTGTTTGCTTAATCTCATTTATGGGCTAGATTTTTTCAATGGGCTCTGTGCACCTCTGCCTTTGAAAATCTCTGTAGAGATACTCTAGAACCCTTTGTATGCAAGAAGTCTATGGCCATGCAATCCCCCTTCTCCTTGTGACAGAACTGTGCTCCAGCATCTAAACTTTTCATTTAATAAAATTATTTCATAAGAACATAAGAATGGCCACACTGGGTCAGACCAATGGTTCATCTAGGCCAGTATCCTGTCTTCCAACAGTGGCCCATGCCACATGCTTCAGAGGGAATAAATGAAACGGCAATTTATCGAGTGATCTATCCTGTTTTCTAGTTCCAGCTTCTGGTGGTCAGAGGTTTAGGGACACCCACAGCATATAGGGCTGGGTCCCTGACCATCTTGGCTAATAGCCGTTGATGGACCTATCCTCCATGAACTTATCTAATTATATTTTGAAACCGGTAGTTTTGGCCTTCTCAACATCCCCTAACAAGAAGTTACATAGGTTAACTGTGCGCTGTGTGAAGAAGTACTTCCTAATATTTGTGTTAAACCTGCTGCCTATTAATTTCATTGGGTGATCTCTGGTTCTTGTGTTATGCAAAGGGGTAAATGACATTGTGCCGAGGTGTGAAATGTAGTTAAGCTGACATAACCCCCAATGTAGGCAGCATTAGGTTAATGGAAGAATTCTTCCGTCAACCTAGCTACTGCCTCTTGGGGAGGTGGATTACCTATACTGACAGGAGAACCCCTCCTGTCTACGCTGAAAAAGTACAGCTGCAGTGCTTCAAGTGTAAACAAGCCTTAAATTCTGCAGAAAGTCTAAAACAATATCCTACAGAGGTGTGAACTTCCAGTTAATCTGAACAGGGCGTTAACTCAAATCTAAGGGTATGTCTACACTACAGGATTATTCCGATTTTACAGAAACCAGTATTTGGAAACAGATTGTATGAAGTCAAGTGCACGCGGCCACACTAAGCACATTAATTCAGCAGCGTGCGTCCATGTACCGAGGCTAGCGTCTATTTCCGGAGGTTGCACTGTGAGGTAGCTACCCATAGTTCCTGCAGTCTCCCCCGCCCATTGGAATTCTGGTATGAGATCACAAATATGATGGGACAAAACCAGTAAATGTCATCAGTCAATCCTCTCTCCGTGAAAGCAACGGCAGGCAATCATTTTGCGCCCTTTTCCCTGGATTGCTCTGGCAGACACCATAGCACGGCAACCATGGAGCTCGTTTAGCCTTTTTTCACTGTCACCGTATGTCTACTGGATGTTGCTAACAGATGTGGTACTGCAGTGCTACACAGCAGCATTCACTTGCCTTCGCAAGTGAGCAGAGATGGTTACTAGTCCTATTGTACCGTCTGTTGTTTTGCAAATTGGCAATGATGGTTACCCGTCCTATTGTACCATTTGCTGCTGTCATGGGTGCTCCTGGCTGGCCTCACTGAGGTCGGCCGGGGGTGTCTGGACAAAAATGGGAATGACTCCCCGGGTCATTCCCTTCTTTACGTTTTGTCTAAAGGTAGAGTCAGTCCTGCTTAGAATATCGGGCAAGACTACTAAAGAACCAGAGAGCACAGCCGCTCCGGGTCAGAGCCCCAGACATCCCACAGAAATGATGGACTGCATGCCATTCTAGGGGGTGCCCCTGCAACAACCCCACCTGTTGCTTCCCTCCTCCCACATCCCTCCTGGGCTACCGTGACTGTTATCTTCCCATTTGTGTGAAGTAATTTAGAATGCATAGATAAGAAACACTGACTTTATTGAGATAAAACGGGGGGGGGGGGGGGATCAAAGGGGGGGGGGGGAGGGCAGCCTCCAGGCTGCTATGATATTCCAGGCAGGACTGAATCTCCAGGAGACAAAGCTTAAAGAAGGGAATGACCGGGAGTCATTCCCATTTTTGCCCAGGCGCCCCCAGCTGACCTCATTGAGGCCAGCCAGGAGCACTCACTGGATGATGAGGATGGTTTTCAAGCCTATTGCACTGTGTGCCATCAGGAAAGGAAGGGGAGAGGTTGCTGCTGTTCAGCACTGCAGCACCCACTAGACATACGGTGACATTGAAAAAAGGTAAGAAATGATTTTTTTCCCTTTTCTTTCACATGGGGGAGGGAGAGGGGGAGATTGATGACATATACCCTGAACCACCTGCAACAGTGTTTTTGACCCTTCAGGCATTGGGAGCTCAGCCAAGAATGCAAATAGTTTTCGGAGACTGTGGGATAGCTGGAGTCCTCAGTCCCCCCGCCCTCCCTCCCTCCCTGAGCGTCCATTTGATTCTTTGGCTTTTTGCTACGCTTGTCATGCAGCACTGTGTTGAGTCCCTGCTGTACCCTCCATCTATCATAGCCTTGGAGATTTTTCAAATGTTTTGGCATTTCGTCTATTGAAATGGAGTTCTGATAGAACAGATTCATCTCCCCATACAGAGATCAGATTCAGTATCTCCCGGACAGTCCATGCTGGAGCTCTTTTTTTGATTCTGGGATTACATGGTCACCTGTGCTGGGCAAACAGGAAATTAAATTCAAAAGTTCGCAGGGCTTTCCCTGTCTACCTGGCCGGTGCATCCAAGTTCAGATTGCTGTCCAGAGCGGTCATAATGGTGCACTATGGGAAAGCACCCAGAGGCCAATACCATCGAATTGCGGCCACACTAACCCTCATCTGAAATGGCAATACCGATTTCAGCACTACTGCCCTAGGCGGGGAGGAGTACAGATATCGATATTAAGAGCCCTTTATATCGATATAAAGTGCTTCATTGTGTAGATGGGTGTAGGGTTAATGCGGTTTAACGCTGCTAAATTTGATATAAACTTGTAGTGTAGACCAGGCCTAAGAGTGTCAACACCATTTATCATTTTAGATGATACGTCCAACACATGGTTAATGCACCATCTCAAAATGCTTAACATACCTGCTTGGGTGACAAAACCCCAACAAGTCCAGATCCAATTTTCCCACAGACTGTTCTGGTGCAATTATACATTGTCAGTACAAAAACGTGACATACTGAAAACTACAAATAGTGTGAACTTAATTTAATATCAACAATGAAACTACTGTGCTGATATTTTCCTAATTAATGAAAAACCTCCATACTGGAATGAAACTGCTGCAGAATTTAGGGTCATTTTGCTGCTGTTTACCTGGGGCCTTCTCTGTAGCAAGGAGCTGTGGAAAATACTGTTGGTGAAATTACTTGACATTTAATCAGAGATTATAGAGCTGCAGGCCACTATTAGCTTTCATCTCTCAGAGCAGCTAGTGGGGAAAAAGTAAGGAAGTAGGCCATTATCCAGAACAGCTGTAGCTGCAGGAAGGATAACAATTATTATTTGTATTTCTGTAGCACATAGGAGCCCCAGTCATTGATCAGGGCACCATTGTGTTAGGTGCCATACAAATACAGAACAAAAAGATGGTCCCTGCCCCAAGGAGTTTATAATCTAAGACTGACACATGCGTGTGGTGTTCCCTTATTCTGTTAATCCTTCAAATGATGTCTTTTAATCCTTTTGGGAAGAGGAGAGGAACTCAAGATATTCTGTGTCCAGGGCCCCAAGAATTTTTAATTCAGTCCTCGCCTGGTAATGCAGTGTATTCCATCAAGAGCTATGTGCTATGTCCCAAAACTGATTCTGCCTCTTCACCACTGGATTCACATATTTATCAAATTATAGAGTAATTTGATATCTAGATTTTTCAATATGCATTGGTGTATTAGTGTGCTAGAATAAATCTGGATTCTGAGATCTACACAAGAATATTGATGTTTTCCCATTACCTAATGCTTATGACACAAGGCAAACTTAACAAAAAAAACCTATATTAACAAGTCAATGTGAAAATGGTAATTAAAAACCAGTATGGTGAAAAAAACCTTATGCTAACTATCTCCAGAAATAAAAGCACTTCCATAGGGAGCATGCTGAATACTAAATATTCTAGTACTCTACTCTTCTACATTTTTTTTTAACAAAGTCCCTTTATTGAATGAACTAAACAATGTATGCAGCATGCAAGACTGCAAATGTTGTATCAGTTCAAGGGAATGACCCAGAAGATAGCAGGACATTGCCCTGATTACACGTTTTTGCTGGAGGTAAGCAAAAGACACATGCTAAGCAACAGTGGATATCACCTTCACCTTGGGTTTGGCTCAGCTCAGGTCATTAAATAAAGTTTTCTTATCTATTCATTTGCTTTCTCATGTAGAAACTCTGTTATGTACAGTGACTCTGTCTGAAGCTTATAGCAGAACAAGCTACTAACGAGACCTCCAGATTATTACAAAACTGGTCACCTTAAACATTGTCTCAGTGTGATAAAACATACACCCAGACCAACAAATATTCAAATATGGATGCTGACAGTTGGGCTACTAAAGAAGTGGTCTGACTTCCAGAGATGCTGAACACCTGCATTTCCTATTTACTTCATTGAGAGCTGCAGGTGGTAGGTAAACTTTTAAAATTAGGTTAGCTATTTAAATTTGGACATTCAGTTTTGAAATTAGGGATAATGTTTTCTGCCCTTTCTGAAAATAAACACAAGATCTTTCTTGCTGAAGAATTGTCAACTTTCAAAGAAAATTGTCTTGCGCCACCTACTGGGGAACACTTCATGGGCCAGTTCTCACATCCCCAAATGCATTTTTATCAAAGTAGAGATGTTATTTGAAATAAGTTTCCTAAAATACTGTAGATTCCTCGTAATGCTGTTATTAACAGCTTCTGCTTATTAGTAGCATTTTGCCATTTGCTGGGGCTTTCCACGGGGAGCAGGGGAGCTGCACAGTACCTCTCCCGGCCGTGCTCTACCCCGGCACAGAAGGGCTGCAGCTAGAAAAGGACATGCGGGACATGCTGAACCTGGCTGAGAAAGCAGACTGAGAAGTTTACGTGTAGCGTTGGTGCTTTTGGAAGTACTATTTAGCTGTATTCTTTTATTAGGATACATGTATATCCTTTAACAGTGGTTACCTAAAGTAAAAGGAGTAAAAGCAGCCGACTGCTTTTTCTTTATGAAAAAGATTTAATTCCATAATCATATGCCCAGGCACTAAAACAACTCAAAGTGCTTCAGTGTTGGGATAGTATCACCTCAGGCAGCATGTAGCAGTTACAAGCCATCACCACCTGGAACCAACGTGTTTGTCTACATTTTGCATCCCTACAAATACATTTGACTATGGATGATCCATCCATTTAGGCTGTAAAGTTGAGTGGCCATGACAACCCCAGGCTTCTGCTAAACAAGTCTGATTTATTTTTTGCTAAGTTTATGGTAGCTGTAGGAGTCATGAAAATGAGATTTGAGTCACATAACCTAATGGACATAAGCCTTGCTGTGCCTGTCCTGTACTCTTGACCATTGAAAGCCAATCATGCTGATCTGTATGGTGGTTTTATAAGAAGGTTGGGTAGAGACTAGAGATTAAGTATGAGCTTGGTCAGGAGGTGAATTTTCATCTCCTTAGCTAAATAGCTAGTGTATTAACCCAGACATGTCAGTGTGAAAATATCCTTGCCAAGAATCAATACAGATGTGGTGCCCTACATTTAATTTTAATAATTACTAGTTTAATTTCTTCTCCCTGTTCCCACAATGGCAGCAGTGTACTAACTATAGCAGTTCACACATCTCTAAGACAGTGTACAAAAGGAAATTATAACTGTAAAACAATCGTGCTGTTAAATCAGTAGGCACAGAAGTTTGCAAGCAGGCATTCAAAGTAGTGCAAAATAGTAAACTATAGTATAGCTGATTTCATATTACTTTTCAAGAGGTTGGCAATGCAGTCTCTTTAATATAAACCACAGCGACTCAGAGAGCACAACATTTTGATACTTCAAATTCTGAATATATAGCAGGTGTTTGGAGTTTGATGGGTCTAGATGACAGAACAGAAGTTATTTGCTCCATTTTCAATAAATGCTTATGAAAGAGAATAAAGTCACTTAGACAAATCAGTGAGTGACAGCAGTCATATACTTCACTCTTTCTTTGTTTAAAGAAGTTCGTATTATAAATATCCCTGCAGTGGCATCAGAAGCATAGAAATCCCATCAGACTAAGGCTATTGTGACAAAGTTCCTCCTCTACCTTCGTGGGTCCTGTGTTTATTAGCAGATTTTGCTTACCTCAGTGATCTTCCCCACAGTCTGGGTCAACTTCTCCTGTGTCTGATCAGGAGTTGGGAGGTTTGGGGGGAACCCGGGCCTGCCCTCTACTCCGGGTTCCAGCCCAGGGCCCTGTGGATCGCAGCTGTCTATAGTGCCTCCTGTAACAGCTGCATGACAGCTACAACTCCCTGGGCTACTTCCCCATGGCCTCCTCCAAACACCTTCTTTATCCTCACCACAGGACCTTCCTCCTGGTGGCTCACGCTCTCAGCTCCTCACATGCACTTCCTCCCCTTTGGCCTGACTGGAGTGAGCCCTTTTATAGCATCAGAGGGGCCTTAATTAGTCAGGTGCTTAACAGCCTCACCTGACTCTTAGCTGGTTAATTGTAGTCAGGTGTTCTCCTTAATTAGCCTGTCTGCCTTAATTGATTCTGGCAGGTTCCTGATTACTCTAGTGCAGCCCCTGCTCTGGTCACTCAGGGAACAGAAAACTACTCATCCAGTGACCAGTATATTTGCCCTTTACCAGACTCCTGTGCCCCACTGGTGTGGGTCTGTCACACTGGATACACTACACAGCTTGCCACTGTAGTGCTATTAGTGCAGATGATCTAAGCCAACAGGAGCCTTTGCAAACAGTGTCTCATGGGGCAAGAGAAACAGAATCTGGTTACAATCACTGTTAAGTTTTGTTATGTGATATAGGTAGAGATTGTAGTAACATTTTGCTTTAGTTTGAAGAGGGGTGAGTTCTCCTCCCAAGGAACTCTTGGGTTTTTTTATGCTCTTTGTATTTTCTCCTACGGAATTTGAATTCTATGATATGCTCTACCTGTGAATGTGCCTCAAGTTTATGGCGGTATAAATTATGTTGCTTGGTGGTGCGAATAAGCCACCCCTCCAAGCAATGTAAGTTATCCTGACCTAAGTGCCAGTGTGGACAATGCTGTCAGCAGGAGAATCTCTCCTGCTGACATAGCTACCGCTGTTTGCAAAGGCTCCTGTTGCAGCAAAAAAACCAACAACCCTCTATCTCTATTCAGGGCATCTGGTAGGGTCTTTGTAATGCAGATACTCCCCCATGGAATGTTACTAGCCAGAACAACCTGAGCAACCCCCTGGCACTCTGTATCAAGAGGATTACACTAGAGATTGCATGCTTTTCAGGGCTGGGACTGTAAACTGTATGTTCACACAGCACCTAGGCACTACCCAGATTACAAATAAATACTTCTAGGCATCAGGAGTTAGACAAAATCATTACAATCTCTAAAAGTGTTGGCCTTGCAGTGTGTGTGGGGGGGAGTTCAAATGCATTTTATAAATGGCTCTACTTGAAATTTACAAATGGTGGAACTTAGAAATTCCATAGCAAGAACGCAGTGCTGCAAAAAAAAAAAATTAAAAAATTAAGCAATGTTGTTATAAAAAGCAGGTGTTTCTGAAGACAGCAGAGCCATCTAAAGATCATTAGTTACAGTACCTTTTATAGCAGTTCCTTTACTTTCCAGTGTTTGACATTGCTTTGACACGTCACCTTCACTGGCAAATAAACTTTGCCCATTCCTCACTGAGGCTTAAAATTATTGATACAGTAGTAAGCATGAAAGATTTTAAGAATTTTATGTTGTAGGTGATGTTTAACTTCTAACAAAGTTGGTTTGCAGGTAGATTGGGGGAGAGATGCGAGATAATCTTCACGTTAATATTAAATTATCCTGCTGTGAAGTCTCACTGGAACGCAGTTTAAGTTCATATGTTTGGATCCTAAGACTTGCTGTAGGCCCTCCCTTTTTCAGATGTGCTACATAGGTTAAGGCTGAGAGCAGCATAAGTACCACAGGACTCTAGAAATTTACGTTTTTCATTTGTTTCTAGATTTTGAATGGTGGAACTCCAGACATTCCCTCTGCTGGTTTACTGTCTGGGCAGATCCAGGATAATTCTGGCTATCCATATTCCGACAACTCCTCCATTCTTGGTAAGCACAGTCATACTATTAAGTCTATAGTTCAGAGAGGTATGACAAACATAACTCTAACCATCTCAAAGCATAATCTTTACACAAAACTTTATCTAGAATAAAATTAGGCTTAAGAACATTTTAGGACATAAAGACAAAGTAATAGTCTTCAAAAAGAAATTAGTAATAAATGCCTTTAAAGCTCTGTGCTGATAAATACGTTACAGCTTAATTGGTTATAGCAGCAAACCCTGTTGTTTACATGGTGTCTGACATACCTCAGCTCTATGCACACCCTCGCATGATCTCTTGGTCATTCACAAAACAATTAAAAGACATAAAATGGTACTTTATACAATGAATCTTTCCCATATGAAGGAAAATTCCTAGCAAAATAATAAGAAAATAGTGTTATAAACATCTACCCTCTATGGTTTTGAACACTTAAACATTTTCCTTGGACTATTTGAGCCCTTCACTTCCTTTCCCTCAAAAGTTCAGCTTCTTTTCAACAGCCCAATGGCCATTTTCAACTCATTCTACTGAAAAAGTGAAATTGGATTTTTTTAAAATAGAGTTGAGTTGGAAGTGGCCAAGGTCCCCCACCAGGCTGGCACATTGGTTACTTGAAACTGCTCATCCTGATATTCTCCCCCTTTCAGACACCTCCGACAGCCCTTGTCCTCCACTAACTCCCCATTCAGCCCCATGGTTAGAACAAACCCCACAGGGATTTTTTTCTGTCATCGGGGTGAGATCCGAGCTCTGTACTGTATGCTGAAGAGCGCATTTGCCATCAAACATCCCCCCCCGCCACCTATCAGCATGCTCACTTCCAACACAGTTAATGATTGACATTTTTCTGAGCAATCACTTTATACAATATATAAAATCATTTAAAATGTTTGCTGCAGTTTTCTTTTAATACTTTCACAGGGGAGAACTCTCACATAGGCATAGATATGATAGACAACGAACAAGGATCAAGCAGCCCCAGCAACGATGAAGCTGCAATGGCAGTTATAATGAGTCTTTTGGAAGCAGATGCAGGCCTTGGAGGCCCTGTGGATTTTAGCGACTTACCATGGCCCTTGTAAATGCTACATATTAATTCAGCATCTGAATATCAAAGTGCATTACTGGTGGAGTTCTACAGTCTGTGAAGCTTGGATTATGAGACTAGCTTTTATGTATGAATTTCATAAAAGCCATATCAGAACATCCAACTCATCCTAACATGTGTCATTTCAGACAAAGTGGAGATAAAACATGCTACAGTGTTCTTGCATTATGGATTTGGTTAGCTGTGTATAGCTTGCATTAATTGTATATTTTGGGATTCTGTTCTTTTTGAATTTTTTTTAATCGCTGTGCAACTCAGCACTGTTATCATTGGTAGCTTTTATATGCAAACGGTCATTTCAGATGTATGATGTGTTTTTACACTACAAAAAGGTCTCCCATGTGGATATTTCTTATACTAATTGTATCATAAAGCTGTTTATTCTTTCTTGTCAGAATCCTTTACTATAAATATTGTTAAAGTGTAATGTATTAGACAGTTAAATATTTTTAAAATAAATACGTTTCCCTTGTTCTAAAATTCAGTATTTACTTTTTTATAATAAATTTCTGATAAGACCCCGCTTAAGAAGTATGGTAGAAGTCACAGATTGTGCCTTGTTACTTTCAAAATGGAAAAAAAAACAAAACATTCAGTCCCAAGGCTTCATCCTGCGCTCAGTGCTTTCAGCTAATTTCATATACACACTTTACAACACATTTCTAAGCTGTTAGCTTTTTTTATAGATTTGGTTCTTCTATAATTCCAGTAACTTAAAAATTAGTGCATCCATTTGAAAAATGGAGAGAATTATAGTTTAACTGTATTTCCTTACTTTCACAACCGATGACTTCCAAATGGAGGAATGGCATCAAGTTTTTATTTTGGGGGGAGAAACAGATTGTTTATGACATTTTTGCCTCGTAAGTATGTCCTGTAGTTGAAACAGCTTCTCTAGTAGCCTCCCCAGCAATACAACCTCTTATCTAGTTGGTGTCAAGATGCGAACAATTTTTAATAGTTTGATTCAGAAGGTAGATTCCCCAGTGCTGGGATTCCTAACTGGTATTTGATGGCTGATAAGGAAGGGAAAAACTGAAGACTGACACCATTCCTTCCATCATTAACACATTGTATTCCTCCTCTAAGACTAGAGATGGAGAAGGAGTAAGTGCACAGTCAGTCACTGGAATTTACACCTAGTATACATAATCTTTGGTAAGGAATAACTCGTGTCAAACTTATTAAAATAATGGAAATTTTATTTGAATGAAAAACTTGAATTTACAATCATTTAATAAATGAAGAGTGAACCATCTGCATTTTTCTATTCCATGACACTTATTACAAACTTTTACTAAATAAATATTTCCATCAACAAATTCAGGTAAGGCAAAATTTAAGAGAAATCCTCCTATCAATTGTTCACAATCCTTGAACATAGCTCACATTACAAACAAGTGAAAAAACTCACTGGAGAAATTTGAGTTGGGCAGGATGTTAAATGGGTAATTGAATAATGTCCTCAATCCAAAAACCCCAGTGGTAATCATTTTGTGCTCAATCATATACAATATGTTTAAGAGTCCATCTATTCAGAGCAAACTATTTACATTTAAATGAGTAGAAAGACTTTGATAGAAGCACTTTGTTAAAGTCAGCATTGTGCAACACATTTATAAAACATGGCTTTGAGAATCCATTTATCAAGCAGCCATTCATAAAGTGCTACTATCAATTCTGATTCTGCATTTTGCCTTCCATGTAACAATACTGAATGTACAGTAGCCAGCAGATCCCATTGTTTTTGATGGGCCTAGCGTGAGAAGGACAATCCGGCATACAAATAACCAATATCGCAAACCTACTCAAACAAATACATGTACATAACTGGAACCTCAGGATGTTTTAGTTGTACTCTTTAAAAACCACGATTAGATACTCCTTTGGTCTCTAAGAAAGCCCATTCTGCAATATCCTAAACACTGTGTTACACAATGAAGAAAAGCTGGAATTGCAGTGCAGTATGAGAGAGAGTCACTTTTCAAAGTAGCATGCTTTTGTTTAAATAAGAATCTGAATCAGAGTGCTGGGTTTAGTCCCTCCGGGTCCACATCATTGTTGCTGGGTGGAGGATGAATAGGTAGAATATCCAGCTCATCCACTTGTGGTGTGGGGTGCATTACCACTAGCTGGTCCTGGGGGATATCTGCGGCAGCTGCTGCTAGGTTTGTAATAGATTTACTTTTTACACACTGAAAGTCAACATGCCGACTCTTTCCTTCTTCTTTTTCCCAAGACATCCGAATGAATGGTCTTTGGACATAGTTGTAAATCACCTCTGGCCTCCCACCTGGCCGTTTCTTCACTTTTTCTTTGTATGTGGGGTAACCTAAAAATATTAGAACAAAATGACAATTAAAGTTTCCAGTACTACTTAGCTCAAAGTTCTCCTTCACCAGCTCAGCTTCAGAGCATGTGCACAACCAACCAGCCAGCCAGCCAGAAGGTTGGGACACAATGAAGATAAGCAGGTCCATTTCCAGATTAGCATACAGAATGATGCCGACACTACCATGGTTTGTTGTTTGTTTGTTTTTTAAACACCAAGCATTCCCCAGTTTACAAACCAAACACAAAAACTTATAAACAACATTAGCTAAAATACAAGGGGAAAAAATGCTAAGGCCATTTACTACTAAAGCAAGTCTTTCTAGACCTAGTGAAGAGAGTGCCTGCAAAAGTAATGTTAGTAACTCTCCCCTCCAGACAGAATGCTGGTATGCTCCCTCACAGCACTGTTGGCCTGGTGAGTAAGGGATGAGGTTTGAGATGGGAACCCCCAGAGTGATGAAACAATAATATACTGCCATGGGTGCTCCAGGCTGGGTCCCAAGCATTTTTCCTCTCATTTCAAATACTGACTAGTGACAATAGTACATTACTATAAATTCTGCAGCAAAGCAAAACTGGTTTCCATACATTTGTTTTGGGGGTAGGAGGAGAAAGATGCAGTCAAGTGATATTTTATTTCTCATTACGAAGAATGGAAAGTTGTCGCTAGTTTTATTTCTGTGGGGCCCAGACACTGCATTTGTGGGACTATTTATTTAAGATCATAACCAAGTTCACTTGTCTTAAATCACCACTACTGGGCTTCTAGGAGCCAAGTTCAAGACTAACTCAGTTCTTGCTCCTGCACTCATGCTCTAAAAATGCAGGGACACTAAACACTTCAACTGTTCTTTGCCTGACCAAAGTTGTGCTAATGGGATCTAAAGGGAACAGAGTCCAGCCCTTCTAGGCTAGAAGAAGATTGTCATGAATACAGCTGGCCAACACTGTTCAAACTACTTTTGGGGGAGAATTTTTCTTGACAATTTCCATAAAATCTGGCTTACTGCTTTTCTGAGTTACAAAATTCTTCTTTATGGAAAACCAGCATTCAGTAAGCTTAAAAAGCTTTCCCTATTTTTCAACGAGCAGAGTAGACAGCAGAGGACAAGATCCTTAAAGCTCCCTAAAGTTCAGAGTGACCTAATTCCTTCCTTCCTTCCTCTCTCTTCCCCCACAGCCCAATCATGGCAGGTTTCTTCTATAGAAGACTATGAGAGGGGTCAGTTTGTCTATTGAGCAGGTCATGGGAAATATTTTTATATATAATTTTACATTAAAAAGCTCCATTATGAGATTATTTAGATTGCAAAGAAAACACTAGAAAGTTAGGAAATCCAGAATTAAGGTCACAGCATGCAGCACAACCATGCACTTATTGATAAGTCAAAGAAAGCTCTGCAGTGGGAAGGTATGTTAGAATTTGGACACAAGATAAGCCAACAGGCCAAACAAATTAGTTTCCACCATAAAACAGACTAATAGGCTAATACCACTGACTTACAATAGCTCGTATAGCAAGGTAGGGACAGTGGCTGTACAGAGAGGCAGAAGCACAGAAATGCTCTTTGCCAAAGGATTAGCTCGGAAGCAATGAAAATTACTCTTACCTTCAATACCCAATCGAATTTTCTTGAGCCCCCTTTCCTTCAGAACCGATTTGGCCACATCTCTGTTTTCAATATACTTGAAGAATCTATACAACTTTGTGCTGTAAATAACTGGGGAAATTGCATTTCAGAGGTTAATAAAAAGTTGTACTGGAAGTTCTTAGCCTCTACTTGTATAATGAAGATGGTCTAAGTGGTGTTTACAAATGAGGTCAGAGGGGGTTGATAAACACCACAATGTAAAGTTACCTAGAATTCAACCATATGGGTGAATCATGAGCTCATATTCCATCATCCTATTTAAATCTGTAATTCCAGTTGAAACTTTTGAAAAAGTTCCTAGGATGTTATAAGTCAACTAAGACTGAAATAAGAGAAAAATAAAGGCATATTTTCAAAAACAGTTAAAGGGTATTGTCAACTGATGGTCTGGATGGTTTTTCCCACAGATTTCATTCATGTTTTTATAGACTGATGTTTTCTTGTAGGCACTCAGAATGGAGACATGGCAGAGTCAGTACTGTAAATTAAACTACAATGAATCCCAAGAAAGGAAAAGTTCTAAGATGTGTTCTGCAGCTGGACAGATTGCCCTGGCAAGCATTTTAACATGTGTGCAATCTACTTAGCAAGAGGATTAGAGTTAAGCTTTGGTTATTTCTTTTAGAGAAAAAAGTTTCCTCCATTGACAAGTGGAGCCTGCTAAATATAGAGGAGACTTCTCAGTAATTTAGGTTAGTAACCCACGACCCTTTCCTGTTTTCAAGCTATGTTACTTCTCGGAAAACCGGAATTGCAGAGATTTACACACAAAAAAGACCCCTTCACAAGCTATTTAGGATTCCCAGAGAAAACGTGTGTGTAATAAACAGGGCTTTGAAGTGGAGCGTGGAGCAGCTCCGGAGCAATGGAGCTGCAGGTTTTTGCCTGGAGCTGGAGTGGAGCCCTGGTAATAAAACAGAACTAATTACTTTTTTTTTTTAATTGAGACAGTTACTACCTCCTTAAGATAGCTAGAAGTCTGACCAATCTTCTTTCCTTTGCTCTGCTAGAACAGATATTACTTATACTTGGGCTTGGAAGTATTAGATTTTTATTCATAAATGTCAGTAAACATCACTGTCACCATGTACACAAACTGACAAAAATATTTCCATCAAAAATTAAAATTTATAGACAAGCAAAGAAAGAAAAATGCTGTTTGCGAACTCAGTGATTTAAGTTTACTTGTTTTGTATATTTTGACATGACACGTTGACCATGTGTTTTAACAGTTATAAAGCTTTAACTTTTTGAATCTCAACATCTGTCATTAATTGTCTGACGCCTCTATTCTCTGACTATAAATTCCAACTGTGAAAATTTATAAATAAAAAATAATTAATAAAAATAAAAAATTGTTAAAAACAAACAGTATTTTCCATTGAAATTAAAAAATAATAATTAAATTCTGCCACGCCTACACATACTGTCTGAAATTATTTTCAACTAAACTTTTTTCATTCCCTCAAACATTGAGGGGGGTGGGAGGGAGAGAGAAGAAACACAAGTTTCTCAAGATTAAAATTCACTTTGAGTTTTTGGTAAAGTTTTAACAAAAGTTACCTGAGAGGTTTGCACAGCGTCAGATTAAAAAAGAAAGCCTTTGAGGGCCTTTTATTTTGTTGGAGCACAAAAAAGTCAACTTTTTAAACAAATTGAATCCATGTACTCAGACTGGAAAGGAACTTCAAACTGCATAAAGATACTGTGCATGAGCAGAAGGGAATTCGTTATCAATTGTTTCTAAGTTATGGACCAAAATGTTAAAAAAAATTTCATAACAAAGTAAGAGAACATTGGCTCATGCACTCGATCCATTTATCTTCTGTAAACCAATTCTTCATTTTAAAGTAGAACTGGCCAAAAATGGGAATCATTCTTCAAATGCTTTCCAACTAGCTCTGTTTGAAAGTATTTTTTCCCTCAACTGCCTGTGTCCTTTATTTTATTCCTGTCTTTGAACAGAGTGCAATTTAACATGGCTGCATTTTCTTGACTTCAATTGATACAGCATATCATCACACCAAATACAAATCATCAGCACACTACTAGCAGTGAGGATGTTGTAAAGCTCTGATAGTGCCTGAGTTTAATACTGATACATTGTCAACAAAGCACTTTGGTAGAGCTAAATTCAATACAAGTATAAAATCAGACTTACTTTGAGAATATTCCTCTCCCATCTGTGGAGGATACTCTTCATCCCAATCAACCACATCATCGTCCGTAAGCACAACAATGTGGCACTCTCTCTCGCCGCTTTGGGCACTAGCTACCATCAGTGGAAGAATCATTTCTTCAAGGTAAAATTCAAACTGTCTGCGAGCACCATCGTTTGATAATTCATGCATAAGAGCACCTGAAATCAAACCCATGAAATGCGTACTGACATTGGGAATCATGGTAGAGAACTGCAGGCTGGAATTAAAACTGAATAGCAGCACACATCCGCCCATAACGAAAAAAAACAAGGCATAAGTCAATTCCTTTGACTGTTAAGTGTCCTGATAGATTTCCGCAGAACTGCCTCTCAATTTAAATAGCCAGAAATAATGTGTCAAGGTTTGTGTAGGAGGGATTGACTTGCAATTTGCTATTCTCCTGTCAAACAGAGTAATCTGATAACTAGGTTATGCAACCATGTCTTTCTACATTAAGTGATAACATTTTTCTTGTATTTCTGGTACATTTATGATAGTGATTTGTAAAATTCCCCTCGTATTTGGTATAAAAAAAAAGTTTACAGTATCCTAGCAGCCCAGGATAGGAGAGAAACAAGGTATGTAAGGTAATAGCTTTTATCTGGCTAACTTCTGTTGGTAGAAGGTGTCAGGCAAGAGTTAAAATTTAGCTGACCGTTAAGAGAGAAACCACATATCAAGCAGGAATGCTTTAGAAGCCCAAGGACACTGACAACTGTAAATACTTGATAAACTTATATGGTCAAATGTCCGTCCAGTAACTCGGCTCTTAGAACGGAACAAACCCTCCCTTCACAGCCCTCTGGAATTGTAAACACTCACCCCCATCCCACCCCTTGCCTTAAGGTATTCATGAATAATTGATGTAATCAAAACAGTCTGATGCCTATGTTCTGTCCCTGGCACTGTCATGTTAAATGGGTTCTCTGTCTGAAACGTTTGTCTTGTCTCTGTAAGAACAAGACAAATGCAAATGAAGTGATAAAAGAAAGGTATATAAATTGGTCACTGTAACCCCACACCTTTGAAGCTGTTTATCAGTCTTCCCGGTACCGTGAATAAACCCCCTTTAGTATTGTCTGTGCTTGCCTGATTCTTGGGGAAAAGAATCTCTTTGCTTAACAAAGGTGCAAGCTTTCAAGCTACACAGAGCTCTTCTTCTGGTCTCAATTCTGAGTAATTCCCTCCAGGTGGGACATTTACACTAATATGAAATTACAAGTATCAAAATATAGACTCATGAATGGAAAAACGTGTGTGCCAGTATACTGCTTAAAAACTTGAAATACTATCTAGGATGGACTATTTATTAAAAATTTTGTGCCTACTCTATTTGGACTAAAAGACTTGTTTAAGTATTGGCTCTTCTAAGCCTGGAAAATACATCCTAGATGCTAAACACTGTATTTTATACATCCATTTCTCCTCAAGACAGCTTGTCACTTTTACTGTGAAAACACTGAAATTAGAGAATGACCAACTTTTTAAGTAACAAACGATGGGGAGATCTGTTCATTAACTTCACCTTCTGAATTTGTTCCCAAAAGATCTCTGCTGTCAACCAACTGCTGATATTTCTCAACTTCTCTACACAAGGATATACATGAATAAATAAGGACTTTACAGACACACCTGTTACAAGGGTTGTGCTGATCTGGTGCACAGGAGGGAGAAGAAAAGAGAAAGTTTGATCCCCCACAACATTTTACACATTCCAGATTATGCATCTGATTTTCTTGCAATATTTTACAGTAACATTAAGACTAAGTAAACTATGTGTACATTTTAATTAACAAATGTACACTACAATTATAAATAATTGTAATAAATTCCATACTTACTGAGATCTCTACATTTGATAGTACTATATTCAAAGGAGATGCAAAGATAGTCACATGCTTCTCTTAGTTCAGGAATAGATATTCCGTCAGGACAACGTATTATCCCAGTCTTATAGTAATCCTTATAAAATAGAAAAAACACAAATATTAGACTAAACCATCTGCTGATAGAAACATTTCATTCACTATTAAAGGACTTTTTCCATATTCATAAATCTTAATGCTTTGTATTGCAATCTTCAAAAACAAAGACTGAACCACATGATTAATATGTTCAAAATATGTTTATCCTCAGACTCAGAGCTTCCAGAATAGAAGGGCCACTCTCAAGTGAAAAGTCGTTTTAAAGTTTTAGCTGTATTAAGTTTATTTTAAATTTCAAATTCCTGAAACTGAACATTTAAAATATGACATTTATTTCTATGGTTTACTGTTTACACGTCACTCAGCTTCTACCACTCTAGCTCAGCCAACAAAGCAGTACTGCAGTCAGACTGCATTGTGATAATGTATAAGGCAGTCTAATTTTCTTTGCAGACTGCACTTCGCATTTTTCTGCAAGTGTAACTGCCACCTATAGTATGTTCTGTTGAAGTAACTTGTTTCATCCACTGCAAAAGAATCAAGAACAAGAGCTGATAAAATAAGGCCATAATGGCTTTTTGAATTTTAAGTTTACAAAAAAGCTGTTTAAAAACAAGTGAAATCTTCTGTAATTCTTCATTCCTGAGGCTTAGCCAAAAACCCCTGGAGTATCTGGCTGGAAGCAGAACTGCACTTAAAAATAAAAGGAGCATTTCCATATCAAGGTATTCTTTCAAAATGAAATATAATCACTTATTTATAGAAGATTGTATTTAAAAAGTCACATCAAGCAGAGAAATATTGCCTCACCAGGATCTCTGTCAAACTTCTATTATGTGCCTGTGTAGTTTTTAAATATAGAAAGTGTTCAGCTTTTCCAGTTTCAGGGATTATAAAATCCACACCACCTGTAGGCTAAATTGTACTATTGAAAATAAAAGATCACCAGAATAGCACGAAACACAGTTGAGCCAATTCCTTCAGCTACTTCGTATTCTCCCTTTTCATTGGGACGGGTAAAGTTATGTTCTCTGCCTGATCCAAACATCCTATTGAACAGAATGACAATTCAGTTAGAACTCACTTCAGATTTACAAGGAACTTAGATGAAGCACAACATGCTAAAACTGCAGATGTAATGGCAAAGAATTCACATTCCAGCTTGGAAGTTATTGATCCTATACAAGAGGAGATATTTGTGCACTGTTCAGCAGAGCTGGCCAAAACTTGGAATTTCCATTCATGGACATTTCAAAGTTTGATTTAGTTCCAAACTGGAATGAAAACAAGTAATTTCAAAACCTCCTGCAAAAGAAAATTCTGAAAAAAAATTCTCTCTCAAAAAAAATTCAAACGTTTCATGTTGAAACAAAACGTTCATGTTGATGTTTATTTTGCAACACTTTTATAAGGAGGCTTGGAGGATGGGAGAGTGGTTGCTACAAAATAAGAGGAACATGTTCTTCCTGAAGGTTGAGGGCACTGCCTCCGCAGCATTCCCAGTTTTCAAAGTGGGGTATCCAGCTCATTCCCAAACTCAGGTATGTTATCATTATCCTCCCCATTCTGCTGGGCTCTGCTCACATCTCTTAGTTCATCTTCTTACCTCTGCTTCTGGTTCCTACCATTTCCCTCCATAAAGTGCTTCCAGTGGAGGATTTTGCTTGTGCCGCTGCTCTACACAGCACATCAACAAAGTACTGGCAGCAGTAAAGAGAAAGTAACTAGGATTGCACATATTGCAATTAACACTGCTGGTAGCAGCCTAATGAAACCGAGAAAGCATTCTGTGGTGAAGCAGCACCAACACAATTCTCCACTGTGGAATTCTCCTGAGCTATCATTTTAAAAATGTAAGTTTAACATGGGGAAATAGTGATCCAAGTGCTCTTAAAATTCTATTCAATGTATTAATAGGAGTTATGTGCATATTATGGAAGGACATTTCCTATGAAGTACTGTTTTACTAGCTGTCCTTCCCAGTTAAAACCGCCAATCTTCATTAATAAGGGAGACCACAATCTTAAAGAGGACAGACTTTCACCAGTTTTAAAAACTCCAGCTATTGTTTTTACACTTTTCATAAACATCAAGCTGTATTCATTATTTTATATCAGACACAAAGCTGAAACGCTGCTTTATTTTTTTTTAAAACCCACAAACAGGCTGTAAGGCATAAAGTGTTGTGCTTTTATCCATCTTATATCATTAGACACATTACTTTAAAAATGCACCCAGTTTCCAAAAAAAATTCTGCATGTATGTACATATCAAGGGCAACTGCCTAGTCTGAGTAACTTTTGTATTAATATAGGAGGGCAGCCTTTACATTCATATCCATGCCCTTGTTTAGTGAGTGAGTTTAATATTTTTAATTTATGAAAGTGAGAGTCCAATAGGTTCTATTAAGCTTTAGGCAAAGAATAAGTCTTCACCATGGTAACTTTCAATTCCAAGTAGACTCTGGTTAAGCAGTTCTTGCTCAATGCCCTGCCAACTGGTGCTGGAGAAGGAGCAACATTACATGTTATTTTTAGACCAACATTTTTATTAATAACCTACTTTTGAAGTGGCAAAAGTACAGAATAAGCTTGTTCATTAGACCAATCCCTAGAGGGGAGACTAACCTAATGATGTCTCAAATACACAAGAGCTTTAGTATTTTTGTCACTAGATGTCTATCCCCTAAGTCAATGACAAAGGAGACAAATTTGCTGTATTTTATACTGACATGCATTTTGTTTCCCACCCACTCCCCACATATGTCAAAAACATTTCCTTTCATCTATTATGCCACCTCATAATAAAGAATAAAGACGGTTAAATAGACTGGTTTTGCCTTAATTCCAGTTGTTTGTTTCGTTGTTTGTTTGTTCTTTTGTCACATAATCACAAAAGGACAACAAAGTTACTATTTAATCCTTCCATTGGTCATTGAAACAAAGTATGAGATTGCTTATTTTTACCATCTACACCTTGGCAAGAACCTCCATCCATTTAAAAATATGACAGCATGAGTGCTGTGCTGAGACACAGCCATGTTTCACGTGAACATGTCGCACAAGGGTAAATACAGAGAAGCACAACAATTTGGTACTCCAGCATGAAAGACCCCCTGAATGTCCCATCAAGAAGAAAAAATGACCTTTAAACATAGGAATTGGGAAAGTGCCTGGTGCCAGGCAGGTTGACCCAAAAGGCTCTTTTCTGACCCATTAAATTTATTAAAAATACACAAAATATTAAAGTCAACACTGAATATTAAAACAATGCCTCTGATAATTTTTCATTCAACAATTTACCACTTCTTTAAGTGTTTTGATTCTCTTTGCTAATAAACACTGCCAACTATCTGCATTGCAAGGCCATGTCACTCAGTCTCATAGAAACAGGGCATGTTACTTTAGAAAACAGGAATTTGTGGGTGTTGAGCACCATTCCGACTTTTCAACTGACTAGAACAAGATAATCCTGAATGGCTTTCCTTCACTCTATTATCCCAGAGGTTAGCTATGGTTCATTGCTTTGCTATCATAAAAAACGAATTAAGAAGGACAAGTGTCCAGATAATCCCAACACTCACTGGTTCAATGCAAAACCAGTTGCTCTGTAAACTTACTACAGTGCAGGATTGCATTTCTGAAAAATGAGAAAACAGACTGGCTTGAAGCAACGTACAGCCAGAGAAGGTGAAGCAAAGCTTCCATTAACAGATGAATGCTTCATTTTCTCTCTGAGAAACAGCTTGCCATTTTCTTCCATTTCACAGATTCCTAACTACCTTTTTAACTGTTCATTTCACAAGGATGTTCTCTCTTGGATACAACTAATTGTGTTACTAACTCAGTCACAAAATCATGCGAAGTGAAATACAGGAAAGTAGAACTTACACAGTAACTGTGTTTTTTAAAAAAAATATTAAAAAAATTAAAGATAAAACATTAGCAGACAAAAACATTAGTGTTCAACATTTGTTTACCAAAAAGCAATTCAAATAGATTCAAGCAATGTTTACAGTACTGTATTGTGCTGAGTAATAATGATACCAACCTGCCCAACATTGTATTAGGCTGTGCAGTAAAAATCGAAGGATCTACAACAAATCTAGTGTTGTCCACTATAAGAGTAACTCTTTCAGAGGTTCTTACACTCCGGGCTCCTTCTTTTGCATTCTCATATACAAATACCATTTCCCCTGCAGTCTTGCAACTCCCATCTGAACTTGACTGGCTACTGTTTCTACTGCTGTTCCCAACACTACTACTGGAACCATTTGGGGAAGTTTTCTGAGGACGAGGACTGCTTGGCCGAGATGAACTGTGATCCTTTTCTCGATCTAAAAACAGAAATGGGGGGGAAGGAAAGTCAGAATTTTAGGTTTACAAGAGCTCGTCAGACCATCTACCTTATTTAACAAAAACAACTACCATGAACGTGGTGACCCGATTAACTGAAAAAAGTCTTAGGGCTTGTCTACACAGCAAGTCATTGCATGGCAAGTATAGCACATTAGCTTACGATGCAGTAACATCCTGTGTGGACATTGCTGCAGCGCACTGGAGGTCCCAGGGTGGAATTTAGCATACCAGTACTTCCACATAGGAAGTTATTGAGCAGCATGCTGGGATGCAGTAGACTCACACACTGGCTTGCAGAGCAGCCCTTAAAAGCTAAAGACTAATAAGACAACCCAAATATTTTACATTTGACAACACATCAAATCCTGCTACATTTTCAACCAAAGTTGCCATTTCCTAGATACAAGCATTCTTTTCTCCCAAAAAGAGTTCCTGAGAAAATTTAACATTCCATTTTCAGAGGAGAGGTTTAGTGTATTGTATGAGTTGAGTTTCCAGCAAATTAAAACAAAGGCATCAAATTTTAAAAATATTGCTTTGTAACAGCAGTTAAGCTTTTGCAGTGTTCTGCACCATCTGCATTGACCCTGTTACTATTCTCTGATGAGTCACAGACCAGCAGAAACTGTCAAAAGACTTGGTATATGCTTCCACCTAGTAGTCTCGTTACCTGCCAAATGGAGGCCAGCAGCAGATACTTCATAAAAAGCAAAAAAAACACCATTGTGGACAATGAGGAATAACATGCCCGTAGGGGAAATTTCTACCTAACCCTATCAGTCAGTGGTTAACTTAAGCCCTGAAGCATGAGGATTTATATCCATTATAAAAAAGGATTTTAATCCTCGCTATTATTGTGGATATGCTCATCTGTAAAATCTCTAATCTCTTGACTTTTAAGCAACTCTTGCCCTCAATGAGATCTTGCGACAAAATACTGCAACATTTATACATGGGGGGGGGGTCAATTTAACATCTGCCTTTCAGTTTCATTGTAATATTGCCATTTACTTTCTATATACCGGTCATAATTTCGTATACCGCACATCCCTTGTCATGTGTTTCCTCTCTAAACTTTCTCAGTCTTTTCCCTCTTCATATCATTCCATGCCTCTAACCATTTATACCACTTGGACCAATGATTTAAAAGTCACGTGATTATTTTTTTTTTTAAAAATCTGTTTTAAATCAGGTGAGGCTTTGTAAAAATTAATTTGAAAATCTGTGCTATGGAATTTAAGACTAAAATGTATAATAAAAATACAGCATTTATAATTTTATTAAGTGTCACTAATGATAGGATATATTATTTAAGATTACAGAACTGCTGTAGGCAAAAAACAAAAACTTAAAAGTTAAGGCCCTGATCTTACAAACAGCCAGAAGACACAACTTTACTCACATGAATAATCCCATTGATTTAAATGGGACAATTTGTGTGTTTAAGATTAAACATGAACCGTAAGTGTTTCTAGCATCAGAGGCTAACATTTTTATTAAAAGCTTTCCTTCTAGCATAAAATCATTGTCATTTCAAAACAAAATGAACAATGTAAGCAACAATGCAACGTTTAGAGACTTTTGATACATTAGCAAAATTACTGATTTTTTTTTTTATATACAACTCAAAAGTTTGAAAACAGGCATGTAAAGTCAGACCCCTAGGATTGGTATTTTCAAAAGCACTGAAGCAATTCAGAAGCATAAATCTGAGTTACTTCAGCTGTACACCCTGAACGAGGAGTTGTTGGGTGGTTGAATCATTTCAGCCTTCTTAATCTGTGGAAGTTCTATAGGTCAAAAGTTGGATTTAATTACAAAGTTACAAAGGCTATTTACTTATCAATTTTGTGTTGCTTTCACAGTAAGAATGTTAATGAGACTCTGGAGTTGTCTTTTTTTGGCATAGTTGAGCATTTTAAGGATGAAATTTCTCCACAGAAAAAAAATCCATGTAAAATCTAAAATGACACTAATTAGGAATCTTACAAGTACAAAACATCCACTTTAGCAATTTAGTACAAAACGGGAAGTAAAGCAGCTTTGGCTTGTTTGTTTTAAAATAGATATATATCATGGATTTTACCCACCACGCTTTGTATTCTTATGCTGTGACCAAGTCACCCCCTCCATTCTTAGGGGCTGAAGTACAGGGGCCCACTTCCATTCAGGAACAGAAGGGGAAGTAGCAGGTATTCTCTCCCACTCACAGAGAAAATGGTGGTGACAGGGCACCTCCTTCACCCCCATACACATCTACTCTAGAAGGGGGAACCTTGTATTTAAACTTCCTATTGAGATGCATGGGAAGTTTATGCCTCTCAGAGCTATCATTTCACTCTGCCTGCCTGAGTCTGCAGACCTCACTGCATTGATTACATTCATTGAAGTTCTTCTTCACAACTGTGATAGCCAGATATTTGATATTTCTTAAAAAAAAATAAAAGCTCAGATTCTGATATAGTCACATGACTCCAGAAGATGGGGCCCTACAAGCAGGCCTATAATTTGTATGCGTCATCTGTTTCCAACTGAAAAAGAAATGAAAGTGTGGTGTTTTTTTTAAACCAAATACTGCATTTCTTGGCAACTAACAGAAAATTGCATGTTAGAAAAAAGTCAGGATTGTTCCTATGTAGCACTTAGAAAACTGATCGCTTTTGTCAAAAGCAAAGAGGCAGATGGACTTTGCATTCTTCAAGTTCTGGGAGGCAGATAATATTCCCATAATTGACAATGAATGGAACACTGCTAAAGAGGACATTGACACCTGTTGGATTTGGGGACTTAAGGATTGTTCTCAACTGCCTCAGTTCTGGATAGACAAGGTGGGCGAGGTAATATCTTTTATTGGACCAACTTTGTTGCTGAGAGAGACAAGCTTTCGAGTCTGGGAAAGGTACTCGGAGTCACAGCTAAATAGAAGGTTGAACAGCTACTCTCTAGTAATCACCACATGGAGTGAGCACCTCTATATACAGTCACCTATTTCTGAAATCATACTCAGTGCAGCAAAGGAAAATATAGCCCAGTAATTGCAGAAAGTATTTAAAAACCTTTAAAATGTCACCTCTATTAAATACAAAAACATGTGAGTGAGTTGCATCTCTGCTCTTTCATGATCTGTGACTAGACCTGCATCTCTCTCGTGATCTCTCATGTCTACCAATAGTACTATGGGAAATCATTTTGAAGGGAAAAAATTACAGCAGTCCTTCCACCAACACCATTTAACTTTCCTCATTCTGATAGTGAGGATTATCCCAGAGACCAGATTTTATCTATAAGTTGCAGTCTACTGTTATCTCATAGAAAATAGTTCTAATGGCTAAAGCAGAATAGTAACAATGGCTTTACTGGAACAAAGAATGAAAATGCAAACATAAACCTTCACTTTCACTCTCAACCCTATAGTAGTCAGGTGAAGCAATCCTACTTGTGCTCTTCAGAAAGAAAGCGCATTCAGAATTTAGGAGTAAGTTAGTCCAAATCAACAGTCCGCTTTGCCCCGTATTGCAACAGTTCCACTATTGCCTTAAAATGTTAACGCACAAACTTTAGTAGGACTGGATTCTATTACACTCCACAAACAGCAAGGTAGGGATGCTCATTTCTGAGCTTGCTTTTGGAATTGGAAAAATGCAGTTTACTTCAGAGCTAGAATCAAGTAAGATTTCATGTGTAAATTTGAGATCCTATAAAAATCCAGCTGTTTGACATTATGTTTCTATTACTGACATGACATGAGAGCTAATCATATCCAACAAGACATTCTGGCTATATTTCAGCAGCTGTGCCAGACTCAAAGAAATATTTAGCATTTTGTTCATCCCACTATGTCTGTTTCCATCTGGTACACCAGCTCCTTCTCCTATGTCACCTCCCAGAAGGCAGGAAGCCAGTCTTTGAAAGGTATGAAGAGGCTGAGTTTTTGTTTTTTAAAAAAAGCCAACTATATCACAGAGTCTCCAGAGTTTAATACTTTATACCTCAAAGAGTTCACCAATTTACAAAACAAGATGTTTTATTTTGATTTTTTAATGGAAGTATTTACCAGACACTCTTCCTGCTTTCAAATATTTAAGGTGCTACAGTAGGGGAAAATATATTTATTAACCAACTCCAGGCTTCAGCAGAGTTCTCTGGTTATGATGACTCCACAGAATAGTGCAGATTCTATGTATTAGGGTATCATATCAAAACAGGAACCACAGGCCGAACATGAATCAGCAATACAGTATGTCTAAGTGGAAAACATGAGTTTTGGACTAAAACTACTATTACTTTCTAGTCCATGAGAGGCATTTTCCTAGTCTGAGGAATTTGAGCACGTAAATATAATAATTCTGACATCGCCTGTAAGAAAAATTTTCCTTAGTCTGCTCTACAAAAAAAAGAAAAGAAAAAAGAGTAGATTAAAAGATTAAGTTTTTGAAACACAAATTAATCTCCAACATACCACCATGGTGTTGTCTTGTTGGTGAAGTTACATTCCTGATACATGGAGTGAGTTGAGACTCTGATCTTTCATGGGATGAGTCTCGTGATCTGTCACTTGACCTGCGTCTGTCTCGTGATCTCTCATGTCCACCACTAGCACCATGTAGGCTCATTCTGGTATTGTCTACTCCTTTAGCAATACGAGATGGTGTACTAAAAAAAAACAAAAAACAAAAACAATCTTAGAGCAACTTGTAAGACCGTTCAGATTTTGGAAAATAACCCAGTATGTTTCTATATAAAATTATTTTAAATATTTTTATACTCAAGATACACAAAACTAGATTAATTTTATTTACCTCCAGTTCATTGCTATATCATTCATATATTTCTGTATCTATGCAGTATCATTTAGAGAATCAAACAATTACTCTCATATAACTGCAAATCAACCTATAGAAAAATACTACTGATCACTTCCTGGTTTGTAAAACCTGACTTCACAGAATCCCTTGCAGATCTCTGATAAACCAACCATTACAAGTGAGGCACATTTTAAAGTGAAAACAAAATATATGAACAAGAAAAAAAAATAGCATAATGCACCTTCAAAAGAAAAAACATGAAATTAAAAAGGGTCAAGTTTAGCCCCAAAAAAGAGTTTTGTAAAAAAAAAAAAAAAGCTTTTATAAAATGTAAGACTAACAAACATTACCATACTATTTTAAAATTTAATTTTTCCTCTGAAGTAAACATTCCCCTGAAGTGTTCAGCCTCGTGCTAGCAACTGAAGAAAACCTGAAAATTATTTCAATTTTTGATATCCAAAACTGAGAGAAATAGAACCATGAAAACCCACAAATCACAGCAACCCAGCAAGCAAAGTAGTAAGCTACTTTCTTAAAGCTGAGTTTTTTTAAAAAATATTTTAAACTTGACAGTGTAAGATCAAAGATTTAATCAACATAAAAAGTCATATGTTACATTTCTTTGTTTAAACGAACAGAATGTGTTTTCTTAATACTGGCACATTTAGCATTTAAACAAAGTTTTATTTATACAAGTGAAAATATTTGTGTACTAAGAACTGGATTTCAAGCTCCATAATTCCAGAGGGTAGCTAAAATTACCTAATAATATTCTTAATCTTAAATTAATTTATGGCACTTTAAATGCATCAAAATTTTAGATTACTACTGTGACAGCTTGGCATGGAAGTGATTCCACAGTTTCTTTTTTGCACTCTTGACTTAGTTGAGAGTTCTAGGAAGACTATCAATATAGACATGATTGATGCATCCGACAAAGTGGGTATCCACTCACGAAAGCTCATGCTCCAATACGTCTGTTAGTCTATAAGGTGCCACAGGACTCTTTGCTGCCAATATAGAATGAAGATATGAACTGATCCTTTTATAGGATTTCATATTCGATAATAGAATGCAAGCAACTTTCTAAAAATTAAGTACTGAATTACTGAGGCATAAAGAATCAGCCTAGGAGGCCTACATCAGATAAAGAAAAATCACTCTTTCCTACTTGTTTGTGTCCAAGAGATGGAGCTTGAATTATCCACTTACTTGCCAGCTTGCCACAAACAATAGTGCTCTCAACCAAGAGAGCTTAAAGAAAGGACTGCTTGAGAAAAGCGAAGAGATTCAAGAACAATCCTCACCAGAAAAGGTGGTAGGAATTATGATCCAATTAAGAACTACCAAACCAGACAGTGCACTCCACTATAATTAGAGGCACAAACTTGACAAGCGAGTTTCTGAAATATTTTTAAAAGGTTGATTAGAAGTTATCCCAAGTGGAGATGAGACTCAAAGACTACTCAAAAGGTAAGTAGCCAGCAGATAACAGATGTTTTCCCTTCTGTGATGGGTATAGCATAAGAGCCGAAACAAAACAGAATGATAAACCTCATGCTATCACTGCTTAATCTTGACGCTAGACCCTCCACCGAATTCAAAAAAGGACAGTGACTCTCCAAGAGGAGTTGGTCAATGCTATTTAAGAGACATCCAAGAAAATCCTAAAAATCTACATCTTAAAAAGAATTTAAGGGGTCTAGAGTTTCTTCACATCCTACTTAGATGCACACCATGAGGAAAAAGTTTCTACCAATGAGGCAAAAAATTGGTGCAGAGAAACTACTGCAATACCATTTTTCTGCTAAGCTTAAAATATGCTGCAATAAGACGACACATTTTCTGGATGTAAAGTTGACTAAAAGGTTACTGAATAAGGTAACAAACTGCAAGTCTTGATTTTTAGAGGGTAGCAAGGATTAGATGCACATTTCAGAATGAACAAGCTCTAAATGGATTCATTAACAAATGATGCTTTCAGAAGACACTTAGTGCCTACTTTAAAAATAAGTAATAAAATAAATTTGTATTCTAGAATGTCAAAATTTCAGGACTTTAAACATACCTTCTGGTATTTGCCTCCCCCATTATGGAAGTAAAATAAGACTGGCCCTTCAAGAAAATGAGACTTGCAGCAGAAGTTGCAAACAAGAATCTGTAATCCCACCCTTTAGATTCCATGAAGATTTTGGGAGGGAACATGTGCAAATGCCTTATTTTTCTTCTAAGTATTTGCATTTATAAACTCAACTACTTTCACTTGAAGACTATGAAATATTTTCAAAAATTAAAAGTGACAGGCTACAACCTATGGTTAAAAACATGCTAACAACAAAAGTCTGTCCTGTCTACATTAGACTTCACAATCATGTTAATAAACATATGCTAACATTCAAAAAATCAAGTTTAAACAAACCCACTGATAAAGAGTCATTCTAACACAATACAAATAACAGTTTAGTTAGTGTCCCTACAGCCACTTCTCTGCCATCTCATTGTGCATTCAACTACTCCACTGCTTAATTGGGTTTATATATCAGTGCATTATGGGAAAGTATGAGCAGCTGTCCCATAGTGCCTCAGCAGGGGAAAGAGTGCCCAAAGGGCATGTAAACATTCTGGAAGTCCTAATTTAAAAAAGCTGGAAGGCAGGAAAGACACAAAGATGGCTGGGAGAAGCGGGGGGGGGGGCGCGCCGGGGGCGTGCCTATCCTGGAAACAGTTCCCCAAAATCTGTGCTAAACTGATTACAGGAATACAACCATGCACATGACCAGGCAGGTGTCAGGAGTAAAACACTTAGCCATCTAAGTTACTAAGGGCTAGTCTACACTGGAAGCGCTGCACCAGTGCAGCTGCACCACTATAGGGCGTCTGGTGAAGACGCTCTACATCAACAGGAGAGAGCTATTTCATTAGATTTTTTTTTTATGCCATCTCCATGAGAGACAGTAGTAGCTATGTCGGCAAGAGAGCTTCTACCGCCAACATAGCTCTGTCCACACTGGCGCTTAGGTTGATGTAACTTATGTCCCCGAGGGGGGTAGATTATTCACCCCCTGATTGATGTAAGTTATACTGAAGTGAGTGGTAATGTAGACCTGACTTAATAGTTTTAAACATGTGGTGAAAGGTGCCTCATTTCATAGCAACAGTATTCATCATGACATGTTTCTTTTTGGATAATGGTCTCCAAATACATTTCTTTAGACAAAGAAAATGCACTACTGAGACATGAGATAATACATATAAGACTATAACAGGGTACCTGCAGATTACATGCTTTGGCACTCTAGAGACATGAGCCAATTCCGTTCGTCAAGGAAGGACATTTATAGATTTTAGTATATTCTCTGGAATTAAAATTCCTTTGTACACGAAGGCCGAATCTTTCAAGTTGAAGCAAAGTCCTTCAAAAAACAAATCAAGATATCTACAGCCACCACCACCTCCCAGGCAACGTTCTCAGAGCTCACAGCAAAGCAAGATTGACCCTGGTTAATCCTTCAATGGGAAATCTCTAAGGAAAATCAGTGCTACAGGAAGTAGTGTTGGTGACTCAATAGGCCATATATTTTCCTCTTTGTCAGTCCTGAATAAACACCTAACGAAAGAGACAGCACTCATTATGTTACTGGAAATGCCCTCTTCTACACAAGTGGTAAAAACCAAGACCTTCAGTACTCTGATCTTTTAAAAGGTACCAAGACACTTTATGCCAGAAGTAGGGAGTCACAAAGCATAAGATTCCAGGCCCAACGTTCGCATTCCACCTACATTCTCCACGTAGTTTCAACTGGAATTGCTGTTCCTTCACTCCTCCTTTATAATAGGTTGCTGAAGGTTTCTTGTTTCCATTTTTAAGCACATACAGATTAGACTCTCACAGGTAGAATCCTGTTCTTTTGGCTGCTAGGTACTCTATAAATGTAAGACTTAAGTACACAAACCAGACTGATTGAAACAGCACCACCTGAAACATGAACACTTATCTTAATTACATCCACTTAAATGTCAATGTTACTGTTGAATCATATCCGGACAAATTCAGAAAATGCATTTACTTGAGCAGTTAATATACCTGCCAACATTTAAAGTTCTATTCATCTGAACACATACACTACAAAATAGAATACTGTTACTAAAACACAGGAATATTCAGCAGTAAGCAAGACAGTTAAAAGAGACAAGAAGCTAACCCCCAAATTATGGGCTATATAAATGAAAATGGTGGTAAAAACCCGAACATGTTAGAATTAGGAGAAAAAAAATGTCAATTAAGAGAGTTTACTGGACTTTGCCCTGCAACATTGTGAGCCAGAACACTGCGGCATGAGGCTAGTCTGAGAGCCTATGGAAAGTGAAGCTGAGTGAAACAGGAAAAACAAACCAGATGACTTGTGATTCAGTGATCGTTTTGATTTGTAAAATTGTTTTAGCAGTAAAAGGTGTTAAATAGGAACACAAATAATTTAAAATACCAGAACCATCAGAAACAGATTTCAAAAAAAAGATCTGGTTAAGCAAAAATCTTAACATACAGAAAGTGATCGTCATCTCAAACTAAAACAACAAAAAAAACACGCCAGTTTTAAACAATCGCTACTTGCATCCTTAGTGAACATATGTAGTAGAATCTCTCTGTTTCACACCAAACACTGGGAGACTGGTTTAGTTAATGAATTACACTCGTTAGTAAGCGCACAAAAACAACAACAAAAATAATGCATCACAAAATGCACTGTATTAATTTTACCACCGTGGTATAGTTTAAATGAGAACACTACCAAGTGTATTAGCAAATGCACTGTAGTATATTTTGTTAAATGAAACCTTAGGCTTTGTCCACATAGAGCAGGGGTCCCCAATGTGGTGCTCGCGGTTGCCATGGCGCCCGCGGGGGCATCTAAATGCACCCGCCTCCTGGCCTGCGGTCGAGCATCCGTCGAAATGCCGCCAAAATTCAATGGCATTTTGGCAGATGCTTGACTACCGCCACGGTGCCAGACAAAAAGGTTGGGGACCACTGACATAGAGAGGCTAATCACCAGCATAACTGCACTGCTGCAGACAAGCCCTAGAGGTCTGCACTGGGGATTTTTACAGCAGTAGAGTAACACTGATACATCTCTGTCACAGCAAACTCCTAGTGTAAGTGAGCTTTACTGGTGAAAAACTGACTTGCACCAGTAGGGCCCATCTCACTTTCAAGCAAGGATAAGCCATGCCAACATAAATTAAATTTATAGCCACGTGGCATGTCTACACTAAGGAGTTGCACAAGTGCAGCTACACCAGTGACCCGTCACTAACAGCCAATACCCCCAGAATAATTATTACTCTACAGTACCAAGCTGTCACACTGCATTAATCTGTAATTTCAGTCTTCAAGAAACCTATGGTGTTTTGCTGATCACACTGTAGCATGTGTCCAGATGACCCGCTTTAACTGCACATCTCTCTTTCATTCTAAACTCTTGGAGAGTTTGCAACTGGGAACTTTCAGTTAACAGGGACCTGAAGGTGCTTTTTTTATTCAACAATCACCTGTGATCTTCTCTCTTTCAAAAAAAAACAAAACAAAAAAAAAAAACCAACCACCCCACCTTTGAATATAACCAATATATGATTTTAAAAAATTACTAGATTCGGTAGTTTTGCATGTTTGGGTCACTGTAGAGGAACACAGCAAATTTTAAGATCATAATTTGAAATATAGAGTCTCCTTATTTTGATTTTTAAATAAAGTTAACATTTTGAAATCAACTGTTGCATAGTCGGTTTTGATCCAAATCAAAATTATATTGCCCCAATACTGAAAATGAGGTGTACAACAACATTATAGAAGGCAATAAAACCAATTTGCTTTTTAAAGTTGCCAACATAAAACAGCAGCATAGTCTATTATACTATTTTCAGAACTAGTGAAGTTAATATATATATGAATGTTGGGACAATACTGGTGCACTCATCCAAAATTTTTGGGCCAGCCTACCTGGAGTATTTATTTTTCCTTCAATCACTGGATTACAATGTTTTGCCCCATAGTGTAGTGGTAAAAAAAGAAGTGGGTAAACTAACCTAAACAATATATTCCCCAAATGAGAAGTGGGTAAACTCAGTTTACCAGTGCCTACTCTCTACTACACTACTGAATGTGCCTCTAGAAAATATTAAAATATATAAAATATTTTAAAGTGTTTTAAAAGCAATTGCATTACAAACAAAACTTAACATGCTCAAAGCTTTACTTAAACACAGAAAACTAGATAATGGAATCGGGTGGAAGAAAAGCGTCAAATTTGTCAAAATGACAGGTTTGTCAAAGTGTCATGATGTGTATGTTTTGTATTTCTGCAGTCAGGCAAGCACTGATTATTTTTTATAAATGCCAAAAGTACTATTCCAATTTAAAACCTGGATGCAATTGTGAAAGAAAAATGCTATCCTTTCAGAACAAAATTTTATTCATTTGATAGATACCAAACAATTAAAGAAGAAGGATTAATTTTATCATCAAAGCAACTGCCATAGATTTCAAATTGCCAAGCTAATCCACACTCTAATAGACATCATATAAAATATAATGGTTTACAAAGAATTTATTGCATCACTTAAATAGAATCATAGTATACTGATGTCTATGATCAGCAAAAATTTACTGTCAGTTCAATGACAGTGAGCCAATAACAAAACCAACTTTCATACAATTTATCTTCTTGCTATAGTCTCTAAGGCTTTTATTTAAATTTTTTTCCTAACGTATTAATGTATAGCTAACCTCTTGCATGTAATTGTGACTGTATTCATGTAATCAACACTTTCAGAAAAGGGAGGCCAATCTTTAAACACAAAGTTACCACCGCATTTTTGAAAGACTTTTTTGAAAAGAGAAAACCCTCTCTGCTTTTATTATAGTGACTTATCTTAGAAATAACAAAATAGTCTCTCACACACTTGGAAGTCTGCTCATTTAAATTGACCAGGATACACAAAGGACAATGCATCTCCATCTCTGTACTGTCCGTCCTGTTATGTATTGCTTACAGATTATCCCATTATCAATGGTTACGCACCTTCCTCTTGTTATCACCAGGGAAGAAATACAAAAACATTGAAATAATTTTGAAATCAGAGTACAAAAGAAATCTGCTCCTTCCAAGAAAGCAGCTCTGGAAGCCAGCTCAGCATCCTTTGGCATTACTTGCTAAGTTCAGCATATTTGATATTTCCATCATCTCCTCAGTAGCCACTGCACCATTAGCCAGTCTTACTTTTTTCTTCTATTTTCCTCTCTCCCTCAAGACTGACGATCCTTTTGCAGCTATTCAGTCCATTAAGTGTTCAGAGACGCAAGCCCCCCTAGATATTAATTCAATTCATTTTCTCACAGTCACTGACTCAGCCGTGCGTAGTGCAGTACTGACGTCTGACCTCACAGCCTCCTGTGAGCTGAATTCATGCTTGCCATTTCGCCATCTCTAAGCAGCCATTGGATAATGAAATTGACAGACAGGGTAAAGAGCACGCGAGAGGAGAGCTGCTTGATATATTGCCAAGTACCATCTGTGAAGCTATTTCTAGTCCTGCCAGTTTGTCAGGTTTCAGTACACAAACAAAACACTGAAAAGGTTGTTGCTAACTTTCTCTTATACATACATACATTTTTCATGTTTGGTTTTATGGCTATTCAAGGCACTAGTTTAAAGCTTTCATTTGGTATTTTACAATCTGACTAAATTAGCATTTACAACTAAAACAGTCTTTTGCTGAGACCACAAACGTGTTTCAATCGACTTTTGAGGGAGAGGGACAATAGGCTCCCACCTTTGGACCCAGAAATCTTTCTTCTGGCAAATCCAGATTAGGAAAGTGCATGTGAGAATGAGGAGATAATATAGCAAAGTATGATACTTTTCCCTGTCACTAACCATATTAGTATGTAATTGATACAAAACAAATTCATTGTCTCCTGACCAGTGCATTCTTACAAAATAGATTATTGAGTTTTTGGTTGCAAGTCCAATTTCTCATATACAAAAACGGGACTGGGTAAAAGCATACCAAGCCTATATTTAACAGTTTCAGGGCCATATTTCCGAAAGTTTTTTGGTGATCTGAATGCTACACACTATTTTTTAAATTGATTCATATCATATCAGATTACTACTTTACAGTCACATTACATTTAAAGAGGGAGGTAAATCCCAGGAAACAGACAACCATAATATGGAAAGTAAAGAAGGTTAAAGAGCAGATGATGGAAGTTAGGTAAGAGATATAGTTAAGAGTTCATCAAGAATTTGCAGCCAGGAAAGCAAATTTGAATTTCTAAAACAAAAAGAAAACCAGTAAAGGAAACAAGACAATACGGTTTTACTACCAGGGGCAAGAGAATAGCTTGAAGCATTCCAGACCTCTTGAAGGATTTCAAGAATATGGATTTAGAACAATAAAAAAGGGACTTAAAACAGTCAAGGTGGAAAGCTACAAAGGGTTGAAGACAGATTTCTGCTCATACAGGTTCAAAAATCTAGATCAATGGGGTTCCCCTTTGCTGTTCTAATTTGTCAGGTACAGTAACCATCACTGGCTTCCAATACTTTTTCTCCCTCTCAGACCTATGCCCTCTACAGACTGGCTTCCATACCTTGTTCAGGTAGTCTTCTGCCATATTTTAAGATGTAATCGGTCTCATTATGAAGCTGTCAACTGATAGGAAACACAGGTGCAACTGTACTCAAATTCCTTCAGCCACAGGCTCACGATGCTGTAATTGCAGGACCCTTGTTTCACCCTCCTGCAGCGGCGTAAGTCCAAGTTCGGAGTCTCGTCCCCCTTCCCGGGCAAACAAAAGGGCCTCTTACAGCAACACCCATGCAAGGGGCAGTAGGCTACAACTCCTTTTTGCTTGGTTTCAGGTGAATACATGCCCTCTCCTAGCACCTCAAAGAGTAGTCAACATTAAGAGGTCAGGCTCCAGATCCCTCTCGCTTCTCAGGCCAGGTAGTGTATTCCACAAGATGTCCCAAAGGTATGATTCAGAAGTCCATCTATCCTTAGGGCTCCCACAAATAGCTCTTCCAAAGCACCTACTACACTTCTTCTTGATGGTGCCACAAGTTTTTCCCTCACCAAGAGAGAACAGTACTCTAAAGGGCCTTCTGACCTGGGACCCTGGAGCAACCACAGAACCTGTAGTGGTTCCCCACCCCTAGTTCAGGGCAGTATCCCACACCAAGGATGGAGTACCACCATATTACTCAGAGCTTCAGATCTACTTCACTTCAAAATACTGTCAACGGAGGTCCCTACGAAGGAGATTTTTCAAGTAGTGAGGAATATTTTCTGGAGGTGGATTTACACAGAAACCCTATCTTCAGTGAGTCAGGTTATCCAGCATTCTGCATCATCCTATATGAAAGTCTGCTTGTTGTCTTTCTTTGTACTTTGGCTCCTCCTCTGTTTCCCAATCCAATCACTAAGTAAATGCCCAAAAAAGGAAGAACTCAAGATGTAGGGACTTCCAACCAGAGGAAAAGGAAGTCTCTTAGGGCAGGACTATGCTACAGATTTAGTTCAGTATAACTACATCACTCAGGGATATGAATAATCTACATCCCTGAGCAACATACAGACCTAGGTGCCAGTGCAGACAACACAATGTTGGCGAGACAGCTTCTCCCACCAACATGGATTACCATCTGTCGCAGAGGTACATTAACTATGCCAAAGGGAGAGCTCTCTCTCGTAAGCATAGAGTCTTCATTAAAGTGCTAGTGGTGCAGCTGTGCTGATGCAGTGTTTTAAGTGTAGACATGCCCTTACTTCCCAGAAGGACCAGAACTCGGACATTTCAGTTCTGACAACCCAGGTTCAAGCAAAGGCCCAAACCTTAATAAGCCCATTACTAACACTCCAACAACTGATAGGAACTGCCAGAACAAAGATTCATAGAAGGGCAGGAAAGACTACTTT
The DNA here is from genome assembly GCF_003597395.2 of Chelonoidis abingdonii. NCBI lineage: Eukaryota > Metazoa > Chordata > Testudines > Testudinidae > Chelonoidis > Chelonoidis abingdonii. Next base: position 55,795,751 of record NC_133772.1, read on the forward strand.
CTTAACAAGACTTAAAGGATTAACTCTCCCCCCGCCCCATGAACTCCAAGATAGAGACATGGAAGCATCTAGATCCTTATTTTTCCATCTCTCCTACTTATGACAAGCTCTACAACATCCTCTCAGATACAACAGAACAGCGGCAGACCTCCAACAAAGATTGATCCAGTGGTTGGTCAATCTGAGAAATGTTCTCCTCTTTTCCAGTAAGAGACCAGAGTTTGCCTCTCAAAACCTGAGACCAGAGAACTGGACTCTACCTTAAGAAAACAGCATGAATTGTCACTTACGTTTTCATATGCACATCAATGCCTTCTCCTTATGTGTCTCCTCTGAAAGCAAAATTGATTCAGTATCTCTTCAGAAACCTGAAAATTCAATCCTGACTGCCTGGAAAGTTTTTAAAAACAGCACCTCACATTTGCCTTACAATGCTGCAAGGAACTCAGTTTAAGATCCTGAATCTGGTAGTGGTATGCATCATGAGGGCCAGCCACTTCCAGCAGAGATCATGAACAACTGATTCAACATCCATTTTGTGGCCCTTTTCTTTGAAGGGATACCCTGGGACAGAACAAGACAGACATGGTTGATCCTAATATGTTTCTTTCTTCAGATAAGCCAAAAAAACAGGGACCTCCTTGGCTAAATCTTCTAGGAACTGACTTTCCTGGATTTTATCCAGGCTCCAGGTTTCCAGATATCTCATGGCCAACTTCCAAACGAATATATCTGTCACACATCGGCTAACTGATCAGCCTGTGCTGCACCAAGTACTGCTTCTGAGCCTGTATCCCAGGGGTAGGCAACCTATGGCACATGTGCCAAAGGCGGCATGCAAGCTGATTTTCAGTGGCACTCACACTGCTGGAGTCCTGCCAACCGGTCTGGGGAGCTCTGCATTTTAATTTAATTTTAAATGAAGCTTCTTAAATATTTTTAAAATCTTGTTTACTTTATATACAACAGTTATATATACACAATAGTTGTATATTATAGACATAGAAAGAGACCTTCTAAAAACATTAAAATGTATTACTGGCACATGAAACCTTAAATTAGAGTGAATAAATGAAAATTCGGCACATCACTTCTGAAAGGTTGCCGACCCCTGCTGTATCCTATCTATAACAAACAAATGGCTACATTAAATTTCAATATATTTTTAATACTTTTCAGTGGGTCCTCTCTTCCATTTCTCTCCAAAACCTAGTGCCATCCTCTTACTCATCTTCCAAAAGATGCAGAAACCTCATGCTCGTCAGTGTCTATCCTATCTACAGTCAGCAGAAGATCAGTGCCAAATTATCTAGTCACAGATCTTAAGGGACTGAGTCACTTTACCCATGACAAAAAATATGAAGTATAATCCCCCCGATCCAGGGTAGTTTGGGCATATTTCAACAGTCTACATATTAGAAGATGCTCACCTTCATATATATATTCTAGAATACACTCAGAGGTCTTTGTTTTGCCCATGGGAAGGGTCATTTCCAGTACTCCTCCCTCTCATTTTGGTCTCGTCTCAGCACAATGAATATTGAAAGACTTTAGTTGTTGTGACAGCAGTCCATAGGGAAAATACCATTCAGTCAACCCCTTCTTTGGAAGTATGGCTGGTGAAGGAGTTAGTGTCCACCACTAAAGATGTAGTGTTCCCTAGTGGTTCAGTGACTCTTCAGTCTGGGATTTGTGATAGACATGGATAAGAGCTCTCTGCACATCCATTCCTCCCAGCATTATGACCAGATCTACAGTAGATGCACTTTGCTGGTATACGTATGCTAGACTGGCAATGCACATTTAGTGTGTATGCAGTTTATACCAGTAAAACTTAATTTTGCTGGCATAGTTCCAGACTCCCTCCCCTAGTGCAACATGCAAAAGTGAAGTTTTGCCAGTCTGAACCGTGTCCACTATAGGCAGGAGTGGCGCGAGGGTTTTTGGCGCCCTAGCCACAGGGTCGGCTAGCCGGTCCTGCGGCTCCGGTGGACCTCCTGCAGGCATTCCTGCAGACAGTCCGCTGGTTCCACGGCTCCGGTGGACCTGCCGTAGGCGTGCCTGTGGATCCGCCACCGGAGCCGCGGGACCAGCGGACCGTCCACAGGCACGCCTGCGGGAGGTCCACCAGAGCAGTCTGCCGCCCTCCCAAATCCTGGCGACGGTCGCCTAAATGGAAGTGCCAGCCCTGACTATAGGGGCTTTTGCTGGCACAATCATGTCCATCAAAAAATCAGCCCTCATTACACCCATGACACAGCTTTTGCTGGCAAAAGTTTGTAGGACAGACTAGCCTCTCCCTCATCTGATAGCCAATTTCAAGACAGTAAAGGGGAAGGTTCATTCACATCAAGAATGCCTACAGTAGTTTACAAGACCACCACCCTTCAGAGCCTCTCATCCAACAGTACTGGACATTCTCTGCTTTGAGACCGCTGTAGACATACTAACTGGTTCAGTACTGAGAGACTTCATTTCAGAACACTTCTTCACTCATTCATCTTTAGAGACCGCAACAGTTCCATCTGCCATCACATCATGTCAGGGAATTGTTAGCCTGCTTGATTCCTCACAGCACAATTTCTATTGATGTTATCCACTATGGGTTCGTCATGGAGTCCAGTCTAAATGCTTTGGATGCAATCTGAACAACCTCTCAGCCCAAGATTTATGAGCTAGACAAGTTTAAAAGTGGCACAGACTGGATCTGCAAATTATTTACTATGTTCTGTTTGTAAGTCAACAGCACTTCCTAAGTCATACATCTGGTAGAGACACTCAATATCTAGGTCAACCGACTCAGAACTGATTCACTTAGCAAATGTGATCCGGCCCAATCAGTATTTTTAAGAATCTATAGCCACTGACGGATTCCAAAATTAGACCTGTTTGCTGCTTAAACAATACACCTGGGGGAATTCTGCTCACTTTTTAAAATTCTGCATATTTTACTCATGAAAATAATACAATACAATCAAGCCAGTTTCAATTACTTTGGTAATTTGTTTAAAAATACCTGTCAGTAAGTATGTCTGTAACAATACAGACCAAAAAAAACCCACATTTCCTGAATCCTTTTTGGACAAATAGATTCCTTACTAGGCAAATTAATACAGAACTTTGAGTAATAATTAATTTAAACTACAATACAGAAATGTATTTCCTGCACCCTTCAAAAGCAGTGCAAAGACTTGGGGAGAGTCAGGAGTAACAGAGGAGCTGAGGGAGAGGCAAGTAATTGCTGGGAAAGAGCCTGAGTGTTAACTTGGAGAGTTGTTGGGTTGTGGGTGGGAGAGCTATTGAACAGGGTGTGTTTGTTTGTTTTTGCAAACGGGGGGGGGGGGGGGGTCTGTGGGGAGAGGAGATTGTTAGGAAGCCTTCCCCATGCAGACCCTGGCTGACCCCTAGCCTCTCTCAATCAGGCACATCTGCCCCAACCCCATGTGTCCCTGTACTCCCCTCTGTTCTCATGTGTCCCTGCACCCCACTCAGCCACCCCTCCTCCCCCATCCTCACGCCTCTGCACCCCTTCCCCCCCCATCCCTATGTGTCCCTGCACTCTCACTCAGCCAGCCCCTTCCCCTCATGTATCCCTGCACTCATCTACCCCATCTGGCCCTATGCCCCCCCTCAGCAACCCTTCCCCATGGGGGCCTGCACCCCTTCTCCGCCAATTCCCATCTGTCCCTGCACACCCATTGAGCTCCATCCCAGAATGTCCCCTCAACTAGCCCTTCTGAACTCTAGTCTGTAACTCCCCAGCAGCTCCATGTGCCCCACACTGTCTGTCCCTCCATACCCTGTGCCTCCTGACTTGGCCCCACAGACAGGGCACTGTGAGAAATGCAGCCTCTTCTCTTCCCTATCTGCTGCTGGGGCTGCTCCCACCTAGGAGCTGCTGCTCTCTGTTCTGGGGCCACTGTGGCACCTGGTGGGCAAAAGGTATAACTCTAGCACTTCTCAGCAGAATGCATTTTCTGCTGAGAAAAAGAATTCTGTGCAGCACATTAATTCTGCTTGTGTGCAGTGGTGTAGAATTCCCCCAGAAGTAAAACAAGCCAGAGCTCTACAACAGAGTAAAGAAGGCAGCAACTCATCCTGTAGATGCCTTGTCCATAGGATGGGCAAGAGTCTGAATATCTATTTCCCCTTTTCCATATATACCAAGTATTATGTTACAAGAGAGAGAGAGGGCACTCAATATCCCTCATGCCTTCTCTGAGGTCTCCGTATCCCAACTTCCTGCTCCTAACCAAACAGCCTCAATTTGTCCTTCCAAATGCTTCTTCTTTCCATGTCCGGACTCAGTACTGCAGCCCAGAACACAACAACTTTCTGTGGCATCCTTGATTAGCAAACTCCAGTGAATACAGAGTTGTCAGATTCATCCACTCCACTATCCAGTAGGCACCCAATAACTTTCAAAGCCTATCTTGGTGTGACATACTGTACCCCAAAGTAGCATCTTACAACCCCCATAGTCATCATTCATATATGGTTGTGATATTTCATAAAAAGCATGCCATGCAAGATGTCACATGAAAAGTCATGTTCTGCTGAAACCCATTGTTCTGTCAAAATATGTATATCATTAGCATGTATGAAGTTATGAGACTTTGCTGTACAGTTGTCATTTAAACATGTTGTAAGTTTGGGAGTCATCCATCACTAGTTCTCCAGTGACAGCAAAGCGGTGAGCCACACCCAGGAGGGTGTTAAACAACCATTAATTGACAGAGGAGTTAGAAGCAAGGGATTCACAATTCTGTAAGAGAACTGTGCAAGCATCACACAATGGGTAATTGCTCAAATCTGACTCAAAGTCCACCAGAATGTCTGGGCTAGTGTTTTCCAGATACATGGAATGAGGATATAAAATAAGGGACAGTGGCATCATGCTTTTACCTTTCTCCTCCCCCACTGATGCTGGAAGCAACAAGAATGCTAGGAAGACAAAGACTTGAACTGAGGAGACTGGTCCCAGGCTTAAAGAGGAAGCCTGTGTATTAAGGACTGTAAACTACCTGCAACATCCAGTGGAGTGAGAAAAACTATTTGATCCAAATACTACCTAGTCTAATAAGGTTTAAGATTCAAACTGTGCGCTTACCTTTTATTTTCTTTGGTAACTATCTCTGACCTTTTCTGCCTACCACTTATAATCACTTAAAGTTTATCTTTCTGTAGTTAATAAATGTGTTTTTATATTTTATCTAAAACAGTGTGTTTTGGTTGAAGTGCTTGGGAATTCTCAGCTGACAAAGGCTAGCATGTGTCCACTCCACATCATTACCCAAAGGCAGACTAGGTAATGAACTTATACTGGTCAGGCTTCTGACCAGGGACAGACAGTATATTCTGGGGGTGCAAGGCTGGAGGCATGGGAGATTTGCTGGTGCCTTTCTCTGTGTGATTTGTGAACGGCTCAGGGAGCATTAATGCAATTTAGCTGGGGCTCCACATGCTGTTGTGCTAAGTGATGATAGCAGGTGGCTGACTTTGCTGCCTGCCACTAGCAAATCATTCTGAGAGACAGTTCAGGATGAAGAGTTAAAGGGGCACAGCAGTACCCCAGTACCTGGTTGTACCCCAGGGATCCTGTCACACTGGACAATTCCCAAAAAAAAAAAAAAATTACATTAGAAAAACATCACACAAGACAGTCACAATTACCTCGCTCTTCTGGCAGGATTGCAATCTGGGTGTCCATAAAGCACCATGAAATTTCTGCTCTTAAGGCAGGGGTGAGCAAACTACAGCCCAGGGGCCAAATCCAGCCCCTCAGATGTTTTAATTTGGTCCTCGAGCTCCCACCAGGGAACGGAATCTGGGGCTTGCCCTGCTCTGCGTGGCTCCCAGAAGCAGCAGCATCCTAGCTTCATGAGAGTTAACACTAGTATGTCTTGTCAAGCTGGGAATCATACCCTCAGCTTGAAGTGTAGATGTACCCTGTGATGAGCTACCATAACTGAATACTGAGCTCAGAAAGGGAACACACAGGCATTAACTTCACTTATGGGACTGAAACATTTCAGATCTGGGTTCTTCCTGTAGGCTTTTTATTTTCATATTTTAAACTTGAGCAAAATCTGTTCAGCCATTTTCTTTTTACACTCTCTCTGTGTTCAAAAAATAACCCAACAACATTCCCGACATTCCATTTGCTGCATTTAGTAAGGCACAAAGTGAAAGAGACAGAATTCTGATGTAGCCCTTGTCCAATTATCAACCTTGTGCAGGACAATTTGCAAATAGTTCCAGATCATACAGTAACACCTAGTAAATTGCATAAAACTATATAAAAACTATATAAAAAATGCTAAGTGCTTGGTTACACACTCAAATAAGGAAATGCCAGTTTGTCTGTGCATGCAACCTTAATTTTACTCCCTTGTTCAGATGGATTAGAATACAGTCTAGTTACATTACTACCATGTGCAATTTCTCAAAACATTTTTTCCCTACCATGATGTAAAGTATATCCTATAAAGTGCAACATGAATGAGGCTGTGGTACCCAATCCTCATAACAAGCTTGTGCCTTGTGAGTGAAAGCCTTAAGTTTGTGCCCTAAAAAGCATTTTTCTACGACCACTAGCTCTATGCAGATTTTAGGTTCTTCTTTTGCAAAGAGCATTCAGTAAGTTAAGAGTCATAGACTGATCACCTAAAAATACTAATTCTATTCTTTAGCTCAGCTTTTGTACGGCGCACACATTGTTTTCTAGTAATTCAGTCCTTTTCCCTAACACACTACTTTTCATATATTTCAAAGTCTCAATGTGGCAAAGACACAGACTCTTTTTCAATGTAAGTTATTTCCTGTCAGCTGAAACAATTAAGTCAATTTCTCCTTCAAAGTTTACCAAAAGCTAGCTATATTATCCAATGGTCAAATGTTAGTCTGAATGTTTTCCCTTCAAAATGTACATTAGAATATTTTTGGCATATTATACAGATCTATAACCTGTAGAGCACTTAGCACTACCAAGTTATCTATCTTTAAGAGAAAACATTTATTTGCTTGAACTTACTTTAATTTATGCTTCATTTTAGAGACATCAGTGCTCAAAAATATTAATTCAACTGTTTTACCAGATGCATATTTGGCTGAAAAACAATTATGCCAATTGCATGTCTTCCATATCTCCTAACATAATATTAAACTTTATATTGTAAATTTAAGTTATTTGATACAGCAATATCCTGTTACTGGGGGAGGAAGGTTTAGCAAATTATAATGGGAATATAACAATCTGGTCTTATGAACTGTATTTCTAGCTCAACTGTTGAATCGCTGTGTGACTTGATAATCATTTAACAACTGAATGCATCAGTTTCCCCACCTGTAAAATGGATAGTCTAATACTTACCTAGCTGAGCAGAATGTTGTGAGGTGTAATTACAGTAATGTTTAATAACGGCTCAAATCCTTGGACACATATGTGAAGAGAAATGTTGCTAGCAAAATGTTTGCAACTTAAGCTACTGTCTCGTTTAGCTTCTATTCTAAATACAACAGCTGAAAAATAAATTTACTCCCTAAACTATCTTCAAATTGAGTATTTACAAAGCATCTCAACTTGAAAAAAATCAATATTTAGTAAAGAACTCATTTAGCAGTCAAAAGCAAGCAAGTTTGCTAAGCAAACAAAGAGCCACAAAGAATGAAACTCATATAAGCAAATATTCATGCATCCCCATGAGCAAGCTGCAGTTACCCCAAGTGTGCTGTTAAACAGTGCCAGCTCACTGAAATAATTACCAGCGAATAAACTGTCTGGTATCCATCCCAACTATTCAGGTATCCACATCACAAGTGACCAACTAAGTGAATTCATAATTCATTTAATTTGGAGAAGACTAAGAAACAAACAAATACAAGTGAAGATTAGGAAGACTGATAATTGTTTCAATAAAACTAATGCTTTCAAGTGACATTTTTAACTAGAGTTGCTTTAAAAAGAGAAGAACTCCCACATTCATGACAGGACTTGCCACAACCAAATACAGTTGTCTTTAGAACGAGATTTACTGTAGCTCTGAGATGCGATAGATTATATATGGCACCTACCTTGAATGTTTACAAAGCTTACGGGGTCTATTTTGCAATTTCCGATCCCAATTCTCTGGATCACTGGAGTTACTGTCATAAGGATGAGGCCGTCCTGCCATCCCACTGTAAGCTTTCTCACACTATTGCTCTGAAAAGCACACATGCAGCACTCAACCTACATTAAAAGAGCAGTGTCGATCTTTAACAATGCCATACAGAAAGAAAGATTAAGAATTCAAAGTGCTCTTTGTTAGTTTATATTAATGAATACAGTATATTCTAGTTTTTATAGTCTTCAGTATCCATGGTGCAAAACAGAGCTTATATCTTCTACCTGGCCTGCTGATACCAACACTAAAATTGTGTTTTCATTATAAGTGTAATCCTATATAATTTAGTAAATAACTTTAAATTTGATTTAATTTATTCCATTGTGTGCAGACAAAAGGTTATTAATTAGATGTTACAAGCACAGTAGAAACACTCTTCAATATAATTTTAATTACATAAAGTTAATAATTCAGAAACAAACCATTTGTCTACTACAGAAATCCTTGAATAGGAATAGATTTGGATTTTCTTAGGTATAAAATGTTATCGTCTAACAGTTAATGAACAGTTAACTGTTCATCTAGCTGAAACAGAATTAAAAGCACCAACTTCAGAGTTAGCAAATAGTGACATTATAGCCTATGCTCAAAATCCCATCAGAAAGAATTATTTAAATGTTAAATATACTGAAAAATCCTATAAATTCTAGAACAGACATAAGAATTAGATGTGAATATCTTAAAGTAAAGACTTTGTAAACCTGCATGCTTAAATTGTTTCTCAAACTGAGAAATGGTTTTGCATGTGACTCATCCATTAAGAGCACTTTTAGGTAGAACATTAAACTTATAACTGATAAAACACACAGTCAATCCAAAATAAGTGACATAAAACAAGCTACATCTAGAGTAGACAATACATTCTAGAGAGATTTGCAAAGTTTTCCAATCAATCAAGTAATTCTTTGCCATTAGAAGGACATGCTTTACCAATCATGTAACCAGTTAACATAATTTACTTCTAGTCTACATAAGATATGGAAAACCTAGAGAAAATTATTTCAGAAAGAATCTGCTACATTGATTTGGCCAGATTAAGCTGAATATTCTGTGATCTTGTCTTCCTCTGCCTTTTCACTGTTATTCAAGTTTCATCTTTTAAATATTTTAATAATGAAAAATTACTCTCAAAACTAATGAGAATGTCAAAAAGTTTCTATTGCCCAAGAAGAATTTAAAATGTCTCGTTGCTTGGAAAAACTTCCAATAAAGACAAACAGTAAAACACAAGACTCTTGGACAGAGTTAGTTAAGAATTCAGAAGACAGAATTCGGTTAGTGCAGAGGAATGGAAAAGCACAATTAATTTTTAAATTAATTTGTGAATTATGTTTTCTAATTTGTAATGTCCATTTCTAACAAATGAAAAGAACAAATAGTTCTAAAAATATTTACTGGAAAAACTACTTAATATATGTAAGATCATCTTTTTCAGCTTGCTGTTTAATTAGCGTGCACCATTATTAGTACTTAAGATATGTGCTTAAGCTTTTAACTTCAATGGGATCACTCAAACACATGGTTAAGCACATGCATAAGCATTTATAGGATTGAGGTCTTAGTATCTTAAATGTTCAACAACTCCTCCATATATTTCTTCACCAAACATACAGACTAACAAAAATCAATGGTTGGTGTGAAGAATGAGGGAGGGAGTTGTATGTAATTTTTAATATAAATATCATATGCCCTGATATTAACCTGCCTGAACACCAGAGGTTAAATCAAAGGATGCTGTGAAGGGGGAAATCCACAGGAAACCAAACAATGGCACATACAATGTTCCTTGAGGGAACAATGGGAGGGGGTGCCATCAAAAAAAAAAAAAAAAAAAAAAAGCCTCTGGCTTCAGCCAGGCCAGAATGGCTTCTCCTTCCCACAGCTGAACCTAGGATCAAAGATGATCCCCAAATGTCATAGATGCTAGAATAAGGAGGGGCTGAGTGAGCAGCCAAAGGCTACGCAAGTTGTATCAGTGAAAGCTAACGGACTGACAAACGCAAAGACAGGGAGCCTGCTGCCACAGGACAGGCTGTTTCTCCCTGACAGAGACAGTTAGCTGGGCTGAGGCGAACTTACAAAGCTGGAAAGGAAGGTTTAAAGTGTAAGCCCCATGCGTGTAGGCCCTATTGATTTTACCCTGTGCTGTACACACTTCATACCTTTGAGGAACAAATAAATAATGCTTTGTTTTGAAGATCCTGTTTCTATATCACTGAAAACTAATACTATCACAGGTTCTCGAATGGAAACCACTGCAGATCTCAAAACCAAGTTGCGTCTTTGAATCGAGGAGTTGGAAGCCCAGCAATCCCATCTAAGAGTGGTTTGACTGCAGTTACACCCTGAGTGAGGTACAGGAAGCCAGGCAGGTCACCTAAGCAGTGCATTCAAGAGAGCTAAAGGGGCCTAAGGTGCAATTTGCCCTGTAGTCATAGCAGTTTGACTTTTGAAATTGTAGCTTTGTGAAACCAAGAGAATTATCGCATATCCTACAAATCATCATAACATCTCTGTATAGCACACAAAGCAAACATAGAAGCAAGAGTATTCAAGTTTTCGGTAGTAAAAAGCATTTTGACAGTATCAGTGTCAAACCTGGTTAAAGCAGCAGCTGAAACTGCTACCTCTCATGATTCACAATTACATGTCAAGATAAACAAATTAATGTGTGTCTGCCCAAAGAGGCAGGAAGAAAAAAAATATCTTAAATTTGTCTAGTTATTAGGGCAGAAGTGGGCAAACTACGGCCATGGGACCGTCCTGCCAGGCCCTTAAGCTCCCAGCTGGGGAGGCTAGTCCCTGGTCCCTCCTCTGCTGTCCCTCCTCCCCCGCGGGCTCAGCTCACCATGTTGCCAGTGATCTGAGTGGTAGGACTGCAACCTCCTGCCTCAGTGCTCTAGACTGCACGGTGGTGTGGCTGCCAGCCCTGGTGCTCTGAGCAGCATGATAAGGGGGCGGGGAGCAGGGGAGTTGGATAAGGGGTCCCAGGGGGCAGTCAGGGGACAGGGGGCAGTTGGATACACGTGGGAGTCCCAGGGGGCCTGCCAGGGGGCGGGGATGTGGATAGGGGTCGAGGCAGTCAGGGGACAGGGAGCAGGGAAGGTTGGATAGGGAGTGGGGTCCTTGGGGCGGTTAGGGACAGGGGGTCCCGGGAGGGGGCAGTCAGAGGACAAGGAGCAGAGGGGGTTGGATGGGTCAGGGGTTCTGAGGGGAGCAGTCAGGGAGTGGGAAGTGGGAGGGGGCGGATAGGGAATGGGGGCCAGGCTGTTTGGGGAGGCACAGCTTTCCCTACCTGCCTCTCCATACAGTTTCGGAACCCCGATGTGGCCCTTAAGCCAAAAAGTTTCCCCAGCCCTGTGTTAGGGGATGCTAAGTTACTGCAGCAGTAAAAGAGCTCAGTGACTCATTTTATATGTTAACTGAAAATTTAGGTGGCCAAAACATGAAGTGTATGTGACTATTTCATAACAAACCTAAAATTATGTATGTCATTACCGTATTTACCATTTATCAAACAGCAATGTTTTTGGTGCTTAATAAAGGAACCTGCAATCTAGTTCAGCCTCAGAAAAAAATGGATATGATACTGTCCGTTTCTGTATGAGCTGATGGTGAATTTAGTAGTAATCTAAAGCATTATTTAATGTTAATTCATAGGTGCAGCATGCCATATATTTTCAGCTCCCAAATAGTATTTAATAAATAAAAGATCTTTTTACATACCGCATTTCACCTTGAATTGATACAAACTGTCAGCATCACTGATTCCATTATTAATGTGGGCTCACTTCTGGAATGATAAGCAGCAAGTTTAGCAATAATGTATCTGTGTAGTTTAAGACAGGAAGTAAAGAGTACTTTTTCCAGTTGAAACTACACAAGGAATTTAGGCAGGCAGGCAGAAGCGTAAATAGTCACATACACTAGAATTTGGCCAGAACACTAATACCCCTATTCATAGGTATTGTTTCCCCATCATTGATGAAAGCCTGTCTCATTTAGATCTGTTCTGAGCATGACATGGTGCTAAGAACACTTATACCCTATATACTCTAGCATTCCTGCCATAAGTACTGTTAATGTTGTTTTTCCAAATTACTTGCTCACTTTACACCCCATATTCTTTATGGAAATATGCTTATGATATGGATATGGCATAACAGATATATTTGATGTAAGATGGGGCTTGTAAGGTATCGTCGGAAAGGTTATAATTTACTGAATGTGATTATCCAGTTTTATGTAGGTATCATTTCCGTATCTAAAGTTAGGAATATTGACTATGTATGGATGAGTATTTGTGAGATACCCACCACACAACAGCTTTGATGGGCCATTAGGAAGAAACAATAAGACTTTGAATACACTAATCTCTCTCCTTCCTAAATGGCATCCTGAGACATTGTGGTGACACTAATAGGTCAGGTGGTCCTGTCACATGGTACTAAACAGCACCTTGGACTTCTAGTAATTTTCCACTAAAAGGAGGGGGAGATCAAGACTGGGAAACAAAAGATTCCCAACTTATGTAAATCTTATTTAAGGCTGGGGAGCGACTAGATCTTGGTTCACTCTTCACTGAATCCCCACACAGTATGACCGCTGGAAACACCTAAGGAACAAGGACAAAGGGAAAGGGAATGGAGTACTGAACCCAGGCTGGAAGTGGGATCCATCTGGTCTGTGAATAAGATACCTGAAGATTTAAGCTGCAAGCAGGGTAGCTAACCTTCAAGAATTTCTGCAACCTGTTTCACAAGCAACATTTAGGGTGAGGAATTATTTCTTGAAACCAGTCTCTTTAAGATCTTAAGCTTAGTATTCATGTTTTGTTTTATTTGCTTAGTAATCTGCTTTCTTCTGTTTGCTATCCCTTATAATCACTTAAAATGTACCTTTTATACCTTTTACAGTTAATAAACTTATTTCTTGTTTATAACATAACCCAGTTTGTGTAATTCATATCAGGGGGAGAGGGGGAGGCAAGAAACTATGCATCTCTCTCTCCACGTTGAGGGAGAGGGTGAATTTTTATGAACTTGCACTGTGCAGACTTTTCTATACACCGCAAGACAATATTATTTTGGGTTTACTCCCCCAAAGGGGGTGTGCACTTGAGTGCTGAGCAATTTCCTAGCTGAATCTTTCCAGAGAGAGAGCTGCTTGCAGACTCTGTGCAATTCTACAGCTGATGAGTCCCTATCTGTGTGTGTGTGCGCGCGCGCTTCCAGAGGCCGAGAGCCTGATTCAGCAAAACAGGGAGAGCAAGCCCAAGATAGCAGAGCAGGCAGGCTCAGTGAAACTCAAATACATCTGGTGGCATCCCTGACAGGGGGTGGGGGATTCTAACTCATCACTATTCTAGACTATATCTACACTAGGAGAATTTTACAAGTATAAGTATGCCAGTATACTTTACCAGCAAAGCGCTCAGAGCACATACAGAAATAGAACAAAACTGTGCTTTGTATGAGTATAGTAAATCTACACCACCCCCTGAGCAACACAAGCCATACCCATAAAAGCACAGATTTACCAGCCCAGTGTAACTGTGTCTATACTAGGAGCTTCTTGTGTTACAGCTGTGTCATCAGAGATCGTGCCTCTTCACACTCTTGACTGACACAGCCATGCCAGCAAATATCCTAGCCTTGGCACCCTACCCTCCAGCTCAAGCCAGCTACCCTATCAGAATAAGTATGCAGCAGTTAATTTCAAATTTTTATAAAAATTTACGTTTGAATATTAAACAGCTCTCAATTTAACTTTTACACTGGAAAGTGATGCAAAAGAGGCCAAACGGACTAAACTGCAGCTGAAGTGGCAGCCAAATTTCTAGAGGGAAAGGAGCAATTTAAAAATCTGCCTTTTCTCCTTCAGTTTCCTCATCCTCCCTTACCTCTCGCACCACGTTCATCTTTGTTCTCTCCATCAACATTCCCTCTCTCCTTTCATTTAATGTAACAGACATAGGGATTGTGAGTAAGTTTGAGATACTAGATCTCTGTACCACCGGGAGACAGTGTGCAGCTATGTCATCACCAAGAAAGCCCAACCTACCCGTGCCCCCAATCATATACTGTAATATAATGTTTCAATGTAACACATAATTAATAACCTCTTACACAGGAATTTTCCTCAGGATCCTGCATTGTCCTTAACTGGATGCTTCAGAGACAGGAAAAACTCTACAATGCCTGAGGCTTTCCTATACCATGGGGAAAGTGATTACTTCCTGACCACAGTTAGCAAACAGGTGACGCCCTAAAGAATGAGGATTTTTGCCACTGTAATTGTTTTAAATCATAGCTAGTGTAAGTACAGATGTTATTTTTACTCATCTAAATTGCTGTCTGCATCAGCTTTTTTGTTCAAGTTTATGCCAGTCCAAATGACATTTTTCAGCTCTTACTGCTCTAATAAGACCAGGTCATAGGAGAAACGTATCAAAAGATAAAAAACAGCGTTGATACCACAGAGAGAAGCTGTGCGGTAGTCTGAACTGAATGAGATAACATTTGCCAGTTGAGAAATCATAACTAATCTCGCTAACATTTCACTGAGGCAAATCCACTTTTACTGCAATTAGTCTCCCCTGGTAACAAACAGGCTTGGGGAAAAACAACATTAAAAAAGATGACAGATTTCCACCTACACGAGGGATCATCTTCAGTAAGAATCTGGGATGTATACAAAAGATATACTTACAGCCGCACACATAGAGGGTCAGACATTGATATGGACCTAATTAGCCTTTAAGATGGTAAAATGAGTTCTGTCTTGCCAACGAATAATGTAAGTAAGTCCATAAGGAGAGGAACTCCGATTGCACTCTGTACCTCATTTGGCAAATCAGAATACCTCAGCCAGGATGGGTGTGATTACTATGTTTGCCTCTGTTCTCACTGCAGCGTTAACAGCAACTTAGTCTCTAGATGCCTTGGGTTTAGCTTCCTCAGGCAGTTGATAAAATAAGGGGGATAGTTTATCCCAGATATGGAAGACATAAATTAGCTAACAAACTCAATGTTGTATGCACATTAGTTTGACAGAATACTACATCTTATCTTGGCAATTAGGATCAGGAGAGAAGGAACAGATTTTCTTGACCCATCATGAGTTGTATGCACTGCACAACTGAGAAACTTGGGATTCGGTAAGACTATTTGAACCTCTTCTGTGTAACCTGGTAATGCTGGTCAGCTTTCAAATATGAGGAGGTACAGGCTCAACAAGAAATCCACAGTTGGTGCTTTCATTCACTGGCTGGCTACTCTCACAGCCTCTTTCACTGGAGGTAACAGAAATACTATTTTCTGCCTCTTCCCCCCACCCTCCCATCACCACTGACTCCAGAGCCAGAGACTATCAGCCATTCTCAGATGTTCCTGGAAACTCATGAAATATGAGATGGAGAGACTAACATTAGGACCACAGAATTGCCTGGAGTTAAAGATAACAACAGTAGCAGTAGGCGCTCAGCAGTAAGTTTATGAAAAGCTTATATTAAGTAGTGGTCCCCAAACTGTGGGAACACACCCCCTAGGAGGGCATGCAGGAATGTGGGGGGGGGCACAGCAGGGCCCAGGCCAGCCCCCATGGGGAGCAGGGAGGAAGCACCGCCCAGCTACGCTCTGTCCCCAGCTCCACTCCAACCGTGACTCTGGTCCCCACTGCAGCGCCAGCCCCACTCTCAGCCACAGGCTTGCTCCTAACCATAGGCCACAGTCCCACTCCGGGGAGGGGTGGGGGGGAAGAGTGGTGAGAAGGACCAGGTTGGGGGAAGGGGGGAGCATCACCAAAAAAGTTTGGGGACCACTGATCTAAGCTCTTGAGCTTCCACTTCAAAGCTAAATGAACCTGAAGGGTTAAGGCAAAGACGTCTGCTGAGAAGATGCAGCCATTTTTCTCCAATATATAAAACTAACAGGATGAACTCTTATCAGCTTTTTTGAGGGAATCTGTCTTTTGGATTCCAGGCACTGAGCCCACATCTCCCAACAGGGCCAGAGGACTAGTCATCTGTATAGCAGAGCTACCTCATTGTAAAGCAGAGGGATTCCACATATGGACTTTTAAGTGTTTACAGCATCACCTGAATTGAAAAGAGTTGATAGCTTGAAAGGAAAGCATCACAGGCTAAACCTCAGACTCCATGCTGAATAGCAATGAAGTTGATCCCAGGCACCACAATCCATCTCTCCAAGGTGTAGTATATTTGACACATGGAAGGGAGAGGCAGAAGATTCCCTGTTTTGTGCCACAAAGGAAAAAAAACTAACCCAGTAAAAATGGCAGCAGACAGACTTAACTCCCAATAACAACTCTGTTGCCCGGTCTTACAGGAAAAAACCAAAAGAAAGAAAGGGAAAAAAAAGGGGGGAAGTGTTAGAATTTTCAGTGTAACAAACAGACTCTTTGGCACCTGGGAGCTGGACATAATGCTATCAATCCTCCCTCAGGCACTGATGCTGAAGCCCTGAGAGGCCTGATACAGATGCACTGAAACACAATGAAGTCCAAAAGGTGTCCAAAACCAGATGGAGCAGATGCTAGAAGGCCTCTAACATACAGAAGTGCCTGGCATGGAAGATAATGCAGCACCAAGCTGGCTGTAATGGGGTGGCCATTTAATGAGCACCTTCTCATAGCCAGGGGTCACTTTGCAGGCCCCCTGCCACTTTTAACCTCCCTCATGTGAGCCCCTTAAATGCTGCACACAGATTTTCATCAGCCCCAGGCAAGGGTGTTAACAAAAATGGCTCAACAATCCTCAGGGTCCCAAAATAAAAGTTCATCACCACACTACAGTCCATACTTTGCTCTGATGTCTTCTTTCTCAGTCAGAGCTCTTCTTCTGTACTAGTCTGTTCTCACAGCCCATCCTCCCAGCTCTTCCTATCTGGAGCCTACCTTCCTAGGCCTCCAAACTTCTAGGGTCAAACTCCATCTGAATTTTCCCACAGGAGCCTTCTGCTCCCTGTGCTTCTCTGTCACAGCTCCCTTGGTCTCAAGTCTTCCATGCAGGAGCTATTTATACACTGTGCAGTTTCTCCACAATTTTCTGAGCTGTCCACTGCTCTATAGGGCAATCACTGTAATCTCACCACGGTGTGGCTGATTCTGTAATTAGGGACAGCTAGCACTGGGCCTCCAGTGGCACACTAATGTGTTACACCGGCTATGACATCAAATCAAGTTGTGAGACACATGGCTCAATTTCTTCAACTCCAAATAAACACTGTGCAAGCAAATAATCCTCTAAAGGTTCAATAGGTCTTTCCACATTGACACTGAAGCCAGTGTTGAGCTTGACAGAGCAGACATCTTCCAATTCTACGTGTCATATTTTGGGGAGTGGAACTATGAGATTGAAGAGTTCTTTGGTGGTAGCTTAGCCTAACCCTCAGTATCAAATGTAAGTTGTGAGTCCTTGGACATCAAGCTTTTGCTGGCAAGAAAGTTTGCTGGGTGCCTGTTCCTGATTCACCAGATAGGGGCCAGATACTGCACAATGACTGGTCCAGTTGATCAGTAAGAGGACAATATTCAGTTAGCCAACAGGTGGAATTTAAGGTTAATACCCCAAGCCCTAGATGTATGATTGGTAAAAATCTAATACAGAGAAAGCAGAGTAGGTACAAAAAACTCATCTGTTGCAGACACAGTACCCTCAGAGGTATACATCTTAAAGCTGAACAACAGACTCACAATCGCACAAGGAAGTCTCACTGGAGCCTGGAAAATGGAATTCCCGATGAGGCCAAAATTTTGACAAAAGTCACGCTATTGAATATTCCAAATTTCTAAGTTAAAATACCAAACTTCCAAAAAGGGACAGACAGTCAATTTGCTGCTCACTGTCTACAGATCTCGGAAGAATATGAATAGCAGTTGAACTGCACTCCTTTATATATCCTTAGCTGGCATGAGATGAGGAGATAAGCAGGTGTGCTTACAGTCCCAATGACATCATTTATAAGACGTTTCAAGTGAGCATTTGCCATTGGTGCGTGCACACATCCTACCCCACTTACTGTGAAGATCCATGTCTGCTGAATAAGTTTGCTGTAGACTTAAGTACACATCTGCTATATAAAAGCTACTTCATGTGGTTGTAAATCAATCATAATTACTTATAAAATGTTACTAAATTGACACTGATCAAAGTCTAATTGAGAAACATCCCTTGCAATACAGCATTAACTAACATTAGGTTAGGTGAGATGCAAGTAATTCAGAACCTAAAATAGCAGCCATGTACTCTACAGTGATGTTAAGAAAACTTCCCCTCATGAATAAACAATAGGTGGCAGTAGAGTAAAACTAACAACATTTTCACCTGTGTAACAGCAGATGTAGAAGAACAGTCTTCAATTTTACTTTATTGCTACTGCAAGAGTCATGGAAGAGAAGTGTCTAGTCTCACAACAGCACGCACCTAAAAACTTGCCCTCCTACTTTTCAAAGGATATCAATAAATCAGCTCAGTGAAATTCAGTCACTCAGCCTACTCCTATTGATTTCAATGGAAGCTGGAGTGGGCTCATACTACATGAAAGCAAAATCTTGCCTGCTACTGCAGGACCAAATAGAATAGCAATTCACAGGTTAATCACTCATCTCCAAACTTATATGCAGGGTTAGATATCAAAAGGCCAGTCATAGCAATCAACAGTTCAACTGCCTCAATAAGCGAGAATACCATTCCAGCAGAACCATAATTAGTTCAATACAACTCAACATCAGTGACAAAAGGATCATGGCATAAATTTTGAGTCACTGCCCAAGAGCCAGGAAGAGTTTATAAAGGAGGAAGTTTCAGCAATCAATGAGCTAATGGGTATTTCTACACAGCAAAGAAAAACCTGCGGCTGGCCCATGCCAGCCAACTCTGGCTTGCAGGACTCAGACTGCAGGGCTGTTTCATTTCTGCATAGACATCCAGGTTCAGGCTAAAGCCCAGACTCCAAGAGGCAGGTCCCATAGCTCAGGCTCCAGCCTGAGCCCAGAAGTCTACACAGCAATGGAACAGCCCCTGAGCCTAAGCTAGCTGGCACGGGCCAGCCACAGGTTTTTCTTTGCTGTGTAGACATACACGAGGCTTTGGGCAAAAGTTTTAGCTGTGTGGATGGAAGAAAACGTCCAGTCTTAGAGATGCCATACAGGGAAAAACTGCTAGATTTAGACACACTGGATATTTTGGAGTGGAATGAGAATAAGTCAGAGATGAAACCAAGACTGCAGTGCAAGGCACTAAGAAAGGGGAGAGAAATTTAGGGAAGTGAGGGGAGAAGATAAACAGTTCAGTTTTGGCTGCACTGTCAGGCTGAACTGAGAAATGTATATACCATCATTGTTTGTGATGTTACTGTAGTTTGTTGGTCCCAGGATACGAGACACACAAGGTGGATTAGGTTTGAATGCTAGTCCATTCCACCAAGAGAAGTTAGTCCAATAAAAGACATTACCTCACCTACCTTGTCCATCTCAGATGCATATATACATAAGGTGATGTACAAAGATTTTAGTCTGGATAGAAAGAGGCAGTTCTGAAGTAGCAAGGAAGATCTGTAAATCTGCATAAAGATGATAACTAGAGTCTTGCTTTGGAATTAGATCATCCAGATACAATGTGTAGGGGGCAAGAGGACTCCAAGAGCCTTGTAGTACCCCTACTCAACGTTGGAGCAGGGATGAGGAGTATCCTGTGAATGAAACATTGAAGAAGCAGTCTCAGGTAAGAGAAGAACCGGTAGAGGGCAGAGCCATTGCAAGCCAAAGGAAGGACAAGATTTTAAGAGCATGACTGATGTCAAAATCAGTCAACAGATAAAAATGACAAAGATGGAGTACTTGTTCATGAATTTTGGTGAGAACTAGTCAGATGAGTGTGTACAGGGAGAGATTCTGGAAAACGAGTAAAGTGCGTGAAACAACTAAAAGCAGCCTAGCCAGCAGTCTCAGATTAATCAAGGCAGGAGGGCAGGGGGTTTGAGGTGGCACAGAAAGGGCAGCTTGACCCATGTCCTTGTGTAGAATTGTGTTGAAGTTGCTGATACATGCATTTTAGAAGAGCAGGATGTGCCTCACGAATGTCTATTGGGGCCGCAGGGCTACAAACTCTGGAAAAACCCACACCTGATTAATCAATAATCAGAAGGAACCTCTTGCTTCACCATTGAAACTGCTTACTGAACAAGTTTTCTTTAAGGGACATGTCATTCTATTACTAATGTATAAATAAGGGGGAAAGTTTGAGGTAGTTGGACTCTTTTGGACTCTCCTTCTGGATATATCTTGCGGTCCCCACTGGAAGACAGAAGATTTGGCCACCAGAAGCCTGCCACTGTGTCACTCAAGAGCCACATTCATCTTTGGTAACTATCAAGGGTTGGGGGTATTTTACTAACCTGTTGCGGATGTGTGTAAGTGCTTGAGACTAGTAAAGTTTAGCTTTAAGTGAAAGCACTCGTGGTGTCCTGTTTGTGCCAGCCATCTATCGGTTGGACGGCTGTGTCTCCCGATTTATTTCTTGACACCACTTCACACAGAGTAAAAGTTACCAAGAGCTTTGGGTTGAAAGAACCCCGGGTAACAAGTGAAGTGGGCATTTCCCATATTGGAAAGGGTCAAGGATGGAGTTGAAGGAAAAGAACTCAAGACAGGTGTTAGATGACATTCCATGATCTTAGAGATGAAACGGAGGAAGGAGATGAAGTGACAGCTGGAGAAGTGAGTGGGGTTGCAGGTAGGTTTTTATGCTATGTTGTTTGCAGCGTTGGTGATCAACTGCATTTTACTCATCCAAAAACTTGCAATTGCATTTTGTCAAAGCAATTTTGTCAGAATACAACATTGTACATTTCGGGTGACACCACAGCATTACTAAGCATCTCTTTGAAAACAGACACTTCAGGGCAAGGAGGCATTCTCAATAGTGTCAGGAAGCTCAGCAGAAAAGCTGGAGTTGCTGAAGAAAACATCAGAAGTAAGAATTCATCAAGGTAAGGCAGAGTTGCTGGTCAATCAGTACATTAATCATTATATATCTTATAGCAGTGGTTTTCAACCTGTAGTCTGTGAATCCCTGGGGTCCACAAAGACTATGTTTAAATTTTCCAAAGGGGTCCACACCTCCATTTGACATTTAGGGGTCTGCAAATGAAAAAAGGTTGAAAACCACTGTCTTATGGTACTAGAATAGGATTTCAGATTACACTGTAAAACATTGACAAAGTCAGCATCACCAAAAACAAATCTCAAATCCAGAAGAATAAGGGACAGGCTACAGGCTTACCACCACCCCACCATCTCATTGTTTTTATCTAGCCACCCACTGAGAGTAATTCAGTTTGATGTTGAGAGAGCAACCCCAAAACTAAGTGTCCTGCTTTAAGTGACTGTACACAAAGGAATGTTTCACTGTTCACTAGTCATCACTGGATGGAAGGGATGTTAATTTCATAGGAACCTGAAGAACTACCCTTTACAGTTTAATCACTGGCACACAAGAGAACAGAGCTCCTTTCAGTCCCCAACAGGAAATGCAATTCTGACACGTGACAGAAAACCTTCATTAGCACTATTTATTAATAGTATCTCCAATCATTTCATTCAAAAGCTACTAGTCTGACTCGCCAACCAATGGCATCAGGAAACAAATCCACTGTTCATCTTCCCAGAACGCAAGATATCAAGTGTACAGGGAGTACCTCAGGAACGGTCATTTATAATGAAGTAGCACCTTACAGACAGTCACAGCAAACCTGCCACCCGGAGGTGGGGGGCGGGGGAGAGATGATCAGTGCTTTAAAGGGCGCAAATCAGGCAACTGAAAGGGGGGGGTCATTTATCTACAACCCCGCCACGCCACCCCCGGCCCCGAGACACCCCACTTGTGCGCCACACGTATGACCAGACAGCAAGCGTGAAAAATCGGGATGGGGGTGGGGGTAATAGGACCCTATATAAGAAAAAGACCCAAAAAATCGGGACATCTGGTCACCCTTCCCCACCCCGAAGCCTCCGCTCCCCGCCTGGAACCTCCAGCCACCTCCCCCACACAGCTCCGCTCCCCCTCGGCCCCGCTCAACAGCCCACTCCCGCCCCCACAGCCATCCAGCCGCTTTCCCCACCCTGTCGGCCCCCGCCTGCCCTGGGGGGCCCGGCCGACACCTCACCTACCCGCCAGGTTCCGGGACACCGGCCGCCTCGCTACTAGGCTGGGGCTACTGCACTTCCCAGGCCCATCGCCCTCGGCTCGGTCACTGCAAGCTCCTCCTCTCGCGAGAGAGCAAGGAGGAAACGGGAAAGGGGTGAAATATCGCGAGGTTTGCGCCGAACGGCGGGTCTCGTGCGGGGGAACGTAGGGGGCCTGATGCTTTCCAACCGGACTGGGGTCGGGGGCGCTGCCTGGTGAAACCGAAAGCGAGGGCGAAGCCCGGGTCGAGGCGCGTGTCTGTCGCCTGTGTGACGTTCGGTGCCCCAGGGGGCGGGCTGGGGGGCCGGATGTGGCACCGAGAGGTCACCGGTCCCCATGGTGACAGGGTGGTGCCCAGAGCCGCTGGCAGCAGGAGTGGGACAGGCCGGGGTAGGAGGCGGGAGGGGGAGGTAGCGTAGGGGCGGTGCAGCGGCAAGTGAGGGACGGAGGAGCGGGTGGGGGGAGTTGGGGCTGCGAGAGCGGGACCTGGGGACGCCGCACAGGGGAGGTTTTCTGTGGGATTCGAGCGGGCGCGTGGACGGGGGGAGATTGACGAGCCGGAGCTGCCCCCTCACCCTTGGCGGAGCAGGTTACAGACCATGGGGGGCGGGAATGAACCTCAGAACCAGGAGATTCTTAGTTCTCCGTGGCAGCTAGCGGCCTTGGTGATGGTAGGGGGTGAGGAGGACGAGAAGCTTGAGAACGATGATCTTTGGCTTATCCGGCCTCTGTTAGCGTGGCTATGGGGGGCGTGTAGGAACCTACAGACAGGTCGCTAGCCTGCTGTCAGTTTCACCCACTCGGTTGGCCAGCATCTCCTCCCAGCGGTCAGACTGCAAAGAGTTTACAAAACAGCATTCTGTAAGTAAGAATGACAGGCCCGGAGAACAGAGACATACCAGTGTTGTTCTAGTGGTTATCTTTATTGGGACAGTTTGGCGTGCCATCTGTAATTTGTGGCTGGGAGCGATGTCCTTTTGCCACACACTTTGGCTCTTGAATTACGGGTTGTCACAGGATCAGCCATGCTGATGAGTTTTCATATGCTTGTCCTTATGAAACCAATACCATAGCGTAAGATTTGGATCCTGGATTTTGAATACTGTGGTAAATTGAGCGGGTCTAGATCTGTGGTTACAATTTTGTCCCAATTCAGAAAGTATAATGAAGGAGAAAGTGGATATATAGATATTTCAGTACAGTAGCTGTGAAATTACTCTGTTCTCTCCCCCATCTATATGGATCTTTATGTTTCTCAGAGCAAGAAAAATGGATAGAAACTAGTTTACTGATGGTGGAAAACCCAAGCTGAGGCATACAAGTTGAAGCGCAAATAAGTGCCTGTGTTAATAGATTCTCTCTTCTCTTCTCCCTACAAACATGCTCCAAAAGCTGTGGGGGAGAGTTGTTTCATCGCACTGCCTACATAACACAAGCTAGCATTTCTTGCATAGAGGTGCATTCATCCTTTTTCACTGAGCTCACCCATATCCAAGGTTTCTTGAGATACCTGGAACTGAACATCATGACACCTTCCTTCCCCTAATTTGGTCCATTTAGAAGTCCTAGACATACTGATGAAGAGCAAGTCATTGCTGGTTGGAGAAAGAGAGAGAAGAGTAACTAGCAATCCTTAAAAAGCAATAAAGAGTCCTGTGGCACCTTATAGACTAACAGAAGTATTGGAGTATGCGTCTGAAGAAGTGGGTATTCACCCACGAAAGCTTATGCTCCAATAATTCTGTTAGTCTATAAGGTGCCACAGGACTCTGTCACTTGTTACAGATCCAGACTAACACGGCTACCCCTCTGAGAGGAATCCTTGTAATAGAGACTGTCAACACCATGTTTGAAAAAGAGGTACTACCTCCCACCTTAAAACCTGCTATAGTCTCCCATTCCCAAAGAAACCTTTATGACACATAACAGATCTATCTTGGTACCAAATCTGTTTCTTAGCAAGCTAATCACAAAGCACGCATGTACAAACTTCAGTCTTAGATCTGCTCCATTCTGGCCAGGAATAAATATGAAACAGTGCTGGTGGTGCAGATGAATAGTCTCCTGCAATCCATGGATAAAGAACATCTGTTTCCATACACTTAGACCTCACTGTTATAAGATACTTGTCCCACTTAAGAGATGAGACAAGGGTCAAGGGAAATGCTTTGATATCTTTCCTTGAAGGCTATACTCAGAGGGTGCTGCTGAACAACTACTTTTCCACCACCACTTTTTCCATATTTACATATAGATGCTATGAGAAACTGATACTTGATGGGCTCCAATGCCAATGACCAAATGATGCTTAACTCCCTTAATCCTTTACAATATATACCACCATCTCTCAGCTATCTCCATGTTTAGCAGAAGTTAGCACATAGATGAGAAAAGACTTGGGTGATGTTAAATCTAAACAAAATGGAGGTTAAGCTTTTAAATCTGATCAAGAGAGGGCCTCTACCAGCTCCCAGTTCATTTCAAGAATGAATTCAAAATCCTATTCTTAATTTATAAATCCTTTAAGACTGGGATTGTGCTATCTCAGGAATCACCTGTCCATCCATGGCTCTCTTAGACAGCTATTGTTATGTTCCACATGCTAGACAACCTCAGTTGTTTGGTGCATGCTCCATATGGGAGGAGAATAAACTGACCCCAAGCCTGAGTGCATTGAGGTCTAAACTCAATGCTCACCTCTTTTCTAAGGATCTTATCCAGTATTATTTTTAATTAAGTATTTTATATTAGGATAGTGCCCAGGCTGATACTTCAGTCACCCCCATCGTACTGGGCATTGTACAAACACATACAAAAACAGTCAATTCACCAAAGAATTTACAGTCTAAAACCGGTAGCCTCTTCTCCCTTAGAAAGCTGGAAGAAAAGAGGATGGAGAGAGAGGAAGAGGAAAGAAGGAAATGTGGGGAGATGAACAGAGCCCCCTTTGGACATAATGTTGTACATTTTAATAATTGTTCAATTCTTAGAACCATGTAATATGAACCATGGCAAAATTGTTCCAGTAACATGCATGACAACCTGAGTTTGGGGGGTACCAGATATAAGAATGCATTGCTAGCATCCGCTTTGCAAAAGATGATGTCAAACTAGTGGAGAAAGTTCACCAAATTGGCTCTGATTCCAGAGATTGAAACTCAATATAATCTTTGCCTGATTTGCTCTTTAAAGTTTGCTCTGAAGTTTCAGTGAGTTTATATCTCTGGCCTTGCCTAATGCATTATCAGGGCTGAGTTTTTGAAACTAACCTATTTCCAGAATAGTCTGGTTTACCTCTCTGTTGTTAAAGGACAGGAAGTGAGAGCTCATTTAACTGAATCACATTTTGCTGAATGCAGTAGTTAAGCTTCCAGTTTATCATATCCCATTAAATGTTAGAAGGGAAAAAAGCTTCATGCATGTATCTTTTAACCAGTTACTGATTCATGACAGAACCCTCTATCTTATCCCATGACTGTGTACTTTGCTTAAGAGCTTTTGGTAATCTATATTATTAAAAGCTTTTTGAAAGTCCAAGTACACTGTTATCAGCTGGCTCACCCTTGTCCACCTGCTTGTTGACATCCTCAAAGAATTCTAACAGATTGATGAGGCATGGTTTCCCTTTACAAAATCCATGTTGACTCTTCCCCAACATATGATCTTTATCTGTGTGTCTGATAATTTTACACTTTCAACCAATTCTCTTGGCACTAAAGTTAGGCTTACTAGCTTGTAGTTGCCACGATCGGACGATCGCCTCTGGAGACTTTTTTTTTAGATCAGCATTACCTTAGCTACCCTCCAGTCATCTTTTACAGAGGCTGATTTAAGTGGTGGGATGCAGTTAGTAGTTCTGCAATTTTATATTTGAATTGCTTCAGAACCCCTGGAGGAATACCATCTGATACTGGTGATATTAATTTGTTTCAAAACCTCCTCTATTTACACTTCAATCTGGTATAGTTTGTCAGATTTGTCACCTAAAAAGAATGGATCGGGTATGGGGATCTCCTCCATTTACTCTGCAGTGAAGACTGATGCAAAGAATCCCCTTCTCCCATCCTCCACAACGGTCTTCTCTTCCTTGAGTGCTCCTTTCGCACTTTGATCATCCAATGGCCCTGCTGACTGTTTCATAGGCTTCCTGCTTCTGATGTACTTTAAAAAAAAATGCTGTTAGTTTTTGTGTCCTTAGCTAGTTGATCTTCAAATTTTTTCTTGGCCTGTCTTCTTATACTTTTACACTTGACAGCATTTAAGATTTGACTTCCAATTTTTAAAGGATGCCGTTTTGCCTCTATGACTTTTCTGTTTATCCATGGTGGCATTTTTTTGGTCCTCTTACTATTTTTTTTATTTAGGGTATACATTTTGTTTGAGCTTCTATTACATAGTTTCCATGCTGTTTGCAGGCCTTTTACCCTTGTGACTGCTCCTTTTAATTTCTGTTTAACTAGCTTCCTCATTTTTATATAGTTGCCCTTTGTGAAGTTAAGTGCTACTGTGGTGGGCTTCTTTGGCATTTTTCTCCCTACACAGATATTAAACTTAATAACATTATGGTTGCTATTACTGAGCGGTTCAGCTATATTCACCTCTTGGACCAGATCCTGTGCCCCACGTAGGACTAAATCAAGAAATTGCCTCTCCCCTTGTGGATCCCAGGACAAGGTGCTCCAAGAAGCAATCATTTATGATGTCTAGAAATTTTACCTCTGCATCCCTCCCTGAGTATAGTTGGAATCACACATTATTATTATGTTTTCTGCCTTTGTAGCCTCTCTGCTCTCCCTGAGCATTTCAGTCCCATCACTATCCTGGTCAGGTAGTCAGTAGTATATTGTTCAAGCATGGAATTTCTGTCCATAAAGAGTCTATGGTACAGTCTGAGTCATTTAAGATTTGTACTTTATTTGACTCTGCTTTCTTTCATATATAGTGCAACTCCCCCACCAGCACAATCTACTCTGTCATTCCTGTATATTTTGTACTCTGGTATTGCTGTGTACAATTGATTATCCTTATTCCACCAAGTTTCCACGATATCTATTATAGCAATATCCTCATTTAATATGAGGCATTCTAGTTCACCCATCATCCATTTTAGTATTTAGATGTCTAACATTTGTATATAAGCACTTGTACATTTTATCCATATTCAGTTGCTTCCCATCATGTTATATTTAAATGGTATTTATGTTTGACTGTTCCTCAGTAGTTCCTACCTGTACTTTACCAACTTCTTTCCTATCCTCTTTACTAGGATATAGAGTTCCCCCTTTAAGAGATTCATCCCTAAGGGATGTCTCCACATTAACCATGGCTCCTTCACACCTGTCAGCTTTCTCCCAGCTCTTAGTTTAAAAAAAATCATCTACAACCTTTTTAATTTTTAATGCCAGCAATCTGATTCTGTTTTGGTTTTGGTAGCCTCTCTGCTCTCCCTGTATAAGTTCCATCCTTCCTGTATAAGTTCCCCTTTCCCAAAAGGTTTCCTGGTTCCTAATAAACCTAAAACCTTCCTCCCTACACCATCATCTCATCTGCGCATTTACCGATATAAATACTGACAGAAAAAATCAGAGTTCGTTATGCATTATAATAACGTCCAAGAGCTTTTGGTCCATTTTATTTGGTGATACATAAGCCAGACATAGGTACAAAAATGCAATTTTATTCGTTTATAAGTTATGCAAAAACATACAACAAAAGAATAAATAGAAGGTGCACTTTAAGGCCCCAGTCCCACAAATAGATTTACTATCATAGAACCCTAAACATCCATCGCGTACCATTCACTATAATGGGACTTTGTACAGGTGCAGGGTCTGCATTAGCGCATCATCTGTTTGTAGCATCAGGGCCTTTACATTAGTAAAAGTATAGTCAAGATAATGAAATACAGTTCACTAGTTGCAAGTACATTTCTAATTTGCCAAAGATTTGAATTTATATTTTGAAATTATTATTTATTATTTGTTCACTGGTTTCCCAAAGTGTGAAGGCACCAAACAGACAAATAAACATTACATGGGAACAGGGCAGGTTCTAGGGGCACCCTCGGTGCCAACTTCCAGGGGGCATTGTGCTGTTGTGACCCCCTCTGCCTTTAACTTTTGCTCTCTGCTCTGCCTGGCTGGCCGTTTTCCATTTGCTTCATTGACTGGCCAGCCCTTTTTTCCCTCCTCCCCTCAGCCATTGCAGGGAGTGGGTGGTGTTGAAAAGTTTACTTCCATGGCTAGCAAAATGGCTAGGGAACATGGGGAAAACCAGACTGGCTGAGACCAATAGTTCATCTCATCTAGTCCAGTATCTGGTTCTGATAGTGCTCTGTAATAGATGCTTTGGAGGAAGGTGCAATAAACTCCACAGCAGACAATTACGGAAAACATTGCCTATAGGAAAGTTTCTTCCTAAACTCCATTAGTCAGAAGTTTGTTTATGCTCCAAAGCATAGATTCATAGACTCTAGGACTGGAAGGGACCTTGAGAGGTCCCCTGCCCTCATGGCAGGACCAAATATTGTCTAGACCATCCCTGATAGACATTTATCTAACCTACTCTTAAATATCTCCAGAGATGGAGATTCCACAACCTCCCTAGGCAATTTATTCCAGTGTTTAACCACCCTGACAGTTAGGAACTTTTTCCTAATGTCCAACCTAAAACTCCCTTGCTGCAGTTTAAGCCCATTGCTTCTTGTTCTATCATTAGAAGCTAAAGTGAACAAGTTTTCTCCCTCCTCCTGATGACACCCTTTTAGATACCTGAAAACTGCTATCATGTCCCATCTCAGTCTTCTCTTTTCCAAACTAAACAAACCCAATTCTTTCAGCCTTCCTTCATAGCTCATGAGGGTTTCTATCCCTTCCAAAATTCAGGTTAAGGATTTTTTGTTTGCTATTCTTTTTTTATCCTTACAATTTAACTTATAAACCCTTTTGTTATTCATAAAAATGTCCAATCCTTTATTGAATTCTGCTACGCTCTCAGCCTGTGTGGTATATTGTGGCAATGATTTCCACAGGTTAATGGGAATTGGTTGCAAGGATTTTAGAATCTATTACCCCATTCCTGTAAATACTTATGCATGCACATGAGTAACATACGAATTATCAGTCCTACATGCATAAAGTTACTCACACATGGGGCCTACGATAACTTACAGACAATTAGGGAGTGAATAATTTACAGACGAGAGAGGGGATGAAAATATTTTGTAAGATTTTGGTTTTAATTGTCTGACCCATACCTCCCTCCCACTTTGTGTTACCTAACCTCACACCTAGATGCATTCCACTATATCGCCTTTTATTGTTTATGTTATAAATCCTATCCTTTTGGCCCTTGTTGGGTAATTAAACCTTTCCCTTATTTTAATATTATATTTAACCCTTGATTTGTCTATTGTTTATAGAATTAGTTTTAATTCTAGCCCTTTCCTTTTAATAATTTATAATCTTTGTTTTTCCTATGTTTATATTTTACCTTTTTAATATTTTTTACATTAAAGTCCTCTTTTTTATTTTTATGTGTAATTAACACTTCCCAAATCTTGGCCTGATCTTGTAAACAGATGTGAGCTTAACTTTATGCATTGTGAGTAGTGGATCAATGGGACTGGTAACTGTGTGTAGCATGAAGCACATGTTTAAGTCCCTATAGAACTGGTGGTGCCCTTCTTATTATGGGGTCAGATTCTGCCATCCTTACTTAGGTTGATTAGTAATTTATTCTGTAGAGGATTCCATTGGGTTAAGGTGCTATTCAATGTGAGTAAGAGAGGCAGATTCTGGCCTTAAATTATTTTAACTCTGCCTTTTTTGTCACTATTTATATTTGAACCTCCTGCTTGTTTGGTTTTTTAAACATACATTTTTTTAAACATTGGAAATAAATGGGACCCATTAGCGAGTGAATTAGATATTCAAAAATTATCAATATTTGAGATGGTGGGTAGGGACAATCTCTTAATCTGTGTTTGTAAAGCACCTAGCTGAATCAAGCTGCAGTCTTGGTTGGGGCCTCTAGAAACTAATGTAATACAAATAATAAATAATAATAAAATGCCCTAGTTGCTCGGTGACTTACAGACATGTGCTCACTTGGACAGATACAATGCTATGCCTCTTTCACTGGGACTTTGTTTTGAAGAGTATGTTGTCCATGTAAGCTTTGTCCAGAACAATAGGTTTCTTCTGTATTCCTGCCTGCAAATGCTCAGGGAGCAGCCTCCGACTTCTGATCTCTCCCAGAACAATATCATCCTTCTTTCGGGGCCTCTGGGTTCTAGCATCCACCAGTGCCTCGGGGGCACTGTGCACATCCTGCAGTTTCTGCTGAAGCCAATCCTGTCTCTCCACAGTGTGCAGGTGCTCCCCAAAATTGTGCATCAGTTGCATCTCACTCACTGACCTCTTCCTGCATGAAGGGTGAACAAAGTAACCATCTCATAATGACCTTTCCTTGAATTCTTGATCTCCACTAAAGCCCAAGTTTGGGAACTTTTGGGAGGCAGTGCAAGGCACATTTATTCAACCTGGATTTTTACCCAGGGGATATACAGTCAGCTGGTGGGAGGGGAAGTAGTGATATTCAATTGATGGTGGATTTATTAGAGGGAGGAAGGTTAGAAGAGGAAAATGGTCTAGTTTTGTGCCAATATTGTTTGGCCACTGGCATTGTTTATTTTAATTATTGTACTTGATGCCAGATTTCAGATGACAGGTAATCAGTCAAGATGAAAGTAAAGAATATTAGTAAAAATATCCCCAAATTCAAAAAATGTATAGCAATGTACTTACGTCGCTGGTCTTCCATCAGATTTTGCAAAGAAACAAATTGCATATACAATCACTGCAGTCTTAGCCATATCTTTGACAGAAATCATGTTAACTGTAAGGATAAAAAGGAGGAAATCTATGTTTCAAATAATTTCAAACCAGTTCAACTAGGGGAACAGTTAGGGTTAGGTACAGAGAAAAGTGTTGAACATGTGTATAGTCAGAAAAGAGATTGTGTAAAAATGTCTTTCACATGTAGTGGTTACAACAAGGAATTAGGTATCAGAAGAACTGGATTCTATTCCTAATTTTTATAATGACTTGCAGTGCAGTCTTGGGCAAGTCTCTTAACCACTGTATGCCTCAATTACCCCATATTACCATGGACATAACAATACCCACCATTTTGTTATCTTTGGATGCAAAGCAGCATTTAGTTGCAAAGTATTATTATTAATTTCTGTCTCATGGAGATATTTGTAAAGCTCCTTGAAATACCTGTATACAGCTATGTAAATTGCAAAGTATTAGATTTTGTCTGCTTCTTGTGTGTCATTAAACTTTGTTGATTTTGCTGATAGAACCAAGAACCTTGGTTCTCTTATGGCAGCTTTACATTGGCATAACTACTGAGGTCAGTGTTGTTAGTCCCTATATAACCTGATATAAGAAAAATCAGAATTGGGCCCCAAGTTTTTACAGTTTCTAGTACTGCATAGGTCATACAGCTATGGAAGAAACATGGATTTTGTTTTGATTTGCACATCAACAAAATTGTCAGTTGAATTATAATTGCAGAATATTTAGTACTGGTGATGGCAGAAATAACTTTCAAAGGCAGAAATAACTTAGAATTTCAGATTCCAGTTTGAGTGCTTAGTGATGATAGCTAGAAAAACATCTTTTGAATTGTAAACCAATCAAATTTGATGTGGAGTAACTGAGCCAGAATAAATATAGAATCCTACAATGCCATTTTTACAGTTACTTTCCTGTTTGATTTTTACAGTTTTACTGTAGGTCTACTGTAGAAAAGCATTTACAGTACCATGTTTTACATCATAGCATGAATATACTCCAAGTACAGTATCTAACTCACTATATTAAATCCAGTGGTTGAATTCACTTTCAGTTATTTCTTTAATCCACCATCATAGGTGAATTTTATTCGTTTAACTGAATTTTAAAAAGCTGATTCAATTAACAATCTTAAAAACAGCAGATTTTCACTATAATTCCATTTTTATGCTTAACCTGATCAGAAAACAAAGTACACAAACTGAATTATAATTTGTTATTAAAATCACTTATCTAGTGTATCCTAAAAGAAAATATGGCATGCTTACCAAATAAACAGGTTTCTGCTTCAGATAAGTCAGCAGCTGACTCTCTTCTGATGTTGAGTATATTTAAAGACTACTGAATTGGTCTAGTGGACCCCTTAAATGTAACTTTAAAATAGAACTTCTAAGTAACTAAGAAGCCCTTTTATTGTCTCAGTTGATGTCATTCCCAACACACGCCCCCCTGGTCCTCATCCAATCCTCATCCAATCTTATGCTTTTTTGTTAATTGGGCACTTAAAGAAAGAGAGAGAAAGGAAAGGTTAGGCTAAAAGAAAGTATCCTGGGTAACTGTGAAGGAGTTTGACTTTTGGAGAATCTGAATTTGGGTTAGGAGGAAAATGCAAGTAAAGAAATTAAGTTAGTGCCTTAATTTATTGATCAGCTTTAAATGTTAATGAGTCCACAGATGACTAAAGATAGTCATTTGAAAGTGAAGTGCAGTGACCAAAGTAGCCTTTACTTTTCAGCCCCTAAATAGCCTTATCTAGATAACTGTTATTCAATACAAAAGAAAGAAAAACTATTTTCAGCTGATAACTTTAATTCAGTTTTGAAACTTGCTTTCAGTGCACATGCTGCAAAATAGAACAGATTAATACTAATGAAATGAATCAAATATTCAAATATTTTAATAGCGAAATTGCAATTTTCTACTTGACCCCCTGTTTCTTGGTTTTACAAAAGGATTTCTGACCCTTGTTATTTCTTATCCATCTAACAAAGGGGAAATAGTTAGGATTGATATCCTCAACTGCACACTATGGCTCTAGTTCAGCAAGGTACTTGAGCATGTACCTAACTTTAAACATGTGAGTTGTCTCATTGACTTGCTGAATTTGGGCCACAGTCCTGGCTAACTGTTTTTTTTAAGATAAATTAAGTAGTATATAGATGTTGAAAAAAATATAGTAAAAGATTGCACCAATGTAGTGTTCAATAGAATTTTAGTATTTATGTGAAAATGTATGTGGACACAGGTATGTCACATTAAAAAAAAGTCTATATCTATAGAATTTCAAATATGTAAGATCCCATCCTGAAGTCAGTGAAAGCATGGTAGGGTCCTAAAGTAGATATATTGAATAACATCATCTTGCTGTTTGATAAAGTGTACATATTCTTATATCTCTGTAGAACCTATAGGAGAGATGATGTAACTAAAGGCCCAATCCTTACAGCAAAGAGCTCCATGCAAGTGGAAACCCTGCACCTCATGAAGTCCCACTGAAGTCAGTGGGGCACCATACAGGCACAGGGACCCACCCACACAGAGCACACTGCAGGACTGAAGCTTTAGTAATCACATACTTTCATGTTCCATTGTACTAGTAAAAGGCACGTTCCTGAGAGGAATCTTACATAGCACTCCCATTGATTTAAACAGAAACTTGAACTATGAAAGCTTGCAAGATCTAGGGACTTTGACATACATGTTTCATATGGAGCAAAACAAATCAAGAAAGTTGCACCCCATCTGAATATTTTTAATCTAAATATAGTTTCCATTGTAAATGAGGCATTTTCTTGCTACTATCCAGAGGAAATAATATTTGAAAGCAAGAAAAACATATGAAGGATTAGCTGGAATGTAATGTAGCTGTTAAAAGGAACAAACTGGGTTGTTTTGTTATTACTTTGTTATAGACTATTTTGTATTTAACTAGTAACTTTCATCAGAGAATTTCAAACTACTTCATAAGCCTGAACAAGGGAAGCATCACACCACCGTGAGAGAGATACAAATGTTATCCCCATTTTATGTGTGGATAAACTGAGTTTGTGACTCTTCCAAGACAGTCAATACCAAAGCTGCGAACAGAGCCCAGGGTCCCTGTTTTCTAATTTCCCACTGTAACGATTAGGCAACAGTTCTATTCTCTCCTTCAAAAGAAATGTTGCTGAGTACACAAATGCCTTGTCCTGTTATCATTGCATAAAATTTGGTGAAAAATCACATCCACCCAAATTTACTTCTAAAATATAAATTATTGTGCTCTGAAAGTCTTTAATAAGGACTTTAAACTAGGTGGTGATATTCTTTTGCATAGTGCACCTACGAGCAACAAGTTACTTGATTCTGTGAAAACTTGGTAACAAATCATTATCATGAGGTGAAAAAATTCAGAGATTATTCTCCTTGAGAGGATATAATTGATTTTTGTGACTTGTTTTCAATGTTTTTAAAATGTAAAATGTCTGCTAAAGTTTATGAAATAACATATAGAGGTGTATAGGCTGATAGTGTAACATAGGCCTTGTTTAATCATTGCAGAAGAGAAGTCTGCTGTTCTGAATCTACCATTACTGATCTTAGAAATGAAACAATATACATCTAGTCAAAAGTGTATTAGAATAATGACTTCTCCATAATCTCAGGCTTTGTAGCTACAGGCATCAGACAACAAAAAGGCACTCCAGAGGAAGAGGCTTGGAGTCCAAGACTATGTCTACACTACTGCCAGATCAATGGTCTGGCAATTGATGCACTGGGGGTCAATTTAGTTGCTCTAGTGAAGACCCACTAAATCAATGGCAGGTCATTCTCTGGTCAACCCTGGTACTCCACCCTGAACAAGAAGAATAAGGTAAGTCTCCCATCAACCCAGCACAGGGTGGACACCTGTGTCAACTCCAGCTACATTATTCATGTAGCTGGAGTTGTGTAACTTAGGTCAACTTACTGTGGTAGTGTAGACATAGCCCTAGGGACTGAAGATGGTGGAGTCACACTGTGTGAGGGAAGCGCTGACTACAGCCTTTTGAAGATCTTGATCAGGCACAGAAATACCCTTCCGTGACCTTCGCACACTGATTGTACAGATACTTTAACCAAGTCAGCATGAAGAAACTTTGTACTCTTATGTTTGCAAGAGGAATGCCACCTTGCCTTGTGTTTGTGCCACAATGTAATCAAGCTCCAAGATGGAAAATAAACCATATTATCTGCAAGATAATTTTTTCAGAGGGAGGCAGAGGACAGTGTCATTCTTAAAATGCAGACTTTCATACACAAACGTCCTTCCTGAATTATATTCATTTTGGCAGAGAATGGGGTTATATTCAGCAGAGAATGAAACTCATGCTTAAGTGCTTTGCTGGATCAAGGCTAGAGCCTTGTAGGATGGACTCCTAAGTGACATGAATAAATTATCACAAATTAAATATGCATCACCATAAAAGAACATCCCAGTAGCTTCCTAATGCATTCAAACTCTAAGTTTAAAGTCTTAAATTACATTATTTTCATCTGAGTTATGATATTAGGCTTTGGGCCTATTGTTTACACACACACACAGAGTGGGAGCTCCCATGTTAAACGCATTCTAATCACTACAGCTAGGAGGATATTAGTAGATTTTTTTGTGTGGAAGGAGGAGGGTAAATGATAACACACTGGATGACCGTGGTGAGGCAACCTTGCTAAATGTGTCTAAGGAATGTTTCTGTCTTGACACAATCTGGATCCAAAGTGACAGTAAACTCTTTAGATCTTCATTTGATTGACAAGATTTGTGGCTTTTCAAATGCCTCAGCCACATGTTTGGTAATTTATGTAAGCAATGTGATGTATCTTTAGGTGTTTCTTCGGTTATTGCAGGTAGATGAAGCTTTAATCAATTGCCAGATTCCAGTTAATGATGAAAAAAAGAAAGGCCTCATGTCAAATTCAAAATGAGGCTAATACAGCTTTTAGCAAATGCCTGACAGTATGATGCAATTCATTTATTAGTAGCTACTGCTAAATCTGAGTTCAGAAATAACAGCTTGCACTAATGTTTCCCCTGCAATATCACAGCACCTTTCATCTAAGGATCTCCAAGTGGTGTACAAATGCATGAATTTCCCCAGTTCCCCTGGGAAGTAGCTAAGTGTTACGGTGTTGTCTATATACTAAGGAAATTTAGGCAAAGAGAGGCTAAGTGCTGAGGTTACTCAGAATCAAGTCAGAGGAGAAGAGAATCCAAGGATCTTGGCTCTCAATCAGCTTTAATCTCACATAGTCAGATTATCTTGATAGTACTCACTACTCAGTAATCCAGAATCTTTCTAGAGTTTGCAGTGATTAAATGCAATATGTGATGTAACTAAAAGGGTACCTGCTTTAGCCTTGCATACAGCACATCCACATTGTCACCCTTGATTAGGCATTTTCAATAGTGATCTACAATGGACATGCCATGTTTTGATGATATGATCATGAATGTATGAGTCTTTGCTCTCTGCATGCCACCCTACACCTTGGTTGCATAGAGTTTCATATAGCATTACATGGCTGTTTTGAAGCCTAAATGGGGAACCCTGGTTACCTCATCTCTCTCTAATGAGAAGAATCTCAAGCTTGGTCAAAATGCCCAGAGGAATGCTGCAATGGCTGTTAAGGAAAGTCATGACGATGAGGTACATCTTATTCTCTACAGAGACATGCTTCACTGATCAATAACAGAAATGCCATTGTGTATCAGAAACAATAAGAAAAACCTTACTTAGTTCCAAAATCAATGTATACATACAAACATATATATACATATAAATGACTTCTTTTGTGATATCAGTTGTAGACCTAATGTCTTGTTATTTATAGAATTGTGTAGGAGAAAATTAATTGTAATTTCAGAGTTTTAAAATTTGGGTAAATTACTATACTTT
This sequence comes from Chelonoidis abingdonii, assembly GCF_003597395.2. NCBI lineage: Eukaryota > Metazoa > Chordata > Testudines > Testudinidae > Chelonoidis > Chelonoidis abingdonii. The sequence continues at coordinate 55,832,901 of NC_133772.1, forward strand.
AAACTACTACACAATGATAGTAAAGTGAGGTATTAGCTTACTCAAACTGAAAATTTAATATATTTACCCTGCTGAATATAATACATAATTAATACCAAGCATTTATAATATTTTTATTCTGTAGATCTGAGGGTGGTATTGTACTCAGACCTGTGTCAGAAAATCAGAAGTTTGGTGTCTGATCCCAAATTTGAAAATATCTATAGGTCAAATGCTAACCTTAAATACTTTTAGCACAGACGGGTTCACATTTAACTATGTAAAAAGTTGCTTTAATTGGGGCCTGTTTTCTTTTTGTCATCCTAGAAGTGGACACACAATCCCTGCACAGCCACCCAAATAGATTACACATGCGAGGAGCACAAATAATTCCAGAGGGGTATGTATGTGTAAGAGGTCAGGAAGACCCCGCCCTGGAATGCCTGCCCTGCTGCTGGGGCCAAGGAGGAACTCTGGAGTGTCAACTGTGTGGGGTTTGGCTGGGTTGCACCCAGGCTGTCTATCTCACTTTGGACCATTCATTCAAATGCCATTGAAATCAGTGAAAACACTCCTATTGACTTTAACATGACTTGGATAAGCATCTGAGAGTTAAGTTGAATTTGTCCCCTTCATGTTAGCCAACAAATCAGTTTATCATTAAAGATTATGAACTTTTACAAACAGAAGATATTATGAAGTAGCTAGTTTTTTGAGTGATTGAAGCACAGTACAGTTACATTCCCTGAGCCAGTTAGATGGTAGCTATTCAATAAAAGGGAAATTCACCCTTGTACAGATGGCCAGCACAAGGCCCATGCACTATTTGGCGTCTAAGTGAGACTTGAGTGGTTCATATGTCTTGTGCTGGCCCCCTGCATAGAGGTGAATTTCACTCTAAGAGCTCTGTGCATTTCAATTCTTCAGCTTCATCAACATACCTCAGATTATTCCTGTTATACCAAATGACTGAAATAGACATGAATTAAATCATTTGTAATAGAGTTTTGAGTGGGTAAATATTTCATATTTTAGAAATATAATGTCTTGGCATCACTGTGAGGTTACATCAGATTGCTGCTCTGGCCAAAATAGCTAAAGCCCATTATCACATAACCTCATTTTATTCCAGTATCACTGTCTATTAATCATATCACTGCCCATAATGCTATTACTTGTAGTTAAATCTGCAGTCTTTATAGTCTATGCAGTATTTATCAATACGTAATGCCATTTACTGTAATGCACATGCTGCCTTTTCTAGTAGCATTCTTGTTCTATGATTAAACATTTTCCTGCTGTCTGTCTTCTGATTAGGATCTACAGTACAAATTCTGCTCTTAGCTACACCAGAGTAAATCAGAAGTCAGGTTACCTGTAATGTTATTTTTATGTAAGTATCCTTGTGACCAAAAGACTAAATCCGTTGCACTGACAAATATACCTTAGTACAGTGGTTCTCAACCAGGAGTATACATACCCCAGGGGTACACAGATATCTTCCAAGGAGTACATCAGCTCATCTAGATAGTTGTCTAGTTTTACAACAGGCTACATAAAAAGTACTAGTATAAACTAGTATAAACTAAAATTTCATACAATGGCTTGTTTATACTCCTCTATATATTATACACTGGAATGTAAGTACAATATTTATATTCCAATTGATTTATTTTATAATTATATAGCAAAAATGAGAATGTAAGCATTTTTTCAGTAATAGTGTGCTGTGACACTTTTGTATTTTTGTGTCTGATTTTGTAAGCAAGTAATTTTTAAGTAAAGTGAAACTTGGGAGTACGCAAGAAAAATCAGACTCCTGAAAGGGGTACAGTAATCTGGAAAGGTTGAGAGCCACTGCCTTAGTACTCAAGTCCAGGTGGAAGATAGGTACATTTGTTGGAGAATAACTTAGGTAGGATCATTCCCTCAGATAGGCAGAAAAACTAAAAGTGACGAAGTCAAGAAAAATGCCTAATTCCCCAAAACATGCTAATTCCCAAGAACAGTGCATAGATCTATAGCAGAACCCAGTCAGATTAGTAGTGATGTGAGTGCAAGGACTGGCAAGGAAGATAGAGGGGTCTGTGCTCCCCTTGACTTCAGCAAGAAGGGAGATGAAATCTTTAGATCTTGGCCTGAGGGTACATGGAGTAGAGGAGAGTTGGCAGGCTGGCATGCCACCATGCCCTCAAACCCCATAGAAACATGTCCCTGGATGCTGTGTTAGGGTTCCGAAGTGTTGGAAGGAGTAAGTCTGGCAGCCATCTATGCTTCATGGAATAATTTCCCTGTACTGCATGAAACAAACTGCATGAAACAAAGCTGTGGAAATTTACATCACACAAATGCTATAGTAACGTGTATAGGTTCTCATCTGTCCTGTGACACACACACCCTCCCTGAGAGGAGTTTCAGAGCTTAAGAAACAGGCAGCATCACTCTGCACCAGAGACAGGCTGTCAGTAAGCTGCAGGGGCTAGATGACAGTGCAGAGATAAGAGGCAGCCACTTGGATAGCCACTGTCTCTAGTGGTTTCTTCAAGCTACATGTGGATCATGGGAGATTTGTAGGTTTATGATTATTAGTCCCTAGATTCTTCAGTAGAGAGCTAGTTTCAGCATCCTGATAGAAGAATTCCAGGGAAATTCAGCCTCAGCTGATGCTCTTAGTTTCCAATGCCCTACCCAGGTTTCAGAAAGTTTAAACATAGACATGCATAGATCATTGTAAATGGAGAATGAGAAGACCTATTAGATCTTCAGGTCTGTCTTCCTACACCTGCAGAGCATAGGCATCAGACAGAATATGTGTTAGATGAGACACTTGTATTACACTGGATCTTAGTCAAAGGGTCTATAGATTCAAAAACAAAACTATAGACTTAATATCCTAACGTGATCAAATAGATGCCCCTGATTGGGGATGTTGTTATAGAACATTACATAGAACCCTGGATTGGTACCTTCATTTAGTAATAGTCTGGGGTCTATTTGATGATTAAACTTACGGATTTTATGAAAGGTTGTTAGTTTATCAATTTCTTCAGAGAAAATCTTCCCTCATGTGAATGTTTGAAATACATCACCCTTGCCTAGCATTTCTTTTTTTCCACTTCTCAGTAAAAGGCTAGTGTTCAGACAGTCACAGCTCATTTCTTGCCATCCGCCCATCCATCTATGGTGTTTCTAGATCATGTATCACTACAGTAAGTAGATATATATCAGCACAATCGGCAAAGCCTGTTGATTTACAATAAATTAAGACATCCCCAAAGGTATGTTTAAGCAACTGAATATTTTCATTCATTTTGGCCCAAAAATGAGAGCCTGGTGAACCATAGATACACAAGAGTATCAGTTTGACCTAAGGGGGTTGCTAATACTGCATAAAGCTTTCTTACATGGCTTTGAACAGTACAGTATTGAATAAGGGTTGGTCTAGATGTTTTATACAGGCAATCAGCTATTTTCCCATTCCTGCTGTTCAAAAGACATTTCAAGGTGAGACTTCCATACTTTTGCAATCTTTGCAGATGAGTTGATAATTTCTGAGTAAATTTTCTACAGCTTGATGACACAGCATGGGAATGACCAGCTCATTTTACAAATGAATGATAACATGTCAGACCTTTGTTTCAGTGAAGAAAAGTCCTTGGAAGTGCTAAGATTGCAGTTTCTGAGCTAGAAATATAGATAAAATTGATTATCTGGCAAATAATTATTTGGCTTACTAAAGGCCTCATTGTGCTAGGCGCTGTACAGACACATGGCCCTTCCCTAACGAGTTTACAGTCTAACTAAAGACAACATGTATGAGTGAGTTTAACAAACAATGAGAGGGAGAGATGATAGAATAACAAGTTCTACAGTAAAAAGAAAAATGTTGACATTATTCAAGTTAGTGCAGATCTTAGTACTGCATTTTTCTGTTTAATACAAATTAGGACTGTTTACAGGCTATTTTTAAGCATCAATGAGAAAGAGACAGTAGCAGGAAGTTGGCAAAGGGCAAGAATGGAAGAGGTACCAGGGATGGCGGGGAAGGACAGGAAGATAGCATGGTATGGTTGATTGGAGAACAGGTATGGAGAAGAGGAAGGAGAGTTGATATAAGGATCAGGAAAATGAGTAGAGGTGGCATTGTGAGGTAAGCAAAAGCAAATAGTGTCAATAAAAACATGCTAGATGAAGCGGGTCAGTTGAATGATGGCTGCATCTATGAATTTGCAGTCAATGGAGAATGACTGGGTTGGAGCAGGGGTTGTTGGAGTTCACCTTGCAGTCCATAAGTAGTGCCTGTGGTGAAGAGCAGCCAGAAACCTGGATGTTCTGGTTCATGGGAGGACAAAGATGTGAAGCACTGTGCGGTTAAGGAGCTTTAGCAGCCTTCCAAGCAGCTCTTGTGCCTGGGGCCAGTTGTTCTGCATGATCCAGTGGGAAGATGGAGAAAGGGTAGGTGAATGTAGATTTAAAATCAAACGAGCAAAATAACGTAATACTGTAGTATTTCATCTACAATTTCAGTGAGAGAGATAATCCCCAAGATAACTGCTATTCCGCATTAATGCTTTTTAATTTATTCTTATATTTGGATGATACCATAATGTTTATCTGCAATTTGCTAATTAACAGTGATTTCCATTTAAAGTCTCATTGTTTATATCCACACTTTATGCACAAGAGGACAATGATTTCAAAATGGAGGCAGCACCAATAGCAAGAGAATACACCTGTGCCATTTCCTATGAACTGTGATCTTCAAATGATGCAGTAGGACTAGAGGATTAAGACTGCAGAGGATCCAATCAACCAAAACTTTGGTCTCTCAGGCACACTGGCCAGGTTAGAATTGCACAACTCCCAGATATTGCCGTTCTTCTTACTTCCCTCCAATTCTGTACTGCAAGATAGTGTGAGGGGTTGAGGAAGGGGTACCATGGAACCAAGGTGCATTTCCTTTATGGTCCTGCACTAGTAGCAGGTACTTGACCACAGGACCCAAATCTCAAGAATTCTGGCTGACTCCTTGTTTTACAATGAGCTTGTTATAAAAAGAAGCAACTATCAGCTTTATGGAACCTGTCCAGACCATATGAGCTTCTACACAACATTAACTAAACCTCACAAAGACCTGTCCCAGCATGTGCAGAACTATGGTAGAAACAGGATGGATTATTTGGAAGTGGGATCTTCTTTGGTTGATCCAAAGTCCTGGTCAAGAACTATGAGGGGATCTTCCTAGGACAACATATTGTGAAACCAATCCTCCCAACTTTGTCCCCTTGATTGTCAGATTCTTACAATAATCTCCATGTCTTCTTCCATGCACCTCCCCATGCATGGTACAGCCTGTCCAAACTCAACCATAAGACCCCTATCCTGTTCACTTTTAAGTCCCTTTTGAAAATCAGTGTCAACTATGCTGTCTATAATGAATCAAGTTGACCTGTACATAAATTGCCTATTGTTATTCCCCTTCCCTGACCTCTTTTTACTTGTTTGTCTGTAGACTGTGAGATTCTCAGGACTGTCCTCTTCAAGTGTCTGTAAAGTGCCTAGAACATAGTGCCACCACAAATAAATAATAAATTATGATGTGGCCTTAAAAAATAACAACACTGCATAGATTATAGAAAAAAGTGTTGTGTCAAAATGGGTTTGCTAATAGAGTTTAATTAATATGTTTTAAAACACCATTTAGCCTCTAATATAGACGTGGTTCAACACCTTTAAAACATGTCAGCTTTTCACTGTTGACCTTAAGGGCTAGCCCTCAACATTTTAACACACCACCTATCTTCCTATCTAGACATACCCTAAAACAGAATATTGTCCTCTTCATTGTCTTGCTAAGATTCTTCTAATCTGAGGTTCTGTGTTTCTCCTGCAAAATGTGATGCAACCCAAGCGCATAAAGCACAGGATTTTCCTGAATGCTGTGTCCTGCTTCTGGTAGTTATGGTGTCAACTATTTCTGACTTTTCCTACAATTAGGAAAGGCATTAACCTCACTCTCTCAGAGGTTGTGGTGTGGTAACTCTTGGTAAATGCACAGTTTTATTAGGGACCAATCTAGTGTAGGAATCCTGACTATCCCAGCTCACTTGCAACACTGCTTGTGAATGTGATATTTCTATTGTAGGGAGTAAGTCCTTTCCACATTCCACTTGTGAATACATCATCAGTCCTTTTATGAGCAAAGAAAAGAGTTTCCCATTTTCTATACGAATGTCCAGAGAAGAATGAATGTAGGATTGAAATCCATAATCTTGTTTCTATCAGTATCTTGTATTAAAATGTATTGTGAATTTGGGTTAACATGAAAAAATCTTTTTAGTGGAAATAGAACATATTTAGGGCCATAACTTTTCTCTCCCATGTAACAGGAAGACTAACCTGAAAATATGGAGAAATTATTTTGTGGGCAAATCCACCAAACTCTCCCATCTTTATGGCAGGGCACATGATCTTGCAACATCAGCATAGGGCACAGCCAGTTGAACTCACAGAATCATGGGTAGAATTTGATTAACTCATACAGTTTACAGATATCCATGTGTCCCCTTACTGCTACCCCATTCCTTTCTGTTCATCCCATGGCACAGCTCAGGTTCTTGTGCTGTCCTGCCACTGGCTACTTCCCACTTCCCCTGTGCAATACTGCCTCCTCTGATAATATGTGGAAAATCTGGAGGAGTTCTCATCATTAATTTACATGGCAATTTCTGTTTGACAACATTGCCCTGTCCCCTTCACATCATAGGCTCTTCACCTCTTGCTTCCCCATATGCACAGAGGAGCACATAACAGCTACATAGTACAGCGAGCCATACTGCATATCTGATTTCCCCTCCCTAAAATCTCTTTTGCACATTCACCATCTGTTTGCTTCCTTCTGTGCCACAAAAGAGAGAGGCGGATATGGACCTCAGTTATTTGTGCTGCATGAGCCATCTTTATTTTTGTGAATGTTGCACTGAATGTGTAACATTGATACCAAGCATGGCTGATTTTAAAATACATTTCGATGTTAGTACAGTGATCCATGGTTAAGTGTTTTTTTAACAGCTGTCAAGAGGTCCTGTGTGTGAGGAATCTAATTGATCTCCTACATATATGCCAGCTCTCCCATGCTCTGTGCATCTGCCAGCAGTTAATCTCTCTTTCAACACTTATTATAATGTTATCAATTAGGTTTCAGAAAGATCTAAGAGATGGAGAAAGAGCACCTAACTGCTAGTGATTGTTGCTTATGTTTTCTTTACATTTTGTGTAAATTAATACATTGAAAAGTAAAGAATAGTCATGCTTTTTGTAGGACTTTATAAAGAGAATGTCCACAGACAAGGAAAAATAAAATGTCATGCAACAACACATTAGCTTTTCACCTCTGGAGAAGTGTTCTCCAGTTTTGAGTAGGTTGCAACTAAAGAGAAATCTAGTGAGTTCAACACTCCTAATTCTGTTCAGCTACCATATATTAAATAAAACTATATATAGTGCTGAAGAATCGCTCTTGGTTGCAGTAGTGGAAATGTGTAGTAGCTCCATTGCTTTGAAGTCACTGAAAGATTGCATGTACTCATTACTTTGCAGATTGGTGCACTAGAAAAAAAGGAAGGTAAAAGAGAGCTCTCCATTGAGAATTAACTTGTGCTTTCTGAAGATCATGTGCTCATAAGCTTGTTCCAAAGATTTGCAGGCTACAAGATTTACAAAGCTCTAAGGAATGGAAAAGAAATGTTTGAAAGGCTCTGCATTGTCAGCATTCAGGAATACGCAACAAAATAAGTATTTATGCACTGTAGTTTTCTCTTGTGGTCTAAAGCAACTCTCCCTGAAATAAACATTACAGAATTTTAGTATTTATTTATTTAAATAAACATTACAGTATTTTTAAATATTTTATTTTAGTAGTACAGTAGAGCCTATAAAGATTCAAACCCCATTGTGCTAGGGGTCATATACATCATGAAAAGATGATTCCTGCCCCCAAAGAGTTTACACTCTTAAAATGTATAGTTCTTTCTTTTTATACAGGTATTACTTCATTTATAACAATGGCCAACAAAATATTTTATCTTGCATTTACGGAATGATTTGACCCAGAAATTAAATTAAACAAAAAGCCTGTCTATGCAATAGGTAAAATAGTTTCATTATTATCCTTTTTATTTTATATTTCTTTAGGTATTCTCAGCATCTGTACCATGCTGCAGATAATTTCCTTAGCTCTCAATTAATTGTGGATTCACAGATACTGATTTTTAACTTTTGTCACTGATTTCATAAGCAGGGATTGTGAGGTTGATTATGGGTAGACCTTTGAATCTGATTGATTAATTGTTTTAATCTGTTTCCTCATAGTTAATATCATCTAAGACCTTTCCTTCCCTAGCAAAAATATTCATCAAAGGTCTGAAAAAAGTATAAAGGGACCTCCATTCACCCAACTATGACCCTGTGTTTCTGTCCCTATCTCAATCTCTATTTTGAGCTAGAAGTGAGAGGCTAGTTTAGACTCCATGGCTCGTTCAGTCTTGGTTTCTTAGCTAAGACTATCAACAAAGGAGCCAGTTAGTACTAATTGTTAATGTAGTTTTTGTGAACTGATTGACTGTACTATTCTGAAACTATGAAGCTCATTATGTCTTGCTTGGATAATTGTAATGTCCTCTCATGTGGCCTCCTTTCTTCTCATCTCTTCCCTTCCTAATCAATGCAACATATCTCAACTAAAGTTCTCTTGATGGCCAGTTTTTTTTTCTCATATTCTCCTGTGCTCAAATCCCTTCCCTGGCTTCCTCTCTCAATCTGTGTTAAATTCAAAGTCGACATCTTCACATTCTTTTCTAAGGGCCTTGCACTTTTCTAAGGGCCACTGCCTTGCATCTTGCACTGTGTTTTACACCTGTATAAAGTGTGTGTAAGATGCTACCAAATCAGAATCAGTTTTACACTCTCTTTACACCAGGTGTAAACAATGACAGAAGGTGCCAGGCAGTGGAGAATAAGGGTGTATGTATAGGGCATTATTTTCTGCAACACCCCAGCTTTCCACTGCACTCTGCCAACTGTTTCCCTTGGACAGCATTGTTGCCAGAGGATGTTATGAAGGCCAAAACTATACCAGGGTTGAGAAAAGAACTAGATAAGTTCATGGAGGATAGGTCCATCAATGGCTATTAGCCAAGATGGTCAGAGATGCAACCCTATACTCTGAGTGTCCCTCGTCTCTGATTGCCAGAATCTGGGAGTGGACAATAGGGGATGAATTACCCAACGTTTTCCTACACTGTTCATTCCCTGTGATGCACCTGGCATTAACCACTGTCAGAAGACAAGATACTGGGCTAGATGGACCATTGGTCTGTCCCAATATGGCCGTTCTTATGGTCCAGTGAGTATGAGCATCAACCAAGAGTTAGGAAACTGTTGTATTCTTGGCTCTGCCATTAATTTACTGTGCAGCTTTAACCAAGTCACTTAACTCCTCTGTGCCTTAGCATCCGCATTTGTAAAATGGGGTAATGATATCAGTCTGTATAAAGAGCTTTGATACCTGCAGGTTAAATGCACTAAAAGTGATAGGTACTATTATCTATCTGACTGAATCCTGTCGCTTCCCACTCATGTCTGCATGCATTTTTCTTTGCTGACCCCTATCTGAAGAACTGTTGTTCTCCTGTGTACCAAGCAACTTTATTCTCCTCCTTCACTTCACTCCTAATATCTCATTGTTTTTGGTCTTCTTTTCACCACCAACCATTCAATTTTACTCCATTGCCTACTTTATAATATGTAAGAAATATATAAAATCAGTGTGTGTGTGTAATACATGCACCCAAATATTAGAACCAACAAGCATGCCATACCTATGTAATCCACATTGCATGATTTGATGTTGCTGCCTTTCGTCTCCTTCCTTTGTCTGTGCATTGTGAAACTTGGGGCCTCGTCCTGCCACTCTGCAAGGCCCTGGTACATTGGCACCAACTTCCACTGTTCCCAGCCCTCACCCTGCCCCCATTCTACCCCTTTCCCAAAGTCCCTGCCCTCTTCCTGCCCCCATTCCACCCTTTCCTCCAAGTCCCTGCCCCATCTCTTCCCCGCCTCCTCCCCTGAGCATGCTGCATCCCCGCTCCTCCTCCCTCCCTCCTGGAAAGTCCTAAGCACTGCCAAACAGCTATTTGGCAATGCGAAGCACTGGGAGGTAGGTGGAGGAGAGGGGACACAGCGCGCTCAGGAGTGGGGAAGAGGTGAGGTGGGGCAGGCATGGGCAGCTTGGCTGCTGGCGGGTGCAAGAGCACTCACTATTTTTTCCCCGTCGGTGCTCCAGACCCAGAGCACCCACAGAGTTGGTGCCTATGCCCTGGTATGGTATACTCTTCAGGGATAGACCAAGTATCAGACAGGTAGCCATGTAGTCTGTATCCACAAAATCAAGGCGTCTGGTGGCACCTAAGGGATAGACCATGTTTTCTGCATAAGGCCTGACAACACATTTCCTACTTGTGCATGCCATAATGCATGTACACATTCACATATGTGTCTTCTCCTGGGAAACTATACAGCCAGATTTCTAGAGACTTGGCTTTAGAGGTTAAGAGCCCACTTGGTGGCACAAGGCTTCAATGCAGATGGATCAGTTGCGGTAAAGTCTCCTTTTTAATCCCCTCCAATGACTTCCCTGTGGGAAGGATCCAAAATTTCATGCCTATTTATAGAATAAGGAAACCTGCTTTATTTAGAATCTAAGCGCTTCAGGCTAGGGACTATCTTTTAATATGTGTCTGTACAGCACCTAGCACAACGGAGCCTAGATCTTGGCTGGGCCTTCTAGGCATTACTTTACCACAAATAATTAATAATTTGAGGGATACAAAAGCACAAACAGAATGTAATGAGAAATAGTTGGCTGTGCACAGCTATATGTGAAACATTTCAAAGACAATAGTGAACCTACAGCTCTAAAATCTCATTGGAATTGAGAGTTCTGTGAACACAACCATCCTCAAATAAGTTACATAATGGTCACTTCAAGTCCTAACTGTTGGTTGTTATTGCCTGCCAGTGTCTGTAACTCTAGGAACAGCTTCCCTAGAAATAATTCTAACCAGTTACCTTTTTCAGATCTTCAGTGACGCTTGATTCCAAAAATAAATCATTTATATCACTTGTGGATTCTCTGTACATTTTTTTGATCTGTAAAATGGTTTCTTTAAAAAAAATTTAAATTAATGCATCCTTCTAGATGACAATTAAAACTCTTTAAAGCAGTTCCTCTGATCACATAAATAGGTATAGCTGCACTGAAGTCAATAGAACTATGCTGATTTACAGTAGCTAAGGATCTCTATTCCATTGTCTTCAGACAAAATTTGTTAAAATGCATGTAAAATAGGGCATCGATCTGATATATCGGACAGTAATGGAGATTGTAAGGCTAAAACGTAACCAAATCTTAAAAAACAGCATTTCTGCATGCCTGACATAGATGCACAAATCAGGGCTGTGTATGAGGATCGGTATATGTATGTGGGCAAATATCTAAGCACATGCACATCAGGCTCTGAGTACACACAAAACCATGCATGCAGGAGTAGTCAATTATTTTTTGTCAAGGTCCAAATTTCTTGGTCAAGCTATAGCAAAATCCAGACTTCAGAGAAAAAAATAAAAAAATAACAATAATGATAATAAGTAAATAAAAAGATTTGGGATCTGTTCAAAAGGATCTGGTGATCCAGTTTTGCCCCCTGGTCCACCTATTGACAGCTCCTCCATGCACATTTGCAGATTTGTCCCTTACTTTAGTAGCTGAATTTAAGATTATAGCAGAAGCTAAGAAGATGGTCTCTTTTCCTGGAAAATGGCAATTGTCTCCAGTACATGTGATTTAAAAATTATTTCAGATTTGGAGCTTTGAAATATCTCTGCAAATTTGGATCTGCAGCTCGCTGACTGACTTATCAGCATAACAAATACAAGCCCCATGCTCTTCTCTGCTCCAGATCATTGAGGGAAGAAAAGGCAGCAAAAAGGTAGAAAGGCCCTACAACTCGTGGGAGGCAGGAGACTGCAGTTCAGTGGCATATTCCCTCCTCCTTTGGAGCCCACAGAAGCCATTTTGCATCCATACCATTGAGCAAAGGAATAGCTGATCTCTACATATCTGTGGATCAAGTGGACTTCACATGGAAATCTCTGTCCAACTTTAACTCCCTCTGTGTGCCTTTCACACCCACTAAGGTGAGTGGGGTGAGTAGAGGCAGAAGAAAGATTTAGGCACAGCCAGGGGAGCCAATTTTGCAACAAAAAGCTTCAAAAACAGACTCCAAAGAGAGACTGCTGAACTTGAATGAATATGCAAATTAGATACAATTAACTTAGGTTTAAACAGAGACTGGGAAGGTTGGGTCATTACACTAATTGAATCTATTTCCCTATGTTAAGTTCTCCTCACACCTTCTATGGGTCATCTTGATTATCGCTTCAAAGGTTTTTTCTCCTGCTGATGATAGCTCATCTCAATTGATTGGACTCTTACAGTTGGTATGGGTACTTCCACCTTTTCATGTTCTCTGTATGTATAAATATCTTCTGTCTGTGTGTTCCATTCTATGCATCCGAAGAAGTGAGCTGTAGCCCACGAAAGCTTATGCTGAAATACATTTGCTAATCTCTAAGTTGCCACAAGTACTCCTGTTCTTTTTGCAGATACAGACTAATACGGCTGCTACTCTGAAACCAATAATAATACAGAATCTGAGGGGGCCCAAGCTACCAGGAACAGGAACAGGGGAGCTATATAAAGGGGATTAGGGCCAGATTTTCAAAGTTATTTAGGCACATAAAGGTGTAAATAGAGTTCCAAACAGATCTGGTGTCTCCACAGGATTTCATGTCAGCATTAACTGTCCCCTTCAGGAGACTCTAAGCTCCTCCCCTGTAAGGGAAACATTTTTCCTCAGAAACTGTACAAAGGCCTTGATCTTTTAAGTTTGTGTGCGCTACATAAGGCAGAGTTCATGAGTGCAGTTGGGAGCTATGCATGGACCCAGGTAACTAAGTTCTAGACATCATCCTCTGGCACTGAGCAGTAACAGGTCTCAAAGCTCTTGTCCACTTGCTGCCAGACATGCAAGTTCACAGATTTAAAAAAAGAGACAGGTCTTGGGAAGGAGACATGCACCTAATCATGAGCTTCATCATGTTAAGGAGGCATGTAGAGGCACAGTCTCCTCCTTAACCTGATTCCTGCTTCTATGCAGGAGTGACTTGGTATCCATGCACCAACAGTACCATTAAAGCAGCATTAGGTTTAATTGAACCTCATACGTTTTCCAGAAGTGGGACAATGAGCAGTTCTCACAGCACCCCTAACAAGAGAGGTGTCTTACCCATTTTACAGATGGGTAAACAGACACACAGAAGGTGATTTGCCCAAGATCACAGGGAGTGAAATACACCAGTGGTGAGAAGTGCCACTGCACCATTCAAGCTTCTCACTGTGTGAGGGGAAGGTAGGTATGTGATGTAACTTGTTGTGCAAGGGTATGGCTGCAGAGACCAAAGGCCAGCCTCCATTTTGGAAGACAGGGTCCTGAACCGCAGGGGACAGAACAGACAGTGCTGACTGCCTTTTGCAGCAGTCTCTCACGGCTGTATTACTTCATGTTTAAATAAAAATAATGTAGTTGCTACACACAAGCTCACTGTGCCTTATGGAGAACAACACAGTAGAAAGAGTGGTCTAACTCTTATGAGAACATGCATCCCATGATACTGTTACTGAATCTGACAGTCCATTTCCTTCCCTGTGTTGAGATACACAGACATTAATATTACTCAAAAGACCATTTTCCTCCATGCTTCTCAGTTTCAATTTTATTCAAATTTTCACTTTAATTCTAACCACATCTCTCTCATGTTTTGAGCTCTCCAGAAATGTCAATACCAAACATATTTGCAGGTGAGGGGTGTATTTATATTGAATACATACTTTTCTCTTAATGTATAGGTATGTTCTCTTAAACCATAAAGTAAAAACTCTTTAAAAAATATAAACATTGAATGGCATGACTCTCATTCTTTGGATTGCTGGGAGGCCTCACACTGACAGCTGTTATTTCTGGTGCCAATTCCACCTCCATTTTGTCATGTAATAAAACACTGTTCTGTATTATCTCACTAAACCAGTATGATAAATACTTTGTCACTGGCATTCACTTACATCCTAGTCCTTCCTGTGACTGTGAAACACAGGTGCTAATAAGTCACTCAGCAACTTCTGTGGCTGGATTGTTAATAGCCTTAAACTAATCAAGTGAGCATATCAATCAATATTTCTCACTCATAAAAACGCAGCTTATATTTTCGAGCTCAAAGTGAAGATCATGAAACATTAAAAAAAATTTTCAAATGTCTCCATGTTCAGAAGAGACTGCTATTTTTAACAGAAGGATGGGCTTTTAATGATCTCCCTATTTTACCACCAGATGAAGTGAGAGGGAAAAAAAATCTGCAAGATATAAAACCAATTATATATGAGCTTCCAGTGTGATACTGATGCAAAAATAGCCGATCCTAGAGTGAGGTGTTTACTTGGCAGTTTCATATGCAAGACCAGGGAAGTAATAATTCCTCTCTGCATTGCCTTTTAAGGCCATACTTATGGAGTGAGTAGCATAGGTTGAGGCTTGTTATTAATAAAAAAGAGATTAAATTAAAGGAAAAGAAGAGAAAGGCAATTAAAAACAAATAACTCTTAAGGAATGAGTGGGAATAAACATTGATATGGATAGACTGCTTAACCAGAGTCATCAAAGTTAATAACAAATTGTGTAAAAGGGCTATTACACCCTATGTTTCAGGGCTTAAGACAATCTCTAATGATTGGAAATCTGGATGAGATTTAATGTGGGTGATAGATTATTCCACATCTGCCTATTGCAGAGCTCTTACACTTTCCTCTGTACTGGCCACTCTCAAAGATCGGATTCTGGACGATGTGGACCTCGAGTCTGATCCTGCATAGTATTTACCATATTCCTAAGAGTATATCACTCATTTGAGTCTCAGAGATCCCTACATTCGACACAAACGTAGTGTCCTCTCACTTTTATTGTTAAAAGTTACTTAGACCAGGTATAAAGTAACATGAAACAGAGGTTACAGAAATAATGATTTATGTGAAAAGAAGGAATCCTACAACATTTAAACTGCCTGCATGAATAATTTGTGTGCACCCCTCATTTTAGATCTTTGTCACCTATTGCAGCCTGCATTTGGTCTTGACAGGTTTGATACAGTTTCATATCTAACTGCTCTGGTGTTGAATGCTCAGAGCAATGCAATGTGAGAGATTTCTAGGACTTCAGTTTAGCTTTATATCTTCTTAAACTTATGCATGTGGAGGATTTCTTGCTGTGTTTTCCAGACTTTCCACAGGTTCTGCCATTTTAATTGCAGATTAATATTAATTTGTATAGCTATGTATAGATGACATAAAATGACACTAATATGTTCAGATTATAAATATACATATTCCCTCTGTTCATATACATGCTTTTATCACAAGAACCTATACTACTTTAAAATGGATAACACTGCAGGAGAATGAGGTTTTACATATACACAGTTGCGGTTATATCTGATCATATAAATGATTATGATTGTTCACACCTGTATCAATTAATACAATAAATTTCAGAGTCTCATGGGGATTCTGGAACAGTAAAGTTCTTGCCTCTTTTTCTTACAGGCTTTTGCTGGCTGCCAGCAGCAGACTGAGATAGGAAATATTTTACGAAACTGATGCCTTTGCAGCACATCGATAACACATATTTCAGCATTATCAAACCTACGCTATTAGTCATGGGCATTTGCAATCAGGGATGGATCTGCTGAGACGGATATACCATGAAGGGCGTTCTTTGTCTTGCATGTGATTTCCTTGGCTGGCATTATTATTTTATCTGTATTACCATTTTTTGTTTTCAGCTATTTTTGTTGGCATATTGAACCAGAAAAGCAAAGCAGAAATATAAGATATTATGTGGAAGCAGGTTAACATTTGAACAGATCATATCTGCCTCCACACTCCTAAGTATCACATTTTAAAGAAGCAATTTGTAATGCATTTCAGGGCACTCAGGGCAGGGGGACGCAAGGAGGGTGGCAAAGGTTGCACTATGACATATTTATGTTTCCTTATACTGGAGACATCTGAGAGCTGTCACTGTAATGCAAAGAAGATGGAGTGGGGCCCAGGGCTGGCCTTCAGACTCTGGCCTACCCAACGGAGAGAATCTTGATTGGAATAGGTCTGGTCTACAGAAGCTTTGTGAGTTTCTTGGGCTTTGTAGCTGCAGAGGCTGCTTTCTATGCTATGGGTAAAAAACCTCCCTGTAGTGGTCAAGGATTATGCATTCTGTGGGGAACAATCTGTGATTCCCCTCAATGTAAATTCTGCGGCCAAATTTCCACAAGTGGCATCTAAAATTATACCCTCAGTTTATATCCAAATTTTTGCAAGCACAAAACCTCAGATATGCTTGTGCAAGTCATATTTGCACTCACCTGGCAAAATGCTGCTCTCAGTTGCACTGGTGAAGCTCCTTTGACTTCAGTAGAATTGTGCTGATGTAACTGGGAGGAGCAGAGCATGACCTGCAGATCAGGTAGGGTAATTGACCAACTTCTTGCTTTCGATTATACAATGCAGCCTGCATTAACAAACGCAAGTTGCACCATTGCTAACAGGTAAATAGAGAGGGTGAAATCCTGGCCACAATGAAGTCAGTGTTTTGCTATTGACTTTAATGGATCAGGTATTTACCCAAAACTTAAGGGTGCAATTTTAAGGAGATTGGATTGAGGTCCCTTTGGAAACTGATCCCTATATAGTAAATGAGGTGTTGGAAAAGACATTGGTTACTCAGAATATCCCCCAAAGTCCTAATGCAAAGGCAAGTTCTTCCACTATGATTGAGTTTACCAAAGCAGTTCTTTTACTCTCTCCTCTAGCTGTTCTCCACTATTAGCATCTGATTCAAAGGTCACTAAAGTTAATTGAAAGACTTCCAGTGACTTCAATGAGCTTTGGATCAGACCCTTATTGTATAACCCATGCCGTTAGACGTGTCCATCTGAAGACTAGAGCTAAGTGTACAATATTTTGTATGATATTTATTTTATAAATTTTTACTGTCAAATTTATTGTCAAATTGTCAAACCAATAAATGATTCATGCAAGGTTAACAAAAGATCAAAGATATTGTTGAGAATGTGTTTATGTGCAACTAAACTCTAAAAGTTTAAAGAGACATCTGGGTAACCCAGCCCTTTCTAAGACTTATCAGAGCTAACTAACCTATGATACATTTTCAAAAACCTAAGGAGGTGAAGACAGGCCATACTATTGTTTTTGCCTGCAGATTCTTGCATCTGTTAAAAGACACTCTGCAGCACCTTCTTGTCAAACTGATCCAACCATAACAGCACTGAATTATAAATTGGGAGTAAGAATGTCATCCTTCAAATCTATGGTGATCTGACTAGATCTGTCTATACAACCTGACAGACTTGATTTTTCTAACCCACAGTTAAAGTCTCCTCTCAGACCAAAGATATTCATAGAACTAGAAATAAAAGAAAACAAAAATCCTAAGATAACATCTGGAAGCAAATGAAAACCATGCTAGAAACAGAGCTATTTGCAGAAGGGACAAAGAATGCAGACCCTGTGGTTGTCAGAAGCGATCCAATTTATTTATAATTAATAAGTGCATTATTCTTTCCACCCAGCCATAAAAACATTTTTTACTGCTTTGCCTCTCGTATACATTTTGTTTCACAATTCTCCCTCATCACTAATAATGCTGATCATTGGTGGGATTTCCTACTGCCATGAATGCAAGGACTTCTGACAAAAAAAAGTTGATTATACTAAAAAGGGAAACTATCAAGTAGCTTTATTTTCTATAGGGCTGTCAAGTGATTAAAAAAATCAATCATGATTAATTACACGATTAAAAAAATCACAATTTATCGTGTGATTAATTGCACTATTAATAATAGAATACCATTTATTAAAATATGTTTGGATGTTTGCTACATTTTCAAATATATTGATTTCAGTTACAACACAGAATACCAAGTGTCCAATGCTCACTTTGTATTTATTTTTTATTACAAATACTTGCACTGTAAAAAACAAAACAAATAGTATTTTTCAATTCATCTAATACAAGTACTGTAGTGCAATCTCTTTATCATGAAAGTTGAACTCACAAATGTAGCATTATGTGCAAAAAATAATTTCATTCAAAAATAAAACAATATAAAACTTTAGCGCCTACAAGGCTACTCAGTCCTACTTCAGCCAATCACTCAGACAAACAAGTTTGTTTCCATTTGCAGGAGATAATGCTGCCCGCTTCTTGTTCACAATATCACCTGAAAGTGACAACAGATGTTCGCATGGCACTTTTTTAGCTGGTGTCGCAAGATATTTACATGTCAGATGTGCTAAAGATTCTCATGAAGGGACATATGAATGCTTCAACCACCATTCCAGAGGATGTGTCCATGCTGATGATGGGTTCTGCTCGATAACAATCCAAAACAGTGCAGACCAATGCATCTTTATTTTCATAATCGGAGTCAGATGTCACCAGCAGAAGATTGATTTTCTTTTTTTGTGGTTCAGGTTCTGTAGTTTCTGTATCAGAGTATTGCTCTTTTAAGACTTCTGAAAGCACGCTCCACACCTCTTACTTCTCAGATTTTGGAAGGCACTTCAGATTCTGAAACTTTGAGTCGAGTGCTGTAGCTATCTTTAGAAATCTCACATTGGTATCTTCTTTGCGTTTTGTCAAATCTGGAGCAAAAGTGTTCTTAAAATGAACAATATGCGCTGAGTCATCAGCCGAGACCGCTATAACACGAATTATACGGCAGAATGGGGGTAAAATAGAGATGGAAACATACAATTCTCCCCCAGGAAGTTCAGTCACAAACTTAATTAACGCATTTTTTTTTAATGAGCATCTTCAGCCTGGAAGCATGTCATCTGGAATGGTGGCCGAAGCATGAAGGGATATACAAATGTTTAATATATCTGGCACATAAATAGCTTGCACTGCCGGCTACAAAAGTCCCATTCTAATGCCTGTTCTCACTTTCTGGTGACATTGTAAATAAGAAGTGGGCAACATTATCTCCCGAAAATGTAAACAAACTTGTTTGTCTTAGCAATTGGCTGAACAAGAAGTAGGACTGAGTGGACTTATAGGCTCTAAAGTTTTACAATGTTTTGTTTTTGAGTACAGTTATGTAACAAAGAAAAAATCTACATTTGTAAATTGCACTTTCACGATAAAAAGATTGCACTAGAGTACTTGTATGAGATGAATTAAAAAAATACTATTTCTTTTCATTATCATTTTTACTGTGCAAATATTGTAATCAAATATAATATAAAGTGAGCACTGTACACTTTGTATTCTGAGCTGTAATTGAAATCAATATATATGAAAATGTAGATAAACATCCAAAAATATTTAATAAATTTCAATCAGTATTCCATTGTTTAACAGTGTGATTAAAACTGAGATTAATCACAATTAGTTTTTTAATCGTGATTAATTTTTTGTTATTTGTGTAAGTTAACTGTGATTAATCAACAGTCCTAATTTTCTAGCATCTATTGTTTTTGTAATGTTCTCTTGGAAGCATCAAAATCATATTTATTGCCCTACTGGCTCTGTTCCTTTCTATTGAGTAAATAATTATTGTTTCCCCTCTCTGTTTCTTACAGTATGTAGCACAAGCCACTGGGGATAGAAAACAGTTCAGACGTTCAATACAAGCTTCTAAACTGCAGGGCAGAGATTTACAGAAGTGAGATTTCTGCAAGGGCAGAATCACATTAGTCAATTTTTGAGGCTGAAATACACAGTGTAGTGTAGGAGATAAGTGGTTCAACATTGACACTAGCACTGCAGAAAAAGGCCTTGGGAGTATGCCAGGAACGATGGTCCTGTAGCTGAAGAACAGGACTGCAAGTCAGAGCACCCAATTCTCCTCTGCCTTGCCTTGGTGGAGTCGTGTACCTGTGCAAAGGGTCTGTAAAGTACTAACAAGTCCTAATTTTACACTCAAATAGATGCACTTCGCGTGGGTGTAAATGGAGACACAAAATGCCAGGCAATGGAGAATTGGGTCCAAGAGACTCAGGTTTTATTTCTTGCTTTATCACAGATTCACTGTGTGAGCTTGGCCAATGGCCTGATCATTACAGGTGGTGAGCACCCCATGCTTGCATCTGTAAAAGGAAGATATTAATTTGGTGTTTCCCTACCTGCCAAGGCATATGTGAAGCTTAACTGATTCATGTTTACATGTTCTATAGCACCTCAAATAGAGGTGCTATAGAAATTCAAATTATTTTTTTAGTTGTTGAGAAAATCAAGAACAAAAAAGCCTCCAACATTGTTAGAGGTAAAGGTTGGAATTGAAACAAAAAAGGGTTAGGAAAATCTCAGTTAAGGTGCCCACAGCTAACCTTAACGATATCTTGTCTTTTTCACCAAGAGAAGTTGGTCCAATAAAAGATAGTACCTCACTCACCTTGTCTCTCTCATGTCTTCCATATACTTGCAGCAACCCGCTTCACAGGTAGATGGACCTCCCTCCACATAACAATAACATTAACTCTGCCCTCATATGAATACATATGTTAAACTTTATGAGTGTCTTTCATCCAAGTATCTCAAAGGGTGAAGAGGACTTCAGCACGTAGGTAGAATGTGACCATCAGCTACCAGAGATGGTTTAAGGCTCTAATTGTGCATTTCCACCAACGTGCTTACTGTGTGACTCACATTTAGTCCTCCTCCCCATTTTTAACTTTCAGTTCAAGTGCTGCTCATTAATAAAAGCTTTCTGATTCATTCCTCAAGGCAGCTGTGTGGAGTTCTATCAGTCTGTGAGACTACCATCCTCAACAACATTTACTGAAAAGGGATTTAATACACATTAGCAGCTGGATCATGAAGGAGGAGAAAAATGTAGGACTGACATATCAAAAATGGAAATCAACCTAATCAGATTTATTTATAAATTAAGCAATAAATGATGATTGTCTAGGTTGCTAATACTGGGGAAAGGCTATAATTATAGATTGTAAAACACCCGTAATGAAAACTCTTTGCTCTGTTCCTAGTTCTAAATAAGCTTTTCTTTATAGTGCTTCAAAGTGTGACAAAAATATCACTAATTTCTGAGATGCTTAAAATAAGGTATCTGGGTGCAACCACTGCTCTGCAGTGATGCACTTTCTGAGTATTCTATTTGCAATACTGCCATCAAGTGGAGAGAACATTTTCATAATCAGATTTAATTTATCTAATCATGTCCATCCAATCACTAACAAGAATGCACTGAATGGATTTGCTGCCTCTACTAAATGCAATAACACAGGGCACCTAAGTATTGTTATTGGAGGGATAAGCCCATCATGTGGGCGAGGAAGGAAATGGATTAACAAAGGGCCTCCTATTCAGAAAAGAAACCAGACAACTGACCATATGAAAGATGCTGGGGCCATCAGAAGAACAAGCTGTATTAACAGAAGAGATTGGACCCAGTTCACCCTGGATGTAACTCCAGAGTAGTCAATAGAGTGTAAAGCAGAAGAGATGGATTTGGAATGATGGGGCATTTACAGTTTCCCCATTGCTGGCTGGTGATGCTGCGGTAATTGACTCTGATGTATCTTCAGCTTAGAAAAGAGACAACTAAGGGGGGATATGATAGAGGTCTATAAAATCATGACTGGTATGGAGAAAGTAAATAAGGTGGGTAAACTGAGGCTAAAATAAGCTTAAGTGACTTGCCCAAGATGACATAGCAAGTTAATAGAAAAGCCACTCAGGGGTCTTGCTCTAGATTTTTAAATCTTTGTGATCTTTTATACACATAAGAGAAGAGAGAAATATGGGTCTCAGAAATGTTCTGATCACACCACCTGGCTCTTTCTCCAGTGTGACATCAGTTAACGCAAATAGAAGTAGAAGGAGGAAATAGTGGCATGGATAAATGGCATGTATTACTTTTACAGTTCATGCATGGAGTTTGTTCTTTGTCAGCTGGTACTGTGGTATTCAAAGGTAACATTGATAATTAACTCCATGTTTCTTGTTTGTATAGACCACCAAAGAAATCCATTTAACCGTTACAGTTAGTTTACAAAGCAAACAAAAAAATTGTCTCCTGGGAAATCATTCTTGTCAGACATTCTTGCTTTTCCTCTGCTCTTACAATGAAAATATCTGACAGGCTAAGGACACAGTTTTTGAATGGCACATTTGACTCTCACTAAAATGCGCATGTACACGTCCGTGGCAGACCTGCAAGACCCATCCTGTCAGAAATCACAGATAAAAAGTTGATGTTAAAAATACTTTTTAAATTAAGGTTTTTACCAGTTTAATTAAAGTTGTGATTTTAAGAGTTTCATTACATTGGAGCAAAATTATGTTTAAACACTCTTTATTCTATTTAAACTTGCATCAATTTATCTTAACACATGAGTTAAATTAATACAAGTGATACTTAAATTGAATAGAGTTAATACACAGGTTGCACCAGTTTCACTAAATCAGTTTTTAAGTCAATTTGAAATAAAACGTGCAATTCTGAATACAAAGAAGGCATAAATAAGATGTTACCAATGGAGCCTTGCTCTTATATAGTACTTTTCTGAATGCAGTGTTATCTTCTTACAGTACAATGCCAGCCTCCAAACTAACACACTTCTGAAGACCTGCTCATTGATACAGCGGCGACAGTGCTCATAACTAAGGTAGATTGGATTAAACTGTGTCAGCTTCTAAATACAGAGAAGTATGATAGAGAACTTATGAAAGTCTTGCCATAACAATGCAGTCTTTTGCTTCACCCACATACATATACCCAGCAAATACAGCCAAGATGAATGACAATATAATAATAGGTTGTTTTTACCTAACTAAAGACTTTTATGCTGTTTGGAACATGATATGAAATATTTCAAGGAACATTATAAATTCAAGAAACTTGTCCATTTTGTCATTTAGTTGTTTGGGGGAGGGACAGTGATATTTGATATGGGAAGCATTCCTATTAAGCAATAGGGGGCTAGATGGTGGAGTAGTTTATGGAAATGTTTGAGAACCACTGACCTATGCTGAAGTAATTTCTCCCACCCCTTCAATAATTAAATCCCCAACAGAAACCCAATATTCCTGACAGTAAAATTTTGCTTACATATGTTTTTTGTTGACTTCACTGAGCCATGAGAGCTCCAAATGCACACCCAAGGATAGAGATTGACCCTGAGAATATCCCTGGTTAAAGTTACTTCCTAATGTCGTTAGCCTTCTATTATCCTTGAAATAAAGTTACTACTCCACTACCAAGAATTTCATACTTCCCTCAGACAAATATCCCAAGTGAAGTTTGTCCTGTAGGGATTTCCACAATGGGACACCCATCTCCAAAGGCCTCTAACTGTCTAACAAATGTAATGAGAGAAAGGAAATATAGCCCAATAAATCCTAGCACAGATGAACGAGAAGCCCCCAATAATCCCTGCCAAACAGTCAATACATAAAGCATCACTCACATAAGATTAAAAAGGAAAACGGATGTTTTTTGTGCTGTCTCTGGAAAAATGACATAAATATGTTTTGGTGTGTACTGAAAGACAGTAGTATTCCAATGTCATGGGCTGGCACAAGAGGAGACTCTGCCATCAAAGATGGTAAATTATTCCACCTTTAATTTATCTCATTATATTAATTTGGGAATAATTAATAAGGAATTATTAAATTATTATAGAATAATTTACCTCATTACATTAATAGGAGATCTGCCTGTTTTCGTACTGGGGAATAAAAAGATCTTATGGTTTTGGCAGCAGAGGCCATAGACAGACTGTACCCAGGCCCTGTTACAAAAGTGGTGGAAAAAGAGACTCCTCAGTTTCAGGCATGGGGGCCAGGCAGATCTCATCATGATCATATATTATTGACGATAATTTATTTCCAGCTGATCATATTCTCAGTACAAAGCCATTGAAGATCTCAAATCAATTTAGTCCATGTTACAGTAGTATGTGACTGAGGGCAGCATTTCCCCCTTAATACTTTGATGGTGTGGTGTCAACACATTTTCCAATTAAAATCAAAGAGCAAAAAGATCTTTAAGTATTGTCCTTTTGCAGTTTATTGAAATCTTGGTTCTCTCCTGACCCACTATGTGCCCTGATTGTTTGCCATTAGATGGTGCTCTTTCCTTCATATCCAAGAAGGCCAACGGCATACTGGGTTATATTAGTAGGAGCATTGCCAGCAGATCAAGGGGAAGTGATTATTCCCCTCTATTCGACACTGGTGAGGCCACATCTGGAGTATTGTGTCCAGTTTTGGTTCCCTCACTACAGAAGGGATGTGGACAAATTGAAGAGAGTCCAGCAGAGGGCAACAAAAATGATTAGGGGGCTGGGACACATGACTTATGAGAAGAAGTTCTGGGAACTGGGGTTATTTAATCTGCAGAAGAGAAGACTGAGGGAGGATTTGATAGCAGCCTTCAACTACCTGAAGGGGGGTTCCAAAGAGGATGGAGCTAGGCTTTTCTCAGTGGTGGCAGATGACAGAACAAGAAGCAATGGTCTCAAGTTGCAGTGGGGGAGGTCTAGGTTGGATATTAGGAAACACTGTTTCGCTAGGAGGGTGATGAAGAACTGGAATGGGTTACCTAGGGAGGTGGTGAAATCTCCATCCTTAGAGGTTTTTAAGGCCTGGCTTGGCAAAGCCCTGGCTGGGATGATTTAGTTGGTGTTGATCCTGCTTTGAGCAGAGGATTGGATTAGATGACTTCCTGAGGTCTCTTCCAACCCTAATAGTCTATGATTCTATGTAACACCACAATTTCCCCACTACTGATGCTGTGAGGACAGAACCTTTAAAAAAAAAAAAAGTCAGGAAAATTACTTGCTCCAAGAATATTTACCTATGCTCTAAATTTAATTATACAGATATAAATGGCACCTCTCAGACTCTCTGAGGAACATAATTCGGGGAGATCTGGAATTGAAATAATACTCAGCACTTTTATAGAATTCAATTAATCTTCAACAAGTTACGAACATTAAAGACGACCCACAATACCTCTGTCAAGTAGATCTTATTATCCCCATTTTACAGAAGGGAAAACATTAGAAGTCTGTTTCCTGGGGAAGTGGTAGAGGTAAGTGTATTCAGAACTATTATCTCCTGCAACAGCTCAGTGAGTCCTCACTTATCAGGCTGGTTTCTGTAAGGGTGGTGCAGAGTTTGTCCTCACACTTCACTCCTTCTAACCATTGCTGTGCTAGGTTGCTGAAGCCCTTTCCTCATAGTCACCAGCATAGCCATATGCACAACTAGTGCTATTCTGAAACTAGCAAGTTAGGGCAAGACATAAATGGCATGTGTGCAAAGGTTATGCCATTGGGGATTTATCAGTGAAATCCAAGCAGCCTCTTCCAAGAATGGTTTCCATTACTGATTCTATCCTTCATGAAGATCTGTGTCTAAGTGCTCCTGCTCAGTGCCCTCACGCTGGCTCACGTGCCAGGGCAGAAGCCAATAACAATGTATTTGCTTTTCAAAAACAATCACTCCATATCTGACCTCTCAGTCCTTATCCTCAAAGGAAATCTGTACAAAACCTTCAAGAGATGAGCCTGTCTTAGGCCATGTCTGTAGTGTAGCTGCACTACTACAGGCATGTTATGCTGACAGGCGAGAGTTCTCCCGTCGGCATAATAAAACCACCTTGGCAAGCAGCAGAAGCTGTCCCGCAGACATAGCACTGTGCACATGAGCACTTACGTCAGTGTAACTTATATCGCTCGAGGGGTGTTTATTTATGCCCCTGAGTTATATAAATTATGTTGAAATAGGATGTAGTGGAGACATAGCCTTACATTCATAACTTAGTTAGACCCTAAAAAACATGGACCCAATGAAGACACTGATTTGTGGCTCCTTGCAACAATCTATGGCCTGGTCTACACTACGCGTTTAAATCGATTTAAACAGCGTTAAATCTATTTAACGCTGTACCCGTCCACACTACAACGCTCTTTATATCGATATAAAGAGCACTTTATATCGATTTCTGTCTACCTCCCAGACGATGGGAGTCAGCGCTTAAAACGTATAACATTATCGGATTAGGGTTAGGGACGGAAATTGATGTATGGCCTCCGGAGGATAACCAATGCCCACTGACCGTCCTGGACAGCAATCTGAACTTGGATGCAGCTGGCAGGGTAAACGGAAGTTTCCCCGCGAAACTTTTGATATAATTTCCTGGTTGCCCAGCGTTGGAGCTCTGATCAGCCCGGTGCATGCACTCTCAAAATCGAAAAGGCTCCGCATAGACCCCGTGCGGAAATACTGAATCGATCGAGCTTATGGGATAACAAATCTGTTGTATCAGAGCTCCGTACAGAAGACAAATGCCAAAGCTTTTTGAAAAAAATGTCGCTACACAGTGCCGCAATGCAAGTGTAACGGAAAGGCAAAAATCAAATGGACGCTATCTGGAGGGGAGAGGGGTATGGACTCCAGCCATCCCACATCCACACGAGAGTCTCTAAATATTTGCATCTTGCTGAGCTCGCCCAGTGTTGCTAGGTCAAACAGGTCAGTTGGGTTCAGGAATAGCTCTAGTTCTTTCCCCCCCACCAGTGAAAAACGGGAGAAGAATAATGTTCTTGATTCGTTTCAATGTCACCCAGGTTGTACTGCATGCTGTGGGAGCGCGATTTGGCGAGTGCAGCGCAGTATCCGCCTTCCTCTCCCTCCCAGTGGTAGTGGTGCAATAGGACTGGTAAACGTCTCATGACCCTTGAGTGCTCCATGCTTTTAACGTTATGGGGCCTGGGTATAAAACAGAATGATCTGGTCACTCCCAGTAGATGGACGAACGGCTTGTAACCGTCTATCATAGCAACTGGGATGCTTGCAAACATCGCCCCTCCTTTCCTGTGTTAAGAAACATTCTGGTTGCTGGACGTCATGCAACAGCATGCTGGCTCCTCTCCCCACCTGCTTCTGTCCTGTGGACTGCATTAGGCCCGCGGCACGGCTGCCTCCTCATTTATCTCAACTAACAAGTCTGTTCCTATTCTCAAGTGTATTCCTGTTCTGCTTACTTCATGACACAAGGTCCCCATGGGGGGCACTGCACAGTAGCCAGGAATTGGGGGAGGACGGAAGCAAGGGTGGGTTGCTTGCACGGCGGCACCCCCTGTGAAAATATGAACCGGACGCAGCTGTGCGTGATTACATTGTCTCGTAGCTGTAACTTGCCTATTCTAGCAGGACTGATTTATTTTTAGAAACATGAAAGAGGCGCTTACTCGGGGAGTCATTCCAGTTTTGTTTTTGCGCCCCCGGCCGTCTTCAGCAGGGGCAACTACGATGATAGCGCGACAACTACAGAGGGGCGGACGTAACCATCACTGCTCATTGCAGTTCTACTCCGGCAGTAGCGGTCGAATGCTTCGTAATCCATTCTCTGCTATCATGCACACAGACAAATGAATGCTGCTGTGTACGCGCTGTGTATCGCTATGGTCCAGGCTCAGTACACATACAGTGCTGAAAAAAAAAACAAGCTGAACGGCTCCTGGTTGCCTGCGATGGTGTCTGACCGGCATCCAGGGAAACGCCAAAGGTGTAAGCTGTGTTTTCCCGGAGGAAGGAAGGAATGATTGAAATTACAGACCCGCGCTCCCCAATAATTCAATCCCAGATGTCAAGGGAGCAGGGGAGATTTGCAGGGAATCTAAAGGGATAGCATGAACGAATGGTACCATGCACGCTTCAGAAATCGACGCTAGCCTCGGACCATGGACGCACAACGCTGAATTACTGTGCCTAGTGTGGCCGCGTGAAATCGAATTTATAATATCAGTTTTATGAAACCGATTTTAGCTAATTCGATATTATCGTGTAGTGTAGACGTGGCCTATAACCCACTAACCCTCCTTTGTCCTACACTTGCAAAGGAGTTAACTGCCCACTGCAATGGTATCTTACAACATAACTCCTTACAATCTGTTCCACCTTGTATTTAGCTCTGACACTGAGTACCTTTCCCAGACCTGAAGAAGAGCTCTCTGTGAGCTCTAAAAGCTTGTCTCTTTTACCAACAGAAGTTGGTTCAATCCAAGATATTATCTCAACACCTTGTCTCTCTAATATCCCGGGACCAACATGTCTACAGCAACACGGCAAATCTCCTATCTCTGGCATCTGTCATGAGGAACACTGCCCCACCTGCGATAAGTCTGTTTGTTGTTGGTTCATGTGACTGTATGGCATTTTATATTCTCTCTCTTTTTCCTGGCTGCACTAGCATTTTTTCCTCATTCTTAAGTTTTCCCTCCCAGAATTCAGATGAGTATTATTCAGGTCAGAGCTCATCAAGGAAGAGGTCCCTCTGGTCCCCAATACTTGTGCCACATGTGGCAATGACCCACTGAGCTATCTCTCCCCACAATGACAATGTACTAACATTTCCATACTTGGCAGAATTTGAACCCATGGGGGGGAGGGTGATGACCCCAATGTACATCTAGTCCATCCCCTTAACCACTCAGCCACAACTACTTGATGTATTAAAAGGGCAAAAGTTTATGTATTATTGTGGCTTTTTTAGCAGGGAAGACATGACTAATGTAAACCCTGGGAAGTGTTATGAGCATCAAAGGATTATTTTAAACAATGGGCCAGACAAGAATAAACTTTTGATTGAGTGGAATGCCAAGGAAATACTTGAGAGGAAGGGAATGCCAATTTTGACCTCTTGACCCAACCTTCTGCCCTAAGAAAGCCATTTTTTTATGAATTACCTATTCCCAGATCAAAAGGTCCAAGCTGTATAAAGGAGGGACTAAACCTTTCTATCAGTGTTCTTGTTCTGAGCAAAAAGTCTTATAAATTTGTAAGCACAGAAAATCCCCTGTGAGGGATCTGAAGGGTTGTTCACCTGCCAGACCCATTGGTGGAGTTGGGGTAACCTGTGCTAAGCTTATTAGCACGTGTGTAGGTTCTTTTATTGTTTTTAATGTTTTTACCTTAAAAATAAATATGCTTGCTTAAAAAGAGCAGTGTGGGAACTTAACTGTGGGCAATTACACTGTTTATAGCCTTTGAGGAGAAGGCAAAGCAGGCTGGCTTAAGCAGTTTGACTTGCTGGGTAATTCACACCGTAGGCAGGGAACTGTGCAGCCTGGAAATACCCTGGTCCAGAGGGAGAGAAATGCATATCTCTGCCGAGGAGAAATGATGGCTGGAGAGCCATAAACCTTAAAGTGGGTCTGCTGGCAGGACCACGGAGTGGGAAATAGTGGTGCAGTTGATCTAAACTGTGACACATTGGCTTTGGAAAAATAAATTATCTGTAGTTTATTCAACAAATTTAACATCTTGTGTGTCATCTCCCAAATAGCTTGGCCTAGAAATTCCCACACTTGGTTTGTTCGGCTGAGGAAAAGGGACGTTTTGGTATTTGGGGAAGGGGAGAGTAGACAGGAAGAGGAGCATAGAGGGAGCATGAAAGGAGTTGTATATGTGGAGGTAATAGAGGTGGACAGGGAAACGCGAAATGCTTAAAGCTTTCCAGGTGGATAAAAGCGTTCCCATCTCCTTCAGGCCCTCTCCACCAACTACTCCCATATTTCACACAGGTAGACCCCTGCCACCACACCCTTTTTATGAGACCCAGAAAATCTCAGAAAGAAAAGCTCTCCTCCTGCAGGCTTTATCTCTAAGCTGCTTTACGCTTCTGTCACTTCTCAAAGGAGAATTTGTAAGCAGGAGAACTTTTCAAAATGTATTAGAGGTCAGTGTTTCAGAAGAACTATACCTCCCATTTGAACAAAAAACTCAGTTTAACAGCTTCTGGGATATGAAAATCACCATGCTCAACATAAATGATGACACCTTCCCCAGCAGTACATACACTAACCCTAACTTTAACACTTGGACTGCGGGCAGTTTGTTTTCTATTGACTGAGTAGTGAAAAACCAAGTTATACCAGTTTGTCTTCAAGACTCTTGAGACAGTGACCTCTCTCTTAATCACTGCTTGCAGATCTGTTCAATTGACATGAGAAGTCCCAATGTAAAGTGTCTTGTGCTCAGACCACTTTACCACATTGCATTTAATAAGCATAATTATTAAGAAAAATATTGAATTAGGAAAAGAGCTAGTTTACGTGCATCACAGATTCAGACTTTTTTTATGACCCTATCATTTCTTGTCATTGTGGAAGAATCCAAACCATTCTCTGTAGTTTCACTGAGATATCTACTGTCTCAAGATACTTTAGTAGGCTGCATAGGATTTTTAGTATTATTACTTTTTTATTTTTACTATTAGAGGCAGAGGTTCATACTGTGAGGGGTAATTTCTCACACATAACTGTCACTCTAAACTAAGTGGAAGGTTCAGGTTAGTAGAGAAAGGAGGATGAGGTTCACAGGTTGTATTGTGAGTAGAACTGGATGAATAATTCATTTTTTGGTTCAGTGGACAAAATGAAAAACTGAAAAATTGGTCTCAGAGTGAATGAAATAAGCTCAGAGGGGTTGCAAGTGCTTTGGAGGATAGGATTAAAATTCAAAATGATCTTGAAATGGTCTGAAGTAAACAGGATGAAATTCAATAAGGACAAATGGAAAGTTCTCCATGTAAGAAGGAACAATCAGTTGCAAACATACAAAATGGGAAATGACTGCCTAGGAAGGAGTATTGCAGAAGGGGATCTGGGCATCATAGTGAATCACAAGCTAAATATGAATCAACAGTGTAACATTGCTGGAAAAAAAAAAGCAAACGTCATTCTGGGTTTTATTAGCAGGAGTGGCGTAAGCAAGCCACGATAAGTAATTCTTGTCTGATAAGGCCTCAGCTAGAATATTGTGTCCAGTTCTGGGTGCCACATTTCAGAACCGATGTGGACAAATTGGAGAAAGTCTGGAGAAGAACAACAAAAATGATTAAAGGTCCAGAAAACATGACTATGAGGGCTGATTGAAAAATTAGGTTTGTTTATTCTGGAGAAAAGAAGACTGTGAGGTGGCATGATAACAGTTTTCAAGAACATAAGATTGTTACAAAGAGGAGGGAGAAAAATTGTTTTCCTTAAACTCTGAGGATAGGAGAAGAAGCAATGTGCTTAAACTGCAGCAAGGGAAGATTAGGTTGGACATTAGGAAAAACTTTGTAACTGTCAGCATGATTAAGTACTGGATAAATTGCCTAGGGAGGTTGGAGATTGGAGATTTTTAAGAGGTTTTAGACAAACACCTGTCAGGGATGGTCTAGATAGTACTTAGTCCTGCCATGAGGGGACTGGACTAGAAGACCTCTCAAGGTCCCTTCCAGTCCTACAATTCTATAAAATGCCCTCATTGATGAAAAGCTATTGCTTTGTACCACTATGAAGACTGAGGGCCAGAATTCCTTTGGGGAATATCACATTAGTACTCAGGCTTTAATGTGACAAATATTTATGGGCAAGTATCCATCTTTATTTTATTCTGTTAATATATAATACCTGTGCACAGAATGGAGCCATTCAAATTCTATCAGAGGAGTAACCAGGATCTGCAGGCTTGTAATCAGTCACCACCAAACAATGTCCTATATCTGCAAATAGCACATTTAAAAATATTATTTACAATGGTTGTACAGGTGCTTTCACATATATTTAACTTGTTAAACACTAATAAGTGGTTAGGTGATTTGAATCTAAAAAAACTAAGCCATTTTTTTAAATACATCAGAAGCAGGAAGCCTGCCAAACAATCACTGGAGCCACTGGATAATCAAGGTACTAAAGAAGCACTCAGCGAAGACAAGGCTGTTGCAGAGAAGTTAAATGAATTCTTTGCATCGGTATTCACTTCAGAGGATGTGAGGGAGCCATTCTTTTTAGGTGACAAATTTGAGGAACTGTCCCAAATTAGTTGTCAGTAGAGGAGGTTTTGGAACAAATTGATATATTGAACAGTAATAGGTCACCAGATGGTATTTACCCAAGAGTTTTGTAGGGACTCAGATATGAAATTGAAGAACTACTAACTACTGTGGTATATAACCTATTGTTTAAATCAAACTCATTACCAGACGACTGAGAGGATAGCTAATGCAACACCACTTTTTTTAAAAGGCTCCAGAGGCAATCCTGGAAATTACAGGCTAATAATTCAAGTAATTGCTTGAAACTACAGTAAGGAACAGAATTATCAGACGCATAGATGAACATGATATATTGGGAAAGAGTGAACATGGCTTTTATTAAGGGAAATCATGTCTCACCAATCTATTAGAATTCTTTGAGTGTGGCATCAAGCATGTGGACAAGGGTGATCAAATGTACTTGGACTTTCAGAAAACCTTTGACAGGGCCCCACACTGAAGGCTATTATACAAAGTAAATGGTCATGGGATAAGAGGGAAGGATCTCTCCTAGAGAAGTAACTGGTTAAAAGATGAAAAAAAGGGGGGGTAGGAATACAGTTTTCATGAGGGAAAGAGATAAATAGTGGGATCCTGCAAGGATCTGTACTGGGACCAGTGCTGTTCAACATATTCATAAATGATATGGAAAAGTGGATAAACAGTTCAGTGGCAAAGTTTTCAGATGATACAAAATTACTCAAGATAGTTAAATCCAAAGCTAACTATGAAGAGTTACAAAGGGATCTCACAAAACTGGGTGATTGGGCAACCAAACAGCAGATGAAGTTCTATGTTGATAAGTGCAAAGTAATGCAAAATAATCCCAACTATACATACAAAACAATGGGGTCTAAATTAGCTATTACCACGCAAGAAAGAAATCTTGGAGTCATTGTGGATTGTTCTCTGGAAACATGTGCTCAATGTGCAGTGGCAGTTAAAAAAATGGACAGAATGTTAGGAATCATTAGGAAAGGGCTAGATAATAAAACAGAAAATATCATAATGCCGCTATCTATATATCCATTGTACGTCTGCAGCTGGACTACTGCATACAGTTCTGCTTGCTCCATCTCAAAAAGGATACATTAGAATTGGAAAAAGTAAGAGAAAGACAACAAAAATGATTAGAGGTAATAGAACACCTTCCATAATAAGGAGATATTAAAAGATTGGGACTGTTCATCTTAGAAAAGAGTCTATTAAGGGGGGATATGAGAGAGATCCATAAAATCATGGCTGGTGTGGAGAATGTGAATAAAGAATTTTTATTTATTTCCTTCACATAACACATGAAGCAGATGTCACCCAATGAAATTAATAGGCAGCAGGTTTAAAACAAACATAAGGAAGTACTTCACACACACATGCACAGTCAGCCTGTGTAACTTGTTTCCAGGGGATGTTGGGAAGACCAAAATTATAACTGTGCTCAGAAAAGAACTAGATAAAGTTCATGGAGAATAGATCCATCAATGGCTCTTATCCAAGATGATCAGGGATGCAACCCCTTGCTATGAGTTTCCCTAAGCCTCTGACTGTCAGAAGGTGGAACTGGGTAACAGTGGATGGATCACTCAATAATTACCCTGTTCTATTAATTCCCTCTCAAGCACGTGGCACCAACCACTGTTGGAAGACAGGATACTGGGCTAGATGGACCATGGGTCTGACCCAGAATGGTCATTCTTATGATGTCTTCCTAGATCCTCTTACAGATTTAGCTATAGGCTCTTTGAGGCTGCTTCAGCTGAACAGTACTGGGGAAAGGAATTTTTGTATCTCCCAATGAGACCATCACTTCTTAAAGTGAGCTGCCTCTGTAGTACAGTTTGTTTGTCTTGAAGACAGGGCAGTCTACTAATGATAAGCTATGGTCTTGTTCTTTCAGTTAGGTGGGGGTTGAGAGAACAGTCAATTATCCATTTTGTAGCAGAAGTTTTCAGGCATAGTATTTCAGAGAAACCAAGGTTACATAACGTGGCACAGTATTGACTGGCACCTGCACTACCTTCTAGAATTCCAATGTCTAATCTGCTTTTGACTTGCAAAACTGAGCCTATTATAATGAGCTGCACAGTACATCACTCTAAATACATACTTATGAATTTAATTTTCTGTTGTGTACACTCACATGTTAATTCCTCTGGATTAATCAGTACTGTTTCTCAGATTCTAAAACCAGAGCTAATCACTGTGCATTTCTTAGATCAGACCACATCCTGACTCTGTCAGCACTAATCTATGTACCATTGTTCTCCCTCCACAGCTCAGATCCTAGTCCCAACTGAAATTTTAATGGGCAAATGGATCTCATTACAGCTCTCAAACATAGATGACATTAAGGTGAAGACAGAGACACTCCAAAGTTACAAAATTCCAGAAGCTGAAGTTGACATCCTGTATTTTTAATGGTATACAGAACTAATATTGACCTCCCTCTGCAATGAGATGAAATCAGTGGGCTGATCACATCAGCAAGGGTCTATGGATCAAGTCTTTTTGCATTAAAATTTACATTTAACAAGAAAAATTGGAATAGATTACATCTGTGCAATATGTATTTAACTTCTCTGTAAAGTTATGCGGTACTCTTCCCCTTGGAGACCTTACAAACTCTGCCTTAGAGTGTGTAACTTCCTTAGTGGTGATATTCAGCTTGCAGAGTTTGTGAAATGACAGCTTCACCAGCAAACCCTGTAAACTGCTTTAAGTGGAGTTATTTATCTTGCCCTTACTACTTTAGATCTGCGCCTATGCTGAAATGCTAATAAGAGCTTTAACTCTAGGTTTATGATAAATGGGGCCCTGATTTAGTGATGCTGTTCTCACCCAAATTTTTAAACTGAAAGTTTTCAGTCCTAGTGGCTCCACTACAGCCGTCTTTAAAACATTCTTAATTTATCTGTACATAACTGGCTTAAAGAGTTTTTTGATGTAGAGTTGTTCTTTGGCAGGGGTCTCAAACTCAATTTACCTCAGGGCCAGTGCCAGTCCTCAAATCCTCTCAGCAGGCCAATGTCACTCATGCCACCCAGAATCCACCCCCCTACCTGCCTAAGGCTCTGGGATAGAGTTTGGGTGGGGGAGGAGGTCTGGGGTAAGGGATTGGTGCGCAGACTGTGGGAAGGAGTTTGGGTGCAGAAGGGTGCAGAAAGGGTGAGAGGTTGGGCTCTGGAAGGGAGTTTGGACGGGAGAGGGGGTCTGTGGTGCAGGATCTGGGAGGGAGTTTGAGGGCTGGGAGTGTCACACCCCAACAGCCCCCTCCCTCAAGGGGTCCCCTGGGGAAGGCAGATCAGCATTGTATATTGCTAACGCTGTTACAAGCATCGCAGGGCATTTTGGGAAGGGTCAAAGGTGCGAGTATGGAAAGAAGATTCCTTTGCAGGTCGCGAGAGGCCAGAGGGGGAAGAAGGAAGAGAGCAGAGAACAGGTTAACTCCATGTTCCTGCTAGGCCTGAAGATAAGACGCTGACTCCAGCCAGGCCACAGCACACATCTGACTCTTGGCTGCCTGCCAAGAAAGAGGGGGGCCCAGAATCCACCAAATAGCTATGAGAAAGGAAGATTCAGCTGAACAGACCTGCAGAGCCAGCCCATAACAAGCGAGGCAAGCGAAGGCCAGCATGGAGGACTACAAAGTCTAGCCGGTGTGTTTTGGGAAAGTTGAAGAGACCACAGAGAGCTGGTTTTGACTGGTCCCTGTCCCTGGACAGAACACCCTCAAAGGAACCCAGGACTTAAAACCCTCCTGAGAGCTGAAGCAATTCAGAGATCCACAGCAAACCTCGGACGACCTGGGCCCAGGACAGAACTCCTGTCCACCCTTCCCCCTCTTCTTCTTACACTACATCCAGGCTTGGCCAGCCTTGGGTAGAATGTGTGTGAGTATGAAAGTGGGTTAGAGCTTGGGACACTAACACTTTCTTCCTTCCTTTGAGTGACGTGGGGAGCACCCATCACTCTCCACTGTTATTTTATTATTTTATTAATAAAGCTTTAAAACTTAGACACTTTGTGTGTTTTGTCATCTCCTCCCCAAACAATCCTGTGGCCTCAGCCTGATCACCTGAAGCCTTATGCAGATTGGTAACAGAAATCTGTCACAGGGGAGTATGGGGATGGAATGCAGGTTCTGGAAGGGAGTTTGGGGGCAGGAGGAGGTGTGTGGGAAGGGGATGGAGGCTCTGGGAGGGAGTTTGAGAACTGGCAGAGTGTGGGGAGAGGTTGCAGGCTCTGGGAGGGAGTTTGGGGCTGAGGAGTGTGTGGGGACGGGGTGCAGGTTCTGCAGGGGGGAGTATGGGAGTTGGAGGGGATGTGGGGACCAGGTACAGGCTCTGGGAGGGAGTTTGCGGTCTGGGGGATGGGGCGCAGGCTCTGGGATGGAGTTTGGGGATGGGAGGGTGTATGTGGGAAGAGAATGAAGGCTCTGGAAGGGAGTTTGTGGGAGGGAGGGGGTATGTGGGGAGGGGGCGCAGGTTCTAGGAGGGGGTCATGGGTGTGGCACTTATCTAGAGCAGCAAGGTGGGGCGGGGGGCCTCAGCACACTTCTGCCCCTGGCACCACTCCCGCAGTGTCTCATTAGCTGCAGGGGCACTTGGGGTGGGAGCAGCACACAGAAGCACAGCCCTGCCCTGCCCCTGGGCTGCAGGGAGGGGCCGTCAACCACTGGAGTGAGCAGGCAGAAGCCGCTCACTCTGCTGCGCCGCTGGAGCCCCTAAGGGGGGAGCACTCAGGGGCGGCAGGTGGGGCCAAGGGAGAGACCTGGCCCCAAAACTGCTGGAGCCCCGCAGGTCACATTGGAGAGGCTCGAGGGCCGCAGATGGCCCGTGGGCCAAGAGTTTGAAAACGCTGTTCTAGGGAACTTGTGGCCCACTGGATTTGCAAGCAGATTAAGATGTCTTTAATTGGTATCTCCTTAAGATTCATTGTGACTCTAAACACCTCTTTGTACAAAATATGCCTTGTGAGGTATCATTTGAAAACTAATAACTTGCTGATCCATAATATCCTGGTACAATGTATTGTGACAGGGTCAGGCCAGATGTCTACAGGAGAGTGATAGAAGGCAGATATATTAGTCCCAGGTTAAGTAGGTCCCCTTTCCCTGGGTAAGGTAACAGGGAAGGTTCCAGAACAATCAGGAACTTTCTGGAAACAATTAAAGCAGACAGGCTGATTAGAACACCTGTAGCCAATCACAAAGCTGCTAGAATCAATTAAGGCAGGCTAATCAGGGCACCTGGGTTTAAAAAGGAGCTCACTTCAGTTTGTGGTGCATGTGTAAGGAGCTGGGAGCAAGAGGTGCAAGGAGTTGAAAGTGAGTGCTGTTGGAGGACTGAGGAGTACAAGTGTGATCAGACACCAGGAGGAAGGTCCTGTGGTAAAGATAAAGAAGGTGTTTGGAGGAGGCCATGGGGAAATAACCCTGGGAGCTGTAGCTGTCATGCAGCTGTTACAGAAGGCACTATAGACAGCTGCAATCCACAGGGCCCTGGGCTGGAACCTGAAGTAGAGGGCGGGCCCGGGTTCCCCCCAAAACCTCCCAACTCCTGATCAGACACAGGAGGAGTTGACCTGGACTGTGGGTTCCACCAGAGGGGAAGATCTCTGAGGCGAGCAAATCTGCCAATAAGCACAGGACTCACCAAGGGTAGAGGAGGAACTTTGTCACAGTATGTAGTAACATTATATGTAAAATTATGAATTCCTTTGTATGATGTTACTAGCACATGTTCAAGACCAGAGAGCCTTACCTAGGTAAAAGGGGTTAAACAGATCTATCCTAAACAAAGGAATGTGGGTTTACCTCAATTTACACATAAGCAGTAAACTGGGCCATCAAGGGGAAGAGATTGCTAAAATGCAAATTGTTCTGTTTCTTGCAAACACCAATGAGGGA
This sequence comes from Chelonoidis abingdonii, assembly GCF_003597395.2. Lineage (NCBI taxonomy): Eukaryota > Metazoa > Chordata > Testudines > Testudinidae > Chelonoidis > Chelonoidis abingdonii. Next base: position 55,870,867 of record NC_133772.1, read on the forward strand.
AGACAACAGCATGGAGCTTTCTTCATCACCAGACTCCATGTTGCCTTCCTCATGGCCTGAATAAACTTCACTTTGACGGATAACCTTCAGAAGAATCTATTTCAAAGGTTTACTGGACTATAAAAGAAAGGGGCAAAGAATCCCAACTTATCCCTTTCACCTAAGACAAAGGAACCTGCATTTCAGGCTTCTGGAGAAGATCGTGGCAGGGAGAGTCAGCCATATTGCTGGAAGACTGTTGATGAGAAAAAACATCTTGTACAAAGACTTTATTTTACTAGGCTAAGTTTTAGTAATTAGAAACTTTATTTGCTTGCAACCATTTCTAACATCTCTTATACTTGAACTCACTTACAATGCTATCGTCTTTTGTTAACAAACTTGTTTTACTTTTAATCTAAACCAACAGCATTGTGTTTGAATTACAGTCAACATTAATGCTAGTTAATATGAGAAGCTAATGGATGTTGTCTCCTTAAAGGAGAAAATGAACCTTATTATTCCTCTAAATGTTGCAGGAGAAGGCTGAAAATTGCAGAGCACATGGGTTTGGGAAAGTTGAGGACCTGGGGTGTTTTGGGGTCACCTGCTAACGTTAACCAAGCCTGGTAAAGACAAAAGCGTGTCTCTGATAACTGCTGGTAGGCTGTTGGATTAAAGGCGGTTAAATCACAGTTGTACAGCACACAAAACACACAGTGCATCCTGATTGCTGCCTATGTGTATGCCAGGCAGGGAGTCTCAAGTAGCAAAAGGATTTTGGGGCACTCAGGGTTATAATATAAGCAGTAACACAGCCTCTCTGACCTGTACCCTAGACTGTGACATTCATCCAAAAAAGTTGTATCCTCAAGTCACTATAGAATACACTACAGAATTGAAAATATCTAGTGTTTTACAAGTGCTGAACCCATTTTCTTCAAGCTTGCCTTGGTTTTACATTTCACCAAGATTTACAAAGGGAACTAGATTTGAAGTTTTGGGAGTAACAGACTATCAGAGTGTAGAACTGTCATTTGGAATCTTGGGAAATCCCCCCAGTCTTTTGGATAACTCAAACCACTCACCTAGTTTTTCTGGCAATTTACACAAGTTTAAATTCTGAGCTGAGACCTAGCATGAGAATTGATTGAGTAACAGACTGTCGTAGTCCTAGCAGAGACATTACATAATCAGTGCTTGTTTAAAGAATGAAGCTGTCTGCACCAATACCAAATATTCACTAAAAGTGGAAATACTTGCTCTTGCAGCCTGCTACTTCTGTCCTTTAGGTAATATTATGTGAGAACGAACAAAAGGAAGGATAGAACAGTTTTTTCTGGATGGGAGAGAGTTAGTGTGCAGAGATTATCACTGTAACCCTTCCAGCCCTCCAGCCAAGGCTCATTCCCCTGCCGTGGGGTAGGTAAGGGAAAGCAAAGCCTGTGAAGTGTTCCACAGTACAAACAACCTTCTGTGTGTTCAGTGTGATCCACTGTTTCAGTCCACAGAAGCTTTGCCTGGCCTGCTCATTTCACACTCAGACCAGTTTGAATTTATTGCTGTATTATTGTCTTTTCATACTGGAAAAGAGAGCTGCAAAGATACCAGAATGGCCTGTGTGGAATTCCTCCATGTAAAGGAAGTCCCTCCCTGGCTAACACATCCATCCCTTCCAAGAGCTTCTGGTACAAGAAGAGTGGCTGGAGAGGGAAAGGGTGTGGCTAGGGTGTTCCTGTGCCCTAGTAGCCTATTAGCTATTGTAGGTGTGGACACATCCACAGACCTAGTAAGCAGACATCTTCAGGGAGAAATTCACTATGGTATGACTCACAATTACTAATGTTGCTCTGGTATGGAATGATCTTATCCTACAAGCTCCAAGATAGGATGGATGGTTATCTTGACCAATATAATTATTAATAGTACTTTTCAGGTGCTTGATTAAAGGCATGCAGCTGCTAGCATTTAAGACAGGTATCCTGTCTACTGTAGAGATGCGGCAAGTGGAACAGAATTGTGACTTGCCTAATGTACTGACAACATAGAAAACACAGAATTAACGTAAACACCACCCTATACTGGAAACATACTGACCGCTATACTTACCTACATGCCTCCAGCTTTCATCCAGACCACACCACACGATCCATTGTCTACAGCCAAGCTCTATGATAGAATAGCATTTACGCCAACCCCTCAGACAGAGACAAACGCCTACAAGATCTCTAGCAAGCAATTTTACAGCTACAATACCCACCTGCTGAAGTGAAGAAACAGATTGACAGAGCCAGAACAGTACCCAGAAGTCACCTACTACAGGACAGACCCAACAAAGAAAGTAACAGAACGCCACTAGCTGTCACCTACAGCCCCCAACTAAACCCTCTCCAGCGCATCATCAAGGATCTACAACCTATCCTGAAGGATGATTAATCACTCTCACAGATTTTGGGAGACAAGCCAGTCCTTGCTTACAGACAGCTCCCCAACTTGAAGCAAATACTCACCAGCAACCACAGACCACACAACAAAAATGCTAACCCAGGAACCTATCCTTGCAACAAAGCCCATTGCCAACTCTGTCCACATCTTTTCAGGGGACGCCACCATAGGACCTAATCACATCAGCCACACTATCAGAGGCTCGTTCACCTGCACATCTACCAATGTGATATATGCCGTTATGTGCCAGCAATGTCCCTCTGCCATATACATTGGCCGAACAGTCTCTACATACAAGAATAAATGGACACAAATCAGACGTCAAGAATTATAACATTCAAAAACCAATCGGAGAACACTTCAATCTCCCTGGTCACTCGATTACAGACCTAAAAGTTGCAATATTACAACAAAAAAACTTCAAAAACAGACTCCAATGAGAGACTGCTGAATTGGAATTAATTTTCAAAATGGACACCATTAAATTAGGCTTGAATAAAGACTGGCAGTGAACGGGTCATTACACAAAGTAAAACTATTGTCCCATGTTTATTTCCCCACCCCTACTGTTCCTCACACCACCTTGTCAACTGCTGCAAATGGACCATTTTGATTACCACTACAAAAAGTTTTTTTCTCTCCTGCTGGTAATAGCTCACCTTAACAGATCACTCTCGTTAGAGTGTGTATGGTAACACCCATTGTTTCATGTTCTCTGTGTATAGATATATCTATCTATCTTTCTACTGTATTTTTCACTGCATGCATCCAATGAAGTGGGCTGTAGCCCACAAAAGCTTATGCTCAAATAAATTTCTTAGTCTCTAAGGTGCCGCAAGTACTCCTGTTCTGGTTTTGGATACAGACTAACACGGCTGCTACTCTGAAACCTGACAGAATTAATGTTATACCTCCATACATGGAGTAGAATCCTTGGCATAATTCAGGCCTAAGCCTTTAAAAACCATGTCAGATGCTGCTTCTGTGTTTCAGACAAAGGAAATGCAGGTTGAATAACTAGCTAAACTTAACCACAAATTCTTGCAAAGTTGTAAAATTTCTTCTTATACCTTTTTCATTTCTCTGATGCTTTATGGCTATAATTTCACAATGACACAGCAGATCAAGGTGTATTTGCTATGATATTGTAAAGTATAATTAGAGTTGAATGAATTGTACTTTTTTTATCTAGGGTGAGTTCTGATATTTTGAAGTTTTAGTCCTGAATTGGGACAAAATATAGATAACTTTTATTCAGAAGTGTCAAAAGCATAACACTTCAGAAGAAAATTAAACATTTCAACTTTCCTGAAGTATTGTGTTCCAGCTGGTTGAAGTGAAACAAAATGTTTAATTTTTCCTTGGTTTAACACTGATCTGTTACCCTATACTGCCATGGGAGTTGTAGTTCTACTATATTCTGCCCCCATTCTCCTCTATTGAATAGGCTCCCCAGTCAGACTGTGTATCTGTTCATAGCACATCATGAGAATGTCTATGATGCAGAGTGTCTTTTCAACTAGAAGTGAGCCTGTGGTGCATCGTGAGAGAGGTGGTCCAGTCGGAGGAGAGCCCAGTCCGTAGAAGCAAATGAGGGCACAAAACATCAGAACTACTGCTCATCAGGCACCTCAGGCAGACACAGATAAATGTTGAAATATCTGAAACACCACATTTTGATTTGGTTGGGCAAACTGAAGTATCTAGATTTGGGTCAACATTTCCTGATGAAGAGTGTACCTGCAGGAAACTTCAGTTATGGAGAAACTGCATTTTCTGTTGCAAAAATGTAGATGGAAAATTCCCAGCCAGCACTCAGTATACATTTATGATTAGATTAAGAAAATAAAAAGTGGTGTCAATTAAGTTTAAAAAACTAAATAAAAAATTAAAGCTAACAGACCAGTTCAGTTTCAGTAAATTCTGTTGCCAAAGTAACCTGAACACAAGAAGTGTTACAGATAGTTTAACCATGCTGTCTATTTTGACTATAAATGTGATTTAGAAACCTAATCTTCAACAAGAAACCTAATCTTCCACAAGATATAATGGGGTATTTGTCTTATATTAAAGAAACTGATTCATTGAAACATTGAGAAGCCAATTCCTGATCAAGTGTAGAATTGGCAGAATCTATTTTCACTGTCCTCATTCAGCTGAAAGCATCCGCAAACACATTTTGATTTCAAGGTTTATGGCAAACAGTGCATGTATATTCAGACAGTTTGTGAATCACTTTCCACCTTTCTGGTTTGTGCTTTGTAAGGAGCCCAGAAGAGTACTGGGGTCTGTGTGCAGTGTGAAATTCGTAGCTAATAAACAGAACTTGAGGTCCTCCACAATAGCCAGACACTCCAGTTCTGAAGCTGAATATTTTTCCCTACCTCCCAAAGCCACTGCTCTGTACCTGCTATACTCATCAATTTGTTCAAATGCAATCCAAAAGCAATCTTTGAGGCACCACAGGTTACCATGAATAGACAGGATGGGTCTGAGAATTTTAAGCATAGCACAGCATAGTTTAGAAGCCCTTCTCTTTCAGTGATTCTCAAGCTTTTTTGTGTTCCTCTGTCCAGACAAAGTCACTCTTAGCTAGTATAATGATACTGTCCACTCTGTGAAATTTTGTACAAATCTCCTGTAGAACCTGCAGAAACCTAAAAACCTCTGTACCTCTTTCAGATTTGTAGACCCTCCCATGCTTTATAATGTTCAGCTTCTAGAGTTGGGGCTCCAACCCATCTTCGCTTACTATATGTTTGAACTCCTTGGAAATTGACATTTGTTTCCTGCAAGTTTTAACCCTGACTCTTTAAAAATCTGTAGAATCCTTTCCACTACTACCAGATGTTCTTCCCATGTTTTATGGAAACATGGAGTCATCTAAGTATGTGTGCATGTCTTTAGCTCTCAAAATTTGGATTAGATCATTACTACCTTCTGAAACATTCCTTGTACATTCATGAATCCAAAAGGCATTTGGCGTAACTAAGACAATCCATAGGTAGAATCCTCTGTGGATACAAAAATTTGGATCCACATCTGATCAGCATCTGCGATAATTAACTTGTCTCTGACCTGTGATCCACAGTCCACCTCTATGTGTATCCGCATCTGCACCAGAATCCTATCTCACTGCGCCTGTGAGGAGGAGCATCTGTGTGCCTGTGTAGGTATTATATAAGAAAGCTATATGGCTTAATAAATGTGCACATTATTATTACTGTTATTATTATTATTATTTTATTTTAAACATGTCTTATTATACAACAGGAAAAAGAACAAATAGCCTTTTATATAAAAATAATAAAATAAATGTCTCAAGTAAATAATGCTCAAATCACAAACTGAACTATAAAATAAAAAAGTTGGCTGTCTATTTAACTTACACCAACCCTGAATTGTGGGACTTCATTTTAGATGTCTTCCTCGGGACAGCTGATTTTCTTTAAAATATTACTGTGTAAAAAAAATTAAGTCATCCAGTTTTTGGCTTAAGTAAAGTACAATTCTCATTCATTGTGTAACCTGAGACTGAGAAGGCTCTCTCAGAGGGTGCACTACATGCAGGGATGGAATGCACAAACCATACAACTCAGTTGAAAAGGGAAAAGTTGTGCTTGTGTTGTCTCCCTCCACTCCAGCACTTGCACATCTTCATTCTTTGTCAGCTTCTGGGTGATATAATGTGACACTTCATCATCATCACTTCCACACTCACTAGCCAAATCCTCAAACTCTGTATGTGACCATTTTGTCTCCTTTGGTGATGGTGTCTGTGTAGCTGACAAAAGAATAATATTTTTCTCCTGCAATGAGACAAGCTTCTTGGTTTCTTGATAAACTTCCTGTCTCTCCTCTTCAGTGAAAACTTTAATCTTCTTCATTCATGGGCGTAGGAAAACTGCTACTCAGCGCAAAGGCTTGATTTCAAACTCTTCAATGAGACATTGCAAGGCTTTGGATTTGAGTAGACATAGGGTACGTCTACACTGCACGATTATTTCGAATTAGCTTAAACCGATATTACAAAACAGATCTAATAAAATCGGTTTAGCGCGTCCACAGTGGGATCCCGAAATCGATTGTTTGCGTCCATGGTCCAAAGCTACCATCGATTTCAGGAGCGGTGCACTGTGGGTAGCTGTTCCTCAGCTATCCCATAGTTCCCACTTCCGTGTTGAGAGCACAGTGCCTGATGGGGCAGAAAACACTGCCCCGGGTGGTGCTGGGTACAGCCTCACCCCTCCCTTTGTGAAGGCAGCAGACAACCCTTTGGCGCCTTTTTCGCGGAGTGCATTGAGCAAACGCCATAGCACAGCAATCTTTCTCTTTTTTTTTTCACGTGGTGGTGGGGGGAAATAAACTGAGGAGCTGTTCCCTGAACCACGCCAGACACTGTGTTTGAACCTACAGACATTGGGAGCTCAGCCAAGAATGCAAATAATTTTCAGAGACTGCTGTGGACTGTGGGATAGCTGGAGTCCTCAGTACCCCCTCCCTCCCTTCATGAGCGTCCATTTGAGTCTCTGGCTTCCCGTTACGCTTGTCACACAGCGCTGTGTATCCTGGAGTTTTTTATTCAAACGCTTTGGCATTTCGTGTTCTGTAACGGAGCTGGATACAACAGATTTGTCTCCCCATACAGCGATCAGACCTAGTATCTCCCGTACGGTCTATGCTGGAGCTCTTTTTCGATTTCAAACTGCATCGCCAGCCGTGCTGATCAGAGCTCCACGCTGGGCAAGCAGGAAATGTAATTCAAAAGTTCGCGGGGCTTTTCCTGTTTACCTGCCCGCTGCATCCGAGTTCAGATTGCTGTCCAGAGCGGTCAGTGCTGCACTCTGGGATGCCGCCCGGAGGCCAATAACGTCGATTTCCGTCCACATGAACCCTAATCCGAGTTATCACTATCGAATTTAGCGCTACTCCTCTCGTTTGGGAGGAGTTCCGAAATCGATTTAAGGAGCCGTTTAACTCGATATTAATGACGACGTCGTGTGAACGGATACAGCGTTAAATCGGTATATCGGCCATTAAACCGATTTAAAGTCGCAGTGTAGACCTGGCCTTAGACTATCTTCATCAGTGGTAGAAGGATGAAGATGCATTTTTAGCCTTTCATACCAAATGGGCACCAAGTGGAGACTGCGCTGTTGTTGACTGCTCTAGCATTTCTGGCGCCTCTTTGAAGGCTGCAGGATCTCTTTTAAGATGCTCAAGGTGTTGTGGTCAAGGCTATCAATGAGGTCAATGAGCTGAGTATCCCCTTTTCTGTCAAAATTTCCCACTGCTTGTTGATTCTTAAACATGAGTAGTTAGCTATTCCATCATGTTTCTACATATCTTTTCAAGTCAGTAGTAATGAGATTTTGGCTTGTGTGGATCAGTTCGGTTACTTCTTCCTCTTTCTGGCTTCCTGGTTTGTTAGTGTGCTCAAGTACGATATTTATAATGTGTGCTGAGCAGCTTATTCACACATAGGACTTGAGGGCTGCAACCATATTTGCTCCCCAGTCTGTAACAAAAACCATCTAGCTGGTAATGCTGTGTATATAAAATCCTCTGAATGCTTGAATAATAGCTGATTGAATGTTCTCTGCAGTTTTTGATTTCCCACTGTCAAAGTGAGTAACACAAAGCACCCACTCCACCATTCGGAACTGTTGTGGGTCTATGTAATGAACAGTTACTCCTAAATAGGCAACCTTTCTGTAATCATGCCTTCATAAATTGATGGTAACCCCTCCACCCACTGTGCCAAGGATGTTTTTCAATGCTGTGGAGATTTGTTTTCTTCTGCCATGAGTGCAGCATGCCGGGCTGATGTTGTGGAATGTGGTATTAGTGCATGTGCCTCCATTTGACCATATTTGGCACCCATGTTAATCAAACATTGAAAATATGCAAGGGATCCCTCACTGCTGACTACCTTGAAAGGTCTTATGTCTGTTGTTATAAACTTCAATAATTCCCAAGTCACAGTTGTCTTCATGTCTTGTGTGATAATGACACATTTCTTGGTGAGTATCTTCAGCAAACTGGATCCTGATTCGAGAATATATTTATGTTTAAGTAAGTTTGAAGTAGGGTTTTTATGGCTAGTAAAAGCACAGACTTTTTTGTATGCAACACAAAGGATATATCCAGCCACAGTATCTCTGTTTTCATCAATCTGAATTTATTCCAAATTGGTGATTTGCCTTTCTCATTTCCCTTCAAACTGTATGCACCAGTACTTAATTTCTTTTGAATTTCTTTCTCCATTGGCTTTTCAAATACAGAGTTTGGAATCTTTTCTGGAGGCAATTGGCAAGGAAGTGCAGATGGGTGACACAGTGACCATTTCAAATTGCACTGACAAACTGATAATGCCATATAAAAACAAAGTGAATTTTCACCGGTTTTAGCTGAATCCAAATAATTGTATCTGTATCCAATCTGTGATCTGCAAAGATGATAAAACAACCGATATCTGCGGATTTGCAGGGCTCTAGCCATAGGAATGGCGAAAGACAATTTTTTCTCAATCCTTAAGTGTCATTTTAAACTGATCGCATCCAGCTACCAAATTGGAATGACTAAAATATTTTGCTCCTGACATTTTATCCAGTGTCTATGTGGGGAAGTACATCTTTATCTTGAATAGCCTCCTTCAGTGAACACATATATCCTCACAATTATACTTGGGGATGTAGGTAAAATAGATTGAACAATTAGGCCATCCTCCAGCATGAGATTTTAGCTTTTCTTTTACTGCTACCTGATATGCCAGTGGGTCCAACACTCTCTAAATCAAAGCACAATCCAATGATGCACCCAATCATATCTCTCAAGCTTTTAATATTCCTTGAGAACATATTAAAATACTGTAAAAGCAGCAGTTCTAATCACTTCCTTTTGTTGCTTTCTGTGGATGCTCCTTTCAAGCTCTTTTACTGATTGAGATGCTTCACAGTTCTTGACCTCTGCCCCGTGACAGGATTTGAGATATCAGCTACAATGGACACTGTCCTGATGTTCTGATTTTTTTTTCATTTGCAACACCTCAGTTACATAATCTGTACATTGGTCAGGTACAAATGTGTTCTGTTATCACCCCAGGAAGAGTTGTAATAAATCAGATTAAATCAACTCCCATACACTACCACTAGAAATTCAGGTCATGGCAACAAAATCTATTTAGTATGCAGAGACTCCAAGTTCAGTGGGAGCTGGATTTCTCCTGTTGTCTGCAGTGATTGATGATTAATAGGCACAAATTTAATTCCTGCAGTGGGTGTTCTCCGTAAGCCAGGCTTATTTCAGATTCTGAGTCCAACAGTATTGTGGTTTTCCAGCCACTGACATCTCCAGACATACAGTAACAGGTATGTGGGCAGCTCATCACATGGACTATTCTAATAGTGGCTGCTGCATCAGCAACTTGTGGCTTCTCTCTGCTTGGACAATTCCATCTCCAAGGCCTGCAAATGCCATCTGGCCCAGGACTCACTTGGGAGTTTCTCTTATCTGACCCATTGGATGCCTGTGAATAGCTTCCAAGTGGGGTGCCTCCAATTTTTTAGCCACTTAACTAGTAATCACTTTGTGAAATGCTGCATCTAGTATAAAGAAGTCACCCTGAGGTGGGAATTAACAGCTGATACCTTTAAAGGAAACCCCAGTTTCTGTCTCCACATGTGTAACTGTGTATAATCTGGTCCTTAGGTTTATCTGGTATGTTATCTTCCTTCACCAGGAAGTTATGAAGTTCCCCTGTTAAACAGTTTATAAGCTGACTTTTCACATGGGATTCTCTCATGGCTGGCCAATAGCTAATCTTGTCAGTTCCAGATCTGAAGCAGCAGGTTCTGTTTCACTTGAGCCATCTCCTGGACAGGAGATGCAGGGAAAGCCCCATTGAACAGTCTCTGCAATGCACATAAATGCACAGGAGTTCTCCCACCATTCTTTCCAGTACTTCAAAAGAGCCAATCCCCCCACCATAGCGTTGGAACAAGTATTTGTAACTTCTGTAAGATCCATGATCCACAGCAGGAAACTTTTGGTAAAAGGCTTTGGAATCACCAATGAGACACTGCTAGGTACCGTTTTGCTTTCTTGTCAGACCACACATTCACAGAGAGCAACAGCCCGAAGTCTGTCAAGTATTCACGGTAAATTTCTTCTCAGGCAAAAGTGCTTCTGGCATCTTGAAGTCATTGTCATCAGCTGTAATATTTGCTTACAGAAATCAATATATTTATAGGCAGGGCCGGCTCTAGCAATTTCCCCGCCCCAAGCACGGCGGCACGCCGCGGGGGGCGCTCTGCTGCTCGCTGGTCCCGCGGCTCCGGCGGACCTCCCGCAGTGCAGGCGTGTCTGCAGAGTGTCATCTCGCGGCTCCAGCGGGAGGTCCACCGGAGCCGCGGGAGCAGCAGACCGTCCGCAGCCACGCCTGCGGCAGCTCCACCAGAGCCGCCTGCCGCCCTCCCAGCAACTGGCAAGAGCGCCCCCGCAGCGTGCCGCCCCAAGCGCGCACTTGGCGGGCGCTTGTGGCCTGGAGCTGCCCTGTTTATAGGGATACTACAACTAACAACTCAGTAACAACAGACAGGATTCAAATTTCCTCCTGTCCCCCCAGCAAGAGCACAGCATATTCAAAACAAACAGCTTAACACTACAATAAAGATAGAGCACCCATCTATTGATGAAGGTGCTGTCTGCACTGATCATTGTAATACATCAAAAAGAAATAAAAAACTATATAACAATTTCAAAGGACAAAAACTCAAGGAAATTTCACAGTGAGGCCACATATATCTGGAGAAAAGAAGAATTTATGCCCTATTTAAAACCCATTTTAGAATGCCAACTCTTAATTTGGAGTTGAGAAATTGATACCTGCATATTATAGAGATGAAGATCTTGATACCAATGCAACAAAAACTAGGTGTGATGACTCTAACACAGGAGATATATGCTGAGTGAGCCTAACTGTAGGTAAAATTCTACTGGCTTAATCCTGCATAAATACCTCTGCCAATTTGGCACGCAGTTTAGCAATTAGCAGTACACAAGTCTACGTGTTTTAAAGGTGTGAGTTACAGTCCTCAGTTCACCTTTGGAAAGAAAAGGGTGTACTCAGTCAGTATTCCAAATGTGAGATCAAAGAAACATTGACAACAGATTAAACATGTTTCATATATTGTTGGACCTGAGTCAAAGGCCCCGTTACACTACGCAGTTAAATCGATTTAAACGTGTTAAAATCGATTAACGCTGCACCCGTCCTCACTACACCGCCTGTAAATCGATTTAAAGGGCTCTTTAAATCGATTTCTGTACTCCATCAAAACCACAGGAGTTACCCTAAAATCGATTTTACTACATCGGAATTATGGTAGTGTGGACGGAAATCGATATGTTACTAGCCTCCGGGAGGTATCCCACAGCAGCCACACTGACCACTCTGGTCAGCAGTCAGAACTCCGATGCACTGGCCAGGTAAACAGGAAAAGCCCCGCGGACTTTTGAATTCTATTTCCTGTTCGGCCAGCGTGGAGCTCTGATCAGCATAGGTGACCACGCAGGGCTCAACAGCACAGGTAACAATGCAGTCTCCTGAGAAAAAAAAGAGCTCCAGCATGGACCACACAAGAGGTACTGGATCTGATCGCTATCTGGGGTGAGGATTCAGTGCTTACAGAACTCCGTTCGTCAAGACGAAATGAGAAAATATTTGAGAGAATTTGAAAGTCTATGATTGCAAAAGGACACAGGAGGGACTCAGTGCAGTGCAGAACTAAAGTGAAAGAGCTGAGGCAGGCATACAGAAAACCAGAGAGGCAAACGGAAAGGTCTGGAGCAGTCTGAAAAATGCCCGCTTCTATGCTCAGCTGCATGCATTTTGGGTGCCCTGCGCAAGAAGTACCCACCCCTGGCCGTGGATTCAGAGGTCAGGGTTGTAATATCAACCGTGGCTGAGGATTCTGCTGAGGGGGAAGATGACGAAGACGAAGAGGAGAAGAGATTGCTGATAGCACACAGCTCTCAATTGCCCACAGCAGCCAGGAGCTTTTTGAGAGCACAGAATTAAAACTCCCAGCCCACCCAAGCCACTATCCCAGACAGTGAAGCCATGGAAGGAACCTCTGGTGAGTGTACATTGTGTAAGTATCAATCAAAGCCACGCTTTGGTGGGGGGAGGGAAGGCTGGCGCTGGGCTTCTCTGGTGAGCAGGGAATCTTCCCAGCTACCAGCCCACGCTTTGGGTGGGGGGTAGGGAAAGGCTGGGCGCTGGGCTTCTCTGTGGCGAGCAGGATCTTCCCAGCTACCAGCCACGCTTTGGGTGGGGGGAGGGAAGGAGAAGATGAATAACAACTAGCTTACGGGATAGCAGCCATGCGCTGGGGGAGGAGTGGAAGAAGACCAGGGGGTTTGGTGTTTGCTGGTTCCTCTGAAAAGGAACAAGGCATCATAGGTCACTGTGATATAAACCCTGGAGAAGTCAAACATAAAGCCTTACCATGGCCCATGGAAGCTGAATTATGATTCCAGGACCGGGTCCTGCGTCTGCAGTGTGCTCACGAGGGACACAGGCACTCAGTATTAAAAGATGCAAAATTCGACCTTGTAGTGAAATCACATGTGCTAGGTAAGGTGCATAGTTTTATTCACTGTGAAAGAGTACAATCATTGTTCTGTAAAAATGTATCTTTTTACATACTTCTCTCCCTGTCTTCCCTCCCCCATGCAGCTGCGCACTTTTCTGTACTCCCTACCCCATCAGGAAGGCTAGCTAAAAGGCGAGGAGAAGAGAACTCGAGATGAAATGTTTTCAGAAATCATGGAAGTAAGCACAGTGACAGAGCTCATCAGAATGATTGGAAGGAAGTGATAGCAAAATACAGGAAGATGCCAGTGACCGGAGGATAGGAGAGACGACGCTCGAGATGAGAGATGGCGGCAGGAAGAAGAGAGGTGGCGACAGGAAGACAGGCAGGAAGATCAGAGGTGTAGGCAGGAAGATCAGCGATGGCGTGATGCAACGCTGGAGCTGCTGCGTGATCAAACTGAGATCCTCAGGCGCATGGTGGATGTTCAGGAACAGCAGCGGGTTACAGGAGTGCCACTGCAGCCCATGTTTAACCACCCTCAAAGCTCCCCACATTCCATATATCTCCTCACCCAGACGTGTTAGAACGCGTGGGGGACGGATTTCTGCACCAGCCACATCCACCCCCATGGACAGCCAACCAAAAGGCTGACATTAAGCTGAAATGTGCTTAATGGGCTTTTCCTTTCTTCCGATCCTCCTCCCGCTACCACACCATGCAAGGATACCTAGATAATTCTGTGCCTCTTTTATAATTACTTTTTAATCAAAGAATACATCCAAAGGAGGAGGGTGGGTTTTTTTTTACAGGAATGATTTTAAGACAAGAATTATGATTTTAAGCAATACCAAATTGCTTATAAACAGAATATGACTTTTTAAAAATATACGGACTTTTATTTCCTTCAGCAAGCTGGTAAGTTTAAGGGGGAGGGTGGGTGCTTACAGGGACGCCTTTAGAAGGGGGGGGACAATAGGTATTTCACAAGGGAAACAAACACAGCAGCCCACCGTACACAACTGGCACTGCCACTGAAATACTTTTCAAGGTTCCTCTGAATGCGCATCACCTCCTGGTGTGGCTCTTCTAATCGCCCTGGTGTCTGGCTGCATCGTAGCTCAGCGGCCAGGTGATTGCCCTCAGCCTCCCCACCCTCAGAAAGGTCTCGCCCTCTTAACTCTACTACAGAAGATTGATGGAGAACACAGCAAGCACAATAGCAAAGGGACATTCTTTTGGCTGAAGGTCTGAGCGAGTAAGTTAATTGATACGTGAAAGTGACTCCTTTAAACGGCAAATCACACTCTAAACCACCATGCCTGCACTTGCTCAGCCTGTAGTTAAAACAGCTCCTGACCACTCGTCTCAAGCTGCCCTGTAGTTATCCGGCTTCATTGATCAGCGCATCATGGGGGTAGGCTGGGTCCACCCAGAACGACAGGCAATCTCAAACATCGCCACTTTATTTTCTGGTCTGGAAAGTAATTTCCTTGTCTGCAGCCGTTTAAAGAGACGTTGGTTGTTTTCTAAGACGCGAGCGTCATGAACCCCTTCCTAAGGGCCATCCCCACGTGGATGCTGCGTGAAAACGATTTCCACTAGTGCTTGCAGCACCAGGAAAAATACACCCCTTGCGGTTCACGTCTAGGTGCCTGTGCTCTGGCGGCAAGATAGGGATATGGGTTCATCTATGGCCCCTCCACAGTTAGGGATATCCCATTGCCAGGCAAAAGCCATCCACTATCACCTGCACGTTTCCAGAGTCACAAAACTTTCGTTAGCCAGACAGCTTAATATTCTTTGGCTACTTGACATCACAGCAGACACAACCCCACAGTAAAAATTTTCCCAGTCAAAATTGATTCCCCTGAAAACTGTAGCGTGTCTGGAGTTGTAAGCTTCCGAGGGCTATTGCCACTCGCTTGCCTCACTGTGAGGCTGGCTCTCATCTTAGTATTATGGCGTTTACAGGGCAGGGGCAAACGAGCAAGTCACAAAAGTCAAAAGAAAGTGCTCTTCACGCATAGCGAAAGTTTTGAAGCCACTGAAATCGTCCACACTGCAAAACATGGCGAGTCACCAGTCTGTGCTTGTTTCCCGTGCCAAAAATCAGCGTTAAATGCGTAGAAGCTGCCCCCATTACCAAGCAGTAGCTCAAAGATCTGGTCCTGCGGTTAGGGAGAATTTCAGTCTCCATGTCGTCATCGCCTCTCGTCGCGTGCAATACATGTCGTAGCTGCCTCCTCCTCCTCCTCCTCCTCATCCCTCTCTGAATTTGCAGTTTCATGGCTCGCCATTAGACAGCACGAGAGGCCGCGGAGGTGGTTACAACTTGCAGATTGCTATACTGATCTCAGCAGGGTCATGGTCTCAGAGGTTCCATGCTTGCTGTGCTATGGTGTTTGCCTCTCTTCACCAGGAAAAAAAAGCGCCGAAATTAGTTGGCGGGACTTAGCTTTCAGCAAAAGGGAGAGGTTGAGGTGACCCAGCACCACCACCGGGACTAATGTTTTGTGCCACCATCAGCACTAGGCTCTCACCAGGAAGTGGGAACAGTGGGATAGCTGTGGAACAGCGTACCCACAGGCAACGCTCCGAAATCGAGCTAGCCTTGAGACATGGACGCACACAATTCGTTTAAGGAAAAATCCTAGTGTGGATGCACTACATCGATTTTATAAAATCGGTTTCATTAAAAATCGTTTAAACAATTCGAATTAATCAGTAGTGAGACATGTTCAAATATACAAAGCTAGAAGCGTTCAGGATGACCAGCAAAAAGAATTTAACAGTTGGCTTAAGGGAATTCAAAAAAGAAACATTTGACTTTTTTACATAAATTATTTCACTTTTGAAAGGACGTGCATTTTTAGACAATTTCATAAACACTAAGAAGAAGATATTCCAAATACATTTAAAATGTGACAAATTAAAAACTGTGATGAAAGCAAATACTTTTCTCGTGTCACGTAATTAGGCTGATGGGAACTGTCACCACAGGTATGTCCATATAAGCAAGAATTTAGCAAGATCACAGATTTCAAGGTCAGAAGGGAAACCATTGTCATTATCTAGTCTGACCTTCTGAACAACCAGCCAAAAATTTTTCCCCCAAAAATTAAATTTCTGAAGTATAATAAAAACCTTTTAGAAAAAAAAAAACCAAAGCCAAGGTCCCCCGTTTTTTTTTAATTTAAAAATTGTTAGAGAATAGAAAGAATCAGCATGACTCTTGGTAAATTGGTTCCCAGGGGTATATAGCCCTTACTGTGTTTTGCCTTATTTCCTGTTTTGAAATTTGTCTATGATTCAACTTCCAGCCATTAGAATCGTGTTAATACTTTCTCTGCTGATTGAAGGCCCATTATTAAATATTTGTTCCCCGTAGATACTTATTAATGAATCTAATCCATTCAATGAACGCAGGAAGAAAACATTAACAAAAGTTCTTATCTTTGTTAGCTCAAGAGCCCAGTCTATTTAGCTTATCACTATAAGACATGTTTTCTAATCCTTTAATCATTCTTGTGGCTCTTCTCTGAAACTTCTTCAGTTTATCAACGTTGTTCTTGAATCATGGGCACCAGAACTGGACACAATATTACAGAAGTGGTCACAGCAGTGCCAAATATAGAGGTAAAATAATCTCTTTACTCCTACTCAACACTCCTCTGTTTATGCATCCCAGGATCACAGACTACTGCAGCAGCACAGGAGCCAGCAAACAGAGCTGTAAACAGGGGAGTTTAAGTGGTAGTTCTGTTGGAGGAGACAGCATTTGTAGAGGCTGTTAGGGGCAGTGTGCTGGGAGAGAAGCTGAGCCCTGATTAGGGGGTGGGGCTTTTCTGATTAGGTGTCCTATAAAGGTAGCCAGGCAGTGGCACAGACAGTGGCAAAGACATAACGAAGATGACTTTGAGCAGATGATGGAGCAAAGACACGAGGAGGCTGAAGGGAAAAGCTCAGACTTGCAGTTAAAAGCAGGACCAAAGAACTCTGAGGGGAGACTGCTGGGTGAGGAAAGTGGACAGTGGAAGCATGTGACTAAGAGAACCAGACAGAGGAAAAGATGGGCTAATGAAGGAGAAATAGAGCATTCATGGACAGAGGACTTATCTCTCGGGATGGACTTCACCTGAGTAGGGAGGGAAATAGACTTCTAGGACTGAGGCTGGCACAACTGATTAAGGGAGCTTTAAACTAAATTTTGGGGGAGATGGCTGGGAGATGTCCAGGTAACCTCCATGCTGGATTTTAACATTGAGAGGGAAGGAAACGAAGTAAGAAAGGATACAGCTGTGGGTAGGAGAATGGACATAAGCAGGAAGTGTAATGTAGACACCAGTCTAATAGATGATACTGAAGGTAGAATGTCTGTGCCTAATCAGATAAAGAACGTGAGCAAAGCCAAACAGCAAAAATTAAGATGTTTGTACACCAATAAAAGAAGCCTAGGTAAAAAAATGGAGGAACTAGAGCTACTGGCGCAGGAAGTGAAACCAGACATTTTAGGGATAAGAGAAACATGGTGGAATAGTAGTCGTGACTGGAGTACAGGTATTGAAGAGTATGTGCTGTTCAGGAAAGACAGAAATAAAGGCAAAGGTAGTGGAGTAGCATTGTATATCAATGATGAGGTAGATTGTAAAGAAATAAGAAGTGATGGAATGGATAAGACAGAGTCTGTCTGAGCAAAAATCATATTGGGGTAAAAAGCTACTAGATCCTCCCCTGGGACAGTGCTTGGAGCATGCTATAGATCACCGGGCTCTGATTTGGATATGGATAGAGATAGAGACCTTTTTAATGAAGTAAACACTAGTGGGAATTGTGTGATCATCAGAGACATTAACTTCCTGGATATAGACTGGAGGAAAAGTGCTAGCAGTAATAACAGGGCTCAGATTTTCCTGGATGCAATAGCTGATGGATTCCTTCACCAAGTAGTTGCTGAACAAACAAGAGGGGATGCCATTTTAGATTTGGTTTTGGTGAGTAGTGAGGATCTCATAGAAGAAATGGTTGTAGGGGACAACTTTGGTTAGAGAGATCATGAGCTAATTCAGATTAAACTAAATGGAAGGATAAACAAAAAAATAGATCTGTGACTAGGGTTTTTTATTTCAAAAGGGCTAACTTTAAAAAATTAAGGAAATTAGTTAGGGAAGTGGATTGGACTGAAGAACTTGTGGATCTAAAGGTGGAGGAGGCCTGGAATTACTTCAAGTTAAAGTTGCAGAACTTTGAGAGCCTGCATGCCCAGGATATCATCACAGAGATCTGGATGACCTTGTAAAACTGGAGTATAGTAATAGGATGAAATTTTTAATAGTGAAAAGTGAAGGTCATCTTTAGGGGATTAATAACCAAGAATTTTTGTTAAAGCTAGGGACAACTCAGTTACGAAGTAACAAGAAGGAGAAGGACCTCGAGTAATTGTTGATCACAGGATGACTATTGAGCCACCAATGTGATATGGCCCATGAAAAAAAGCTAATTTGACAGTCTGGGATGCATTAGGCGAGGTATTTCCAGTAGAGCATAAAGGAGATGTTAAGTACCCATTAACAAGAAGGTATGGTAAAGACCTCATCTGGAATACTTGTGTGCAGTTCTGGCTCGCCATGTTTAAAGAAGGATGAATTCCAAAACTGGAACAGGTACAGAGAAGGCTACTAGGATGATCCAAGAATGGAAACCGTCTTAATGAAAAGGAGACTCAGAGAGCTTGCTTGTTAGCTAACCAAAGAAGGCTGAGCGGGGATATGATTGCTCTCAATAAATATATCAGAGGGATAAATACCAGGAAGGGAGAGGAATTATTTAAACTCAGTACCAATGTGGCACAAGAACACATGGGTATAAACTGGCCATCAGGAAGTTTAGCCTTGAAATTAGATGAGGGTTTCTAACCATTGGAGGAGTGAAGTTCTGGAACAGCCTTCCAAGAGGAGCAGTGGGGGCAAAAGACATATCTAGCTTCAAGACTAAGTTTGATAAGTTTATGGAGGGGATGGTATGATGAGATAGCATAATTTTGGCAATTAATTGATCTTTGACTATTAGCGGTAAATATTCCCAATGGCCTGTGATGGGATATTAGATGGGGTGAGATTTGAGTTACTACAGAGATTTCTTTCCTGGGTGTCTGGCTGGTGAGTCTTGCCCACATGCTCAGGGTTTAGTTGATCGCCATATTTGGGGTCGGGAAGGAATTTTTGTCTGGGGCTGATTAGCAGAGGTTTTTTGCTAAACCCTGGGGTTTTTTTACCTTCCTCTGCAGCGTGGGGCACGGGTCACTTGCTGGAGGATCCTCTGCACCTTGAAGTCTTTAAACCATGATTTGAGGACTTCAATAGCTCAGACATAGGTTAGGGGGTTATTACAGGAGTTGGTCGGTGAATTCTGTGGCCTGCATGGTGCAGGAGGTCACACTAGACAATCATAATGGTCCCTTCTGACCTTAAAGTATAGGATCACATTAGCTGTTTTGGCCACAGCATCATACTGGGAGCTCATGTTAGCTGATTACCCACCTCAACTCCCAAATCTTTTCAGAGTCACTGCTTCCCAGGATAGAGTCCTCTATCCTGAAAGTATGGCCTACAGTCTTTTTTCTTAGGGGGGTGTGTGTGTATATATATATATATATATATATTCATTTAGCTATAATAAAACATACCTTATTTGCTTGGCCCAGTTTACCTGCAGGACCCACTTGATGTTAATTCCCCATTTACATTTTGAGACCTATCCATTATCCAGTTTTTAATCCACTTAATGTGTGGCATGTTAGTTTTATAATGTTCTAGTTTTTTAATCAAAATGTCATGCAATACCAAGTCAAACATCTTACAGAAATCTATTATTTCAACACTGTTACCTTTATCAACCAAACTTGCAATCTCATCAAAAAAGATATCAAGTTAGTATGACAGGATTTATTTAAATTTTGCAGTTGCACTAAATCCAATATCAATTGACTGTCAGGAAATAGTGGGAGTAGAGTTTGAAAGTTTGGGTGAATATACACATATATGTGATCATCTCAATGGATTGCTGAAGTGCTACTTTGTCTTATGGGGTTTCCATCTGAAAAATAGCTTCTGCCTTTTTTGGGTTGTCCTGAAGACTGTGTCCACTGAGTATGTGCCCCATAGAGATGATTTCTTCCATCCCAGTTTGGTAGTTTGCTTTAACTTAATTCCCAGGAGACAGAACTTTTTAGTGTAGAATTTTCTGGAAACAGCATCCACCTCAATATTTCTCATGGGTGAGCATTCATGTTGAAATCTCCTTTGGCCTTAAAGATTAAAATAGAGCAATCCAACATGAACGCTGCCTCATGAGAAGTATAGAAGAGGATACTGTTTCTAGAAAGCCCTCCTTCCTTCCCAAAAAAGTACTCTTGTCTAGATCTTTGACAAGGATTTCAAAGTCTGTAGGTGCTAATCGCTGCAAAGGGACAATGAAGGCTTCAGTTTGTGACCCACACTAAATGAATCCTACACTGTTTACCTATCTCAAGAGGGAGAGAAATAAGGTGTTAAAGGGAAACTGATATAAAAACTGCAAAAATAATTTGACGCTCTCATACACAGTGGGCCAAATTAGACTCTAAATCACACCAGAGTAAACAAGTGTAAACACTACGTTATTCTGGTGTAACAGGACAGAATTTGCCTCACTGGGCACCCAAAATTAGTGGAATTTTTTTATCTTAATATATTTGTGCCTCAGTTCCCCATGTGTAAAATGGAAGTGAAAAGTACACGGACACTGTAGTGATGAGTACAGCAGGCTAGAAAAGAATTCTATTTAGCAAAATATTTAGATATTTCAAAATTTGTTCTGATTCTGCATCAGAACAAAAGCGAAAAGGAGAGAAACCACCCCAGAATAGCCAACAGCCCAGGGATTATGCTAGTTACCTGGGCTGTTCAGGCAGAGGAAAGACTTGAACCTGTTTGGGTTTCAACAAATTGGCATTTTCAGATGGAAATATGTTTTGTTGAAAAATTCCCTAGTGCTAAGCATCACAGAAAGGCCCATGAGGAAATTTAATAATACTGTGTTTAGAGCAGGGTTTGTATAGTGTGCAGTAAATATGGCCCGGGACCCCATACTGAACAATGAGGAGAAAACAAAATTTGTAATAGATAATAATTAGGTAAACCCTGAATGAAGCAGGGTCCTATTGGAAAAGAATAGTAATCTGATCGTGTAATTAAAGCTTGCATTACATTACAAATGTGCTAGAGGGACAAACTACAGGTGCACAGAATGGACAGTCTGATGGTGTTTGGATGTGGGTCCATGATGTGATCCACAGGGTCATAGTGCAATAGTGAGAAGTGTTTTTATGGTGAGTAGTAGGTTGTGTGACATGATAGCAAGACCACGGTTCTGTAAGATGGAATAACGGTGCAAAAGGAGGTGGTGGGACCTTGGAGTGTACCAGAACAGTGGCTCCATTGTGCAGGGCTATGACATAATGACGGGGTTATGGTGCAGTGGCAGGCGGGCTGGGATTAGGGTTGCCAACTTTCTACTCACACAAAACCGAACACCCTTGACCTGCCCCCTACCCTGCCCCTCAGCAGAGCCCCTCCCCCACTCACTTCATCCTCCCCTCCATCTCTCAGTTGCTCTCCTCACCCTCACTAACTCGTTCATTTTCTCTGGGCTGGCTCAGGGGCTTGTGGTGCGGGGTGTGTGAGAGGGCTCCAGCTGGGGGTGCGGGCTCTGGGGTGGGCCCAGAAGTGAAGAGTTCAGGGTGTGGGAGGGGGCTCCGGGTTGAGGCAGTGGGTTGGGATGTGGGAAGGAGTGAAGGCTCCGGCTGGTAGTGCAGGGATCTGGGGTGGGTCCAGGGATGAGGAGTTTGGGGTGTAGGAGAGGTCTCCGGGCTCGGAGGTGTAGCCAAGGCAGGGGTTTGGAGTATGGGAGGGGGCTCCAGGTTGAGGCAGAGGGTTGGGGTATGGGACAGGGTTACGGGTTCCAGGATGGGGCCAGAAATGAGGTGTTCAGTATGTGGGAGGTGGTTCTAGGCTGGGGGAGTGGGGCCAGGGATGAGGGATTTGGGGTTCAGGAGGGGGATCAGGGCTGGGGTAGGGGGTTGGAGCATGGGAGAGGATCGGGGTGCAGGCTCTGGCACCTCAAACAGCTTCTGGAAGCAGCATGTCCCCCTCTGGCTCGTATGCAGAGATGTGGCCAGGCTACTGTGTATGATGCCCTGTCCGCTGGTGCCACCCCCGCAGCTCCCATTGGCTGCACTTACCAGCCAATGGGAGCTGTGGGGTTGGTGCTTGGGGCAGGGACCAGCATGCAGAGCCCCCTGGCTACCCCAACATATAAGAGCGGGAGGAGGGACATGCTGCTGCTGCTTCCAGGAGCCATGCAGAGCACCCAGGCAGGGAGCCTGCCTTGTCCCGCTGCGCCATTGACCGGACTTTTAACAAGCACAAGAGTCCCTTTTCAATGGGGTCTGGTCGGAAACCTGGCAACCCTAGTTGGGACTGTGGGGTGAACAGCAGGGCCAAGAAGTGGCGGTAGGAAGTGATCTTGTGGCAGCTGGCGGGGTAGGCTAGTGGGACTGGCTCTGGTGTGGACGGGGCGGTGTTTGAGGACACAGTGCAGGCGGGAGGATTGTGTGCAATGGCAGGGTGCCGGGCTGGGTATGAGTTGTAGCGAGGGGCATTTGGGGCTGTGGCAACGATGGCAGGGCCATGGCGTGAGGTGGGGTCGGCAGCGTGGCTAGTGAGAGGACTGGTCAGTAGCGTGTGGCTGGGCCATGAGGTTTTGCGGCATGTTGTGGCTCTGTGGCGGGACGGGTCGCGCTGGGGGGCCTGGGAGAGCGGTACTGCCTGGCCCAGCGGCGGCGCCCGCCCAGCAGCGAAGCACCGACGGGCCGGAGCATTTCGCCCCAGCCCCTTACAGCGGCCCCGCAAGGGCGCCTCACGCGTCCGCTACCGGCCAAGCAACGACGCCCTCCCCCAGCCGCCCTCTATTGGCTTCTCTCCGACCTCAGCCCGCGGGCAGGTGTATCGCTACTGATGGCTCCGAGAATCTACCAATCAGCGGCGCTTTTCGCTCGGAGAGTGGCGTTCGCGGGAGCCAATAGGAAGGTGGATGGCACGTGCCGCGCAGAGGCCAATGATAGTGGTTGTTCCAGGCCCTGTTGGGTTTCTGGGAAGCAGGGAGCCGGGGCGGCAGGGTGAGAAGCGACGGGCGGGGCTGGAAGTAGCCGGCTGCTGCTGAGATTATCCGACGCGAGGGACCTTCAGGCTCAGAGGGGCTAGCGGCAGCATAACGGTACGGGGCGCTGCCGTGAGCGGGCCTGGGCGGGCGGGGAGCCCCCTGTGGGGGTGGGAGCGCTGGGGTCTTGGGGGGAGGGGGCGGAAGCGCGAAGCCCCCCCCGCTGCGGGGGAGGGCGCTGTCTCCGGGCAGGGCAGTTGGGTGCGCTGTCAGGGGGTGCCGGGGCTGGGTGCCGGGGTGGGAGGTGCTGGGACAACTCGGGTGGGGGAGGCGCTTCTGGCGCTGGGGGAGCACGGTGGGGGGGCAGCATAGCCAAGGAGTAACAGGGGCTGAGGCTGTCTCGGGTATAGGGACAGTACTGGGGTTTTCTGTCTGACAGCAGGGGGATCAACACAGATTCTTCCCCAAATTGTATGAGCTTTGTAGATGCATTCATCATGATGCTATGGGTGTGTTCGTCCTAAACGTTAACTATCTTGTTTTAGATATAAACTTTTTTGTGCTATGTGGATTGATGGCTCTGTTCCCTGTAATGTGACACTATAATGCTGCTGCGTTTGCATTTTCATATGTAGGACTACATCCCTGCTGTTAAATGAAACTCCTGCCTGCTTTAAATGATTTCTCTCAGCTTGTGTATTTCTTGGACTTCAGTCTCTTTTGGAAGGGGGATTTTTTTCCCCCATACCTCCTCCCGGTAGTCTTGTATATGAAGAGGGGTCTTGCAAAGAGCAACACACCCACTCTACCATTAGTTCATCATCATATACTTCCTACTTTTTCTCTTACTAGTGTTTTCTTATTGGTTGGGCCTCCTTGTATGGAGTAAAGCACTGTCCTTCCATACGAAAGCTCTCTGCTCCCTGCCTGGCAACCACTTCTGAGGCATTCTGTCTCTCCCCCCTCCCCTCCAGTGTAGCTTACTGCTCTTATCATAGCAGCATTAAAACAGCTATGAGGGAAGGGGAGGGAAGCTGCTAGAAGTAGCACCTACTGGATGGGAAACAGAGAGTAGCATTCAAGGAAGGGGACGCAACCTCACTTCTTGCAATCCAAGAGTCTATGAGAGGATGGGAATTAAAACTGCCAACTTCCTCATCTGAAGATTTTTTCTGTCCAGTGCTTCCACATGAGTGGGGAAAGGACTAGGTGGGGTTATAATCACTCTGATGCACCAGGGCTTTAGGTTGCCTTAGGCCAGGAGCTGATGGAGGTGGAACTCTGAAGTGTTGTATTGACAGCTCTTGCTGAGTGGAAACAAAGGGTGACTTTCTTGCCTGAGGTCTGGTCATACAGTTTAAGGCTAGATACTAAGGGTATGGCTACACTTACATTTGTACAGCTGTGTAGGGAAAGCGCTGCAGTGTGGCCACACTGACAGCTACCAGCGCTGTAGTGTGGCCACATCTGCAGCATTTGCAGCGCTGTTGGGAGTGGTGCATTGTGGGCACTATGCAGTGTTCAAGTGGCTGCAACGTGCTTTTCAAAACGGGGGTGGGGTGGAGTGGAGTGTGACAGGGAGTGTGGGGGACACAGCTCCAAGAATCCACTCTCTCTGACACTGTTCTCAGCTCCCTGCCTTGCAAGTTCTAAGGACTGGAAGATACACAGCATCTACCTTCAATCATTTTAAAAGTTTTGACCCTTCCCCCACCCCTCTCTCATTTACTAAATGCAAATTATGCACTCCTAAATAGCCTTCAGACCACATAAGCAGCTGCTCAACATGGACTCCCTCCACCCCTCTCTCCTCAAGCAAACAGCTGTGAACATTCCAAAGCAATTCCCCTGCCTCCCCTCGCTTGCTGGAAGCAAAGAGCAGCTGTGGTTTGTTTTTTTAGGTAAGTAAGTCTTGGGGAGCTTGTAGTTCAGCCATTCTTCCGGTTTGTTGTGGACAGGAATTCTGGGATACCTCTTAATACCCTGGAGGCCAATAAAAGCACTTTTGGTGGCCACACTTGATGAGCAGCGCCGCATCACCAGCGCTGGAATTGCTACACCCCAAGCAGACCAGGTGTACAGCTGGCACTGCAGCCAGGGAGTTGCAGCACTGGCTGTGCTTTGCAAGTGTGGACACAAAGTGAGTTGCAGCGCTGCAACTCTCCAGTGTAGCCAAGCCCTAAGGCTGACCACCTAGATATCATAGCCACCAGCACCCACATGCTAATTCCAACAATTGAAACTCAATCAAGGTATTACAGCCCACAGATGACTAAACTGCTACATGCCACAGGCAGAGAATAGGAGGGACCAAAGTGCATTGGTGCTCAAGGCCCCACAGCAATAGAGAAATAATTAAATGAGATATACCTAGATAATACTGGCAAGTGTGCAGAACCTACCCACTGCAAAGGAAGGCAAAAAACCCCAAAGTCACTGCCAGTTTGACCTGGAAAAAAAATTCCTTCCTGACCTTGCATATTGTGATGAGTTAGACCATGAATATGTGAGTGAGACCCAGACACCCAAGCACCCAAGACAGAGAATGCTTGGTGCTACTTCAGAGCCCTCACCGTCCGTGTTCAATTTTCCATCTTGAGTCGTGGCTATCGCTGATGCATCAGAGGAAGATGATCATATCTCCCCCGTAGAATATTTGGGGGACATGAGCTTCTAGGATCTTAAGACATAAATCAGAAGTGACCCTCAGGGCTGCTGAGCATCACCTCCCATAAAGTTTCACTCATTAATTTGTCCAGCTGTCTTTGGACAAATTAAAATTTAGGTCAACATAGCTATTGCAATCAGATGTGAAAATTACACACGCCTGAGTGCCGTAGTTGTGCCAATTTAGCCCTCAGCATAAACATAGGTAAGTTGACAGAAGAATGTTTGACATAGCTTTTGCAACTCAAGAAGATGGAGTTTCTACAGTGAAAGAAAATCCCTTTCTGATGCTGTTGTCTTTGTCTACACTCCAGAGTACAATGCAATAGCTATGGTGCCATAGCTATGCTGCTGTAGTGCCCATAATGTAGATGTGGCCTGAGGCTTGACAAAAGTGTTGATACCTGTTATGTACAACATTTTAAAGCGTAGTTGCCTTTGTGCAATAGGTGACTTTTAGAGAGGTTTTTTAATTGCACTTAGTGTGAATTCCTTAATACACTAGAAGTTAATGGTGAACTCATAGTCATAGTAAGCTAGCATGAAATTGGTGAAACAAAATCTTTCTGAAACCTGAGCAGCATGAAATGCCTTGGTGAAAGGTTCATATATGTATGCATTCTTAAGCATGTTAATAGTAACTATTAAAATAACATTCTGGCATAAAATGTAATCTTAATCAGTGCTTTATTTCATTAATCTCTGCCATCCATATTGTGTCTGAACTATGAATGCAGGGGGCTAAAGTAATGTGCAGTGTTACTCTGTGTACTGCAATATCTGGTCATGAGCTTTAAGAATGAGAAACCTTGTTATAATTCTTTCTTATGTTTGTTTGGTCTTTAATGGGGCTTTGACATATACCACTTTTTTCCCCTTGAAAAGCTTTTGTACACCTAGGAAAAACTGGTTTTGCAGTGATTGATTTTATGGTTTTGTTTTTTAGATTATAGAGCCAGATTGAGGAATTAGGGAGAAAATGTGTATGTTTTTAGCATTTCTTTGAAAAGAACAGATGTCAAACAGTTGATTTTTATTATTCTAATACTTAATTGTCATAAGTGATACTTCAAGGTAAGTATAGGCATAACTTTGTGATATTGGAACACATTGTAGCTGTTTAAATTTAAAACCATTTTCTCTAAAGATGAAAAACCTTCCTGTCCCAGTTCTAGTCATTTAATATTGGGGAGTGGTGAGGAGACTTGAATGTTGTGGGACAGTAATGGGTTTGGTTTTCTGGACATGTTCGTAAATTTTTCAAGCCCTAAAATGGTAACACTTGTTATCTTTGGTAAGCAGAGGCTGATGCATGTCTTGTAAACTTGAGGTACCACCATTTACCTCTGTCTCCTGAAAAGGCAAAGGAGCTCTCTGTTGCTCTCCCACTACAGAGCTTCATAGCTGTAGAGAGGGCATGTCTATCCAGTCTCTTGGCTGGTGTAAGCAGAGGGCACTCTTCAAGTTGCTGCTTTTCAGCCTCTGTTTTTTTAGGCTTCTCTGTGAATAATTCTAGTTCTTGATTCTGCTGTAGTTAAATAGCCTTTCTGAGCATCTGAAGTGTGAAACTGACAGTGTCAGTTTCACAGCTTTTCCCTGACTCTGAGTAGAAGCTGTGCGGTTTACTGGTATTGTTTGTTTGATTCTGAAGTTGCTTGGAAAAGCTACCTGAGTAGCAGCAGCAGAACAGGACTTGTCTGTGAGCAAAGAAAAGCAGTACTGTATCACTTACACTGCATTCACGTTTGGAAGGCTGTCTTCATAATCACGAAGGCTATAAATTTTATTTTTAATATAGTCCAAATTATGCACAAAGATGCTTTAGGGGGCCCATACCTACTAGTGAATGTTTCCTACTTGCTAGTGGTTGGTTAGACTTTAGTGGTTAGTGTCTTGTTTATGCTACCAAGACATGCAGATACTGTTTAAGGAGAACAGGTTGTCAGTTTTTGCTCTAGTGTCATCTCTAATACTTCAGAAGCAAGTTTTGAGGAAGTAATATCTCAGGCAAACAATACCTGAAGGTAAGGTTCCAAAAAATCCAGTGCCACAGTAAAAGTTGTAGCTGTTCAATTCAGGTGTGATACCACTCTTATTAATGTAATATTTGCATATTCTTTTTTGGGAATGGGCATAATTTTCTAAGTAATGGAGCTAATTGTTGGAGGTGGGTCTTTGGGTTGGAGACCCCAGCAACTGCACGACTCTGTCAAAGGGGAAAGCAATCTAATATTTTTGGGTGGATGGTGAGTCAGAGAAGGGGTTCATATTTTATATAACTTGTTCACTTGGAACCTGAATATTTTTATGCTGTACCTTTTTGTGGGACAATTAAATGAACCATCACATTCTTACTGAAAAGGTGAATATATGCTTTAAAAGGGTGATGTGGTCTTACCAGCTTCAAAACTATGAAAATAGTAAGTAAATTTAATGGAAACTGCAGAGATGGTTTTAATGAATCTTTGCTTAAACATAAATGTAATAACTGCATTGTCATGAATCTGACCTTGGCATAGCTCCCCTTTAGGGGTTACATAGGGAGTGCACATGCATCCTCACCCCTGTGGATGCTATAGAATGTGTCAGTCTAGAGGGGCTGTCTTACTGCCCTCTGCTCAAGGTTTTATGAATGTTTCTTCCCCTCTCAGGGTCCCAGGTGAAACAAACAAGCCAGTCCAGAGTCAGCAAGTGAGGCTAAATAAAAGCATAAAAGGAAAAATGAGAACCTGTAGGCAGCTTCAGTAAGGATATTGGTCTCTTTGACTTCAGAGAGCCTTGGAAGTATCACAGTATGCTCCAGAGTTCACTGGGTCTCCAGTATAACTGTCTTTCTCCCTCTTAGCCCAGAGGATCTGTTTTCTCCTTTCTTCAGGAGTAGAGGCTGTGTTGTCTGACAGATCTCTGTCTGGGAGCTGGTGAGCTCAACAGCCTATTTTCTGCCCAGGGTTTCTCCCTTCTGTGTGGAGGTCCCTCCTTTTAACTCCTCCAGCCCTTGCATGATGTGCAGATGTGGTGGGGTGGGGCAGGGCATCTGTAGCCCAAAGCAGATTCTTACCGCACCCTGGTGTGGGGTTTGTATACCCCCTCACATGGATTTCAAATACAAATTAATAGACTAATAGGGGCTGTTCAGAATGAATAATGAAATTATCTGAGTGTAATGGCAGAACTTCTTGAACTGTCTGCATTCCTAACAGGATTTGGGGGAGAAGACATGTTCTGTAGCTTGCTTGGAAAAACTACTGTACCTAATAGCACCCTGCTAAACATGGCTTGCTGCTTAATTGGGCTGATTGCATGGTCAACATCAACATATCAGAGGGGTAGCCGTGTTAGTCTGGATCTGTAAAAGCAGCAAAGACTCCTGTGGCACCTTATAGACTAACGGACGTTTTGGAGCATGCGCTTTCGTGGGTGAATACCCACTTCGTCGGATGCATGTAGTGGAAATTTCCAGGGGCAGGTATATATGTGCAAGCAAGCTAGAGATAACGAGGTTAGTTCAATCAGGGAGGATGAGGCCCTGTTCTAGCAGTTAAGGTGTGAAAACCAAGGGAAGGGAAACTGGTTTTGTAGTTGCCAAGCCATTGACAGTCTTTGTTTAATCCTGAGCTGATGGTGTCAAATCTGCAGATGAACTGAAGCTCAGCAGTTTCTCTTTGAAGTCTGGTCCTGAAGTTTTTTTGCTGCAGGATGGCCACCTTAAGATCTGCTATAGTGTGACCAGAGAGGTTGAAGTGTTCTCCTACAGGTTTTTGTATATTGCCATTCCTGATATCTGATTTGTGTCCATTTATCCTTTTCCGTAGTGACTGTCCAGTTTGGCCGATGTACATAGCAGAGGGGCATTGCTGGCATATGATGGCGTATATTACATTGGTGGACGTGCAGGTGAATGAACCAGTGATGGTATGGCTGATCTGGTTAGGTCCTGTGATGGTGTCGCTGGTGTAGATATGTGGGCAGAGTTGGCATCGAGGTTTGTTGCATGGATTGGTTCCTGAGCTAGAGTTACTATGGTACGGTGTGCAGTTGCTGGTGAGAATACGTTTCAGGTTGGCAGGTTGTCTGTGGGCAAGGATTGGCCTGCCACCCAAGACCTGTGAAAGTGTGGGATCATTGTCCAGGATGGGTTGTAGATCCCTGATGATGCGTTGGAGGGGTTTTAGCTGGGGGCTGTATGTGATGGCCAGTGGAGTCCTGTTGGTTTCTTTCTTGGGTTTGTCTTGCAGTAGGAGGCTTCTGGGTACACGTCTGGCTCTGTTGATCTGTTTCCTAATTTCCTCGTGCGGGTATTGTAGTTTTGAGAATGCTTGGTGGAGATTTTGTAGGTGTTGGTCTCTGTCTGAGGGGTTAGAGCAGATGCGGTTGTACCTCAGTGCTTGGCTGTAGACAATGGATCGTGTGATGTGCCCGGGATGGAAGCTGGAGGCATGAAGGTAGGCATAGCGGTCGGTAGGTTTTCGATATAGGGTGGTGTTAATGTGACCATCACTTATTTGCACCGTGGTGTCTAGAAAGTGGACCTCCCGTGTAGATTGGTCCAGGCTGAGGATGATGGTGGGGCGGAAGCTGTTGAAATCGTGGTGGAATTCTTCCAGAGTCTCCTTCCCATGGGTCCAGATGATGAAGATGTCATCAATGTAGCGTAGGTAGAGAAGGGGCGTGAGTGGACGAGAGCTGAGGAAGCGTTGTTCCAGGTCAGCCATAAAAATATTGGCATATTGTGGGGCCATGCGGGTGCCCATAGCGGTGCCACTGATCTGGAGATATATATTGTCATCAAACTTGAAATAGTTGTGTGTGAGTATAAAGGCACAGAGCTCAGCAGCCAGTTGTGCTGTGGCATCATCAGGGATACTGTTCCTGACAGCTTGTATTCCATCTGTGTGTGGGATGTTTGTGTAGAGAGCCTCTACATCCATGGTGGCTAGGATGGTATTTTCTGGGAGGTGACCAATGCATTGTAGTTTCCTCAGGAAATCAGTGGTGTCACAGAGATAGCTGGGAGTGCTGGTGGCATAGGGTCTGAGTAGAGAGTCCACATATCCAGACAGTCCTTCAGTGAGAGTGCCAATGCCCGAAATGGTGGGGCGTTCAGGATTTCCAGGTTGGTGGATCTTGGGTAGTAGATAGAATAATCCTGGTCGGGACTCTAAGAGTATGTTGATTTGTTTTGGTGTTAGTGGAGTGAGTGTCCTGAATAAATGGTGCTTTTCCTTAGTGTATTCCTCAGTGGGATCTGAGGGAAGTGGCCTGTAGAATTTGGTATTGGAGAGTTGTCTGGCGGCCTCCTTTTGGTCGACGGACCTGTTCATGATGACAACTGCACCTCCTTTATCAGCCTCTTTGATTATAATGTCAGAGTGGTTTCTGAGGCTGTGGATCGCATTGCATTCTGCACGACTTAGGTTATGAGACAAGCGATGTGCCACCGTGCGCAGGCAGAAATTGTGGAAAAACAGCATCAGCTCAGGATTAAACAAAGACTGTGAATGGCTTGCCAACAACAAAACCAGTTTCTCCTCCCTTGGTTTTCACCTTACAGTTTTTTGGTTGTTTTTTTTTGGAATTCTTCACCACCAGTTCATAACCAACACTTCCCGCACTCCATTTCCTTTTATTGGTGGATGAAGACCTGCACTTGAAAGACGTTAGTTCTCCTCTGTAGCAACTGCTGCTCAAATAGTCTTCATCTCCTTCCTGGGACTGCTGTTCTTGTCCCTGCAGCACTAAGAGGAGGTAGGAGCTCTTGAGTGTCAGCTGCTGACTTAGGAGGTGGATGTAGGTGCTAAACCTCCTATCACCAGTTCCCCTTCATGATAAAGTGATGGCCTTTGTAGGCCAATCTGTCCCCACCCACCTTATGCCACTGGGGATACTGAGGTATCATGTTCCTACTCCAGATCTTCATTAATTTTACTTGTGATAGATCTCTGCCTTGCTCATCTGGGACTTGGTTATTTGGCCTGCAGTTTGTCTCTTCCTGCTTGAGTGATGTATGGTGGAAGTCCGAGAATTGTATGATTCCGGAGATTGCACAATGAATTCAAGTATAATTTGACTGTGAAATATTACACTCTAAAAGTGGCCTTATGAGGTTCTATTTTTGTCTACTTACTCTATCTCAAGTATCCTCAGTTTACAAGTAGAAAGATCAAAGGCTGATAGACTTTTTTTTTAAATCTTAGAATCAGACTGTTTTTGTTCTCATGCAGCAACAGTAATACATTCTGTAGGTTTACGTAGGGATTCACTTGCATCTAATCCATCTATTCACATGTAGAAATCAAATTTTACTGTTAGCTAAGGTGTAAAAAGATAAAATAAAATAAGCTAAGCTTACATTAATTGCAAGGTAAGCATGTTTGACTCTGGACATAGGATCAGAGCTGTTGAGTAAAAAGGTACCATCTTCAGTCACTTTTTAGATTAGAATTGCTCTCTTAATCCCTGGCTATGTGGTCTTTGTTAAGTCCATAACTCGCTTATTTTTTGTTAGGTTTACAATAAGCATATCCATAGTATATTTTAACGTGAGGGACACCAGTCATCAATTTCTTTCTTCATGTGTCCACTGTTCTGACATTTCTTGAGG
This sequence comes from Chelonoidis abingdonii, assembly GCF_003597395.2. NCBI lineage: Eukaryota > Metazoa > Chordata > Testudines > Testudinidae > Chelonoidis > Chelonoidis abingdonii. Next base: position 55,903,354 of record NC_133772.1, read on the forward strand.
AAGCGATCCCAAAAATTACCAGGGGAAAATGCCAGCACACCAATGACAGACTGAAAGTTGAAAGCATGGTGCTTTTAGTTTTAAATGCCAAAATCCAGTCTAAGTATTTAGCATAATCAAACTATTTCATGTTGATATGGAGATTGCATAGTCTTCTGTGTTGTTATCTCATCTCTGGATTGAACAATGGTCAGATGATTATGTTGGGTTTATTAGACTTTTTCAGTAGTCTGATATTGTTGACTGCCCACCCCTGGGCTACAGAAACTGTGGCCCGCGGGACTGGCCTGCCCGGCCCCTGAGCTCCTGGCCTGGGAGGCTTCCACTCCCCCCGCTGCTCCGCAGCCTCAGCTCGTTCACTCCGCTGCTGGCACACTGCTCTGGGCGGCGAGCTCCTGGGGCAGCGCAGCTGCAGAGTCTGGCCTGATCTGGTGCTCTGTGCTGAGTGGCAGTGTGGCCCGGCACCGCCAGCCACTGGTGCTCCAGGCAGTGTGGAAAGGGGGCATGGAGCAAGGGGGGTCGGAGTGCTGGTCAGGGGGTGGGGTTGTGGATGGCGGTCGGGAGGGGGGAACCAGGAGGTTGAATGGGGGCAGTCAGGAAGGAGAGGGGGTTGGATGAGGGGGCAGTCGGGGCAAGGGTTCTGGGGACAGTCAGGGAACAGGGAGAAAGGGTGGTTGTATGGGGCAGGGGTCCCATCAGGAATGAGAGGATGGGTTGGATGAGGCAGCGGGGGTTCAGGGGCAGTCAGGGGACAGGGAGTAGGATGTGTGGATGGGGCATGGGTCCCAGAGGAGCCATCAGGGAACAGAGGGGATTGGATGGGGCAGGAGTTCTGGAAGGGAGGGCACATAGGAGGTGGGGGCCATGACCCCTACCGTAACCAGCCCTCCATACAATTTACAAAACCCGATACGGCACTCGGGCCAAAAAGTTTGCCCATCCTGGTGTAGCCTATAGGTATAGATATTTGCTAGGTGAGGCATAGGTATAAAGTAAGGCAATAATGCAATGAGCTTACTAGCTTCAAGGCCTGGAAGATAGTAGCTTAGTTAAATTAATCAAGGCATAACGTCCCAAAAACATAAGTCAGGGGTCGGCAATGTTTCAGAAGTGCTGTGCCAAGTCTTCATTTATTCACTCTAATTTAAGGTTTCGCGTGCCGGTAATACATTTTAACATTTTTTAGAAAGTCTCTATAAGTCTATATATTATATAACTAAACTAGTGTTATATTGTAAAATAAACAGGGTTTTCAAAATGTTTAAGAAGCTTCATTTAAAATGAAATTAAAATGTTGACCTTATGCTGCTGGCCTGCTCAGCCTGCTGCTGGTCTGGGGTTCTGTTCACCTAGGCCGGCAGTGGGCTGAGCGGGGCCTGCGGCCGGGACCCAGAGGGCTGGGGGCAGGGCTGGGGGCTGGGTATGTGAGGGGGTGTAGGTGTCAGGGCAAAAGGGGCGCTGGGTATGGGTGGGGGTGCCAGGGTCAGGGCTAGGGTGGCGGGGGGGATGAAGGAGTCAAGTAGAGGGCTGGGTGTGTATGAGGGAAGTTCAGGGCTCTGGGCAGGGGCCTGGGAGGGTGCGGGGCTCAGGGCAGAGGGCGTGGTATGTGTGTTGGGGTGGGGTTGGGGATTAGAGCTCAGGGGAGAATGCTGGGTGACTGCCCCCCTAAAAACTCTCAACCCTGCTGCTCCTTGTTCCCTGACTACCTCCTCCTGGGACCCCTGCCCCCAACTGCCACCCAGGACCCCACTCCCTATCTAAGCCTCCCTGTTCCTTGTCCCCAGACTGGACTCTACCTCCTGCCTGTCCCCTGATTGCCCTGACCCTCTTCCACACCCCCATCCCCAGCCAGACCTCCAGGACTCCCATGCCTATCCAACCACTCCCTGTCTCCTGACAGGACCCCCAGAACTCCCGACCCATCCAACTCCCCGAGCTCCTTGTCCCCTGACCACCCTCTCCAGAGACCTCCCACCCTAACTTCCCCCCCAGGACCCTCCTTGCTTCTGGTCCTCTGACTGGCCTGATCCCTATTCACCCCCTGCCCCCTCACAAACCCTGGGATCCCACCCACCCCATCCAACCCACCCTGCTCCCTGTCCTCTAACCGCCCCCACTTATCCAACCCCCTGAGCTCTGGACCCCTTACCATGAGGCTCCACACACAGCTAGATAGGCTGCTCCGCGGGAGCACACAGCCCCGCCCCTCCAGTTGAGCAGGGAGCGTGTCTGCCTCCCCGCAGAGCCAAACTCTGCCCTTGGGAGCGTGGAGCCCCAACCCTCAGAGCGCTGCGTGCAGCGGCAGGGCTCCAGGGGAGGGGAAAAGGTGGGGGAGGGACCAGCAGCTTACTGCGCTCGGCCCCCCATTCTGGCCCGGGAGCGTGGACCCCGCGGCTTGCCGTGCCGGGAGAGTAGGGCCATTTGCCCATCCCGTGCTCACGGCTGTGCTTATGCTCCCTGCCCCCACAGGGGAAGTGGAGGGCAGAGGAGAGCGCGCCGGGCTGTGCAGGATTTTTAGTGGCATGCTGGAGTCCTGACAGGCTCCAGCGTGCCATTAAAAATTGGCTTGTGTGCCGTCTTTGACATGCGTGCCATAGGTTGCCGACCCCTGGCATAAGCTAACCAAGGGCATGATGTGGTAAACGTGTGTCCCAAATCTGGACCTTAGCGTACAAAATCTGGGTGCTTACTGTGAACCTCCCCAAGCTTATACCCAGCTTGGATCTTATTTCGCTGCCACCAGATAGTATTGAGGCTACTATCAGCCT